>NW_027315723.1:25815644-26175644 GCF_026437365.1 Eucyclogobius newberryi | reverse complement strand
AGCACTAGTTAGACTAATCAAATCCATCACCTACGTACAGGCCGCGACAGTCTTTACTTAAATAATAATCAAGCGTTTTGATGTTATACAAACCTAAAATGAATGTTCCAAGTATTATTAAAGGTGTGGAGGCTCATCAAAACTACATTGTTGTGTTATTTGTGGCCCTCTGCTCTGTATAAGTTTCAAAATGGGGCCCTCGTTGAAAAAAGGTTGGACACCCCCTGTTGTAGCTCATCAAATCATGAGGGACCCTGCCCTGAGATACTGAACACCCACGAATAACCAGTGCAGTCTCCTCTGTGTTACTTTACTTTAAATCCCTTACACAGTCCAGTGTTGTACTAACAATCAAAGTTCAATACTAAGGAATAGGCTTGATACTCAATACCAATTTTGATTCTACAATGATAATTTAATTAAAAAAAAAAACATATTTGAAACAATACTAATTTCCAACATAAACTATTTCTCTGCATTGTCACGTGGTCTCATTCTAGTTTTGATAAATCTCATGATCTTTTGTCGCCGTCGATAGTTGCTCAAATTAGTATCCATTTTTGATTTTAATAATTAATTTACAGCTGGAAATAGTCATATTTTTTCCTGAACAGCTCTTAAAGGTGCCATAACATGCTTTTTTCACGTTTCGTAGTCTATCCTAAGTGTATAATTGATAATAATAAGGGTTGTGCAACACCCTTAACATAATAGTTAAGAAATATCACCCAGACCTTGGACCCCCTCACCAACCCGGAAATGCAAACGGCTTGGTTTGATATTCGCCCCCACCCTTGTGAAGAGCGATCTGGCTCCCCCGCCCAAACTGTGACGTAGTCTCAGAGAGCGTGTGTGCCCCGTCCACCTGTGACGTAGTCTCAGAGAGCGTGTGTGCCCCGCCCCCCCGTGACGTAGTCTCAGAGCGCGTGTGTGCCCCGCCCACCTGTGACGTAGTCTCAGAGAGCGTGTGTGCCCCGCCCACCCGTGACGTAGTCTCAGAGCGTGTGTGCCCCGCCCACCCGTGACGTAGCCCCACAGTTCCCCCAACAGAGCAGATTCGAGGAAAGGAGATAGTCTGTACTATAGCTAAACACTGCGGGAATCAATTAAAAAAACACTCTGGACATATATGAAGCACAAATAGCAATGTAAGAAGGTTAAAAGCTCTGAAAAGTCGATTTTGCATGTTATGGGACCTTTAAGATATGCTACAATGTACACACATGAACTGTGCCTTTCTTTCTCCATTCACTGCTGTTTTACTCTTTTTATGAAATATTGAACTCAATCATAGCAGAACAGCCACACTCAGTGATTGTGAACATACATCACATGTGGAGCTAAACAAATTACTTCAGCCAACACCGTTTAATTAAAAACTAATCTCCAGAAATGAATCCTTTTTAAAATTCCAATCTAAAGTGCATCTAAAATAAAAATAGATATGATGTTTGTGTAGTTATTTTAACAACACTTTTCCAATTACGGTTAAGGCATTGTGCCGATAAGAACTGTCACTCAATACATATCCATTTGGTTATTTACGGTAGAAGACTTTGAGTCAACCTAAGGCAACACATTGTCTCTGGCAAAGTACAAAAAACAACCCGACTCTTCTAAATCTGTCCCATATTTTTCAATTAGCAGCTTTTGAAAAGTCATTTGTGACAATGTTTTGTTTCATTCTGAGTGAAGCTGGTCACAGACAAATGAAATGTATCTTTTCTGGTTCCGTGGTAAATTTGCTTGTGACGCCGTACAATGAGTGGCTAGACAACAAGCGACATCAATAAATTACTCAAAGAACATAACAGCATTACATTCATGGGGTGAATGGATTTGTACGCGGAATCAAGTCTAATCTTATTGCTCCATTGGTGAATCACACTTTCTAATTCTGTTCACATGGCAATGGATATATTATTCAATATCTGAAAAAAGGTTTTGACAGCGCTGGTAGGATCCATCAAATCAATTTGAAATGTAAATCCCAGGCCCACATTAAAAGCACTAGATTAAGTATGCATTTCCCACATCTGGGTTTGATAGAATTGGGTTATGTGATCACTCATATTTGACAGACAGCTTTGACAGAAGAAGGAAATAGAAGTTGTACTTTCCTTCGAACTTATTTCAGGAGTAAAATGTTTTTAATCCGTGGTCATTGGTCCATTGGCTTTTCAGTTTTATAGTGTCATTGAATCAGTTGAATCAGCCACATGTATGTGCCCATAAATACTGTACAGTGGATCAGGGGATCGAATGCTCGTCTTATAACCAGCATTAATACTTATTTAACCAGCATTAATACTTATTTTGTCAGGTCAGTGCATGTTAATGAACATACGGTAAATAAACTACACGCTGAGAACACACCACCAGACTGGGTAAATTTCCATCCATTGTGTTTACTCTCACAAATACACATTTCTAACTCCTTCACACAAACCACAATAAAAAGCTTTTCATCCCAACTTTTCAAGTGTGAAAATTACACCAGTTAAAACACTATGCTTATTCATGCTTGTTTTGTGGTTTCAAGTGACTTCAACCCAGTGTTTTTGAAAGTACAACAAGCGTAACAAGTGCTTGGCATCGCACACAAGCAAGTCCACAGCTCCAGCTCTGCAGTATTATCAGGTGTATTAGAGCTGAGGGACGTTCTCTGTCTGTCCTGATGTTATCTGCGGATGAGTGCTGTTCTACGCTGCTCTGAACACGGCCTTGCACGTTCCCCCGCAAGACTCCACATTTATTCTGAGTGCCTGTGACACACTACCTGTCTCCTGCTCCCATAACCCTGCTAACTCCCTCTGATTTGTCTTTGTCGGTTCCCTTCCAACTTTAAATCCCTCCTGTTCAGATCGTGCCTCCTTTTTCTCTTACATTATCATACATTTGTGGGGTAATTCCATGTCTCATCTTTTCTGTACCGGGCGATTCCATTTTCTCTAAACATATCTATTGTCTCCTCTGAAGTGGTTCAGCTTGGATCAGGTCAGTGCAGGTGAGTTTTTATTACCAAAAGAGGTTAATGCGTCTCCACAAAACATGTGTGGAATGTGTGGACAGTCAAAACTTGAGCATAGGAAAGACGGTAGCACTTTTTGGACACTCAAAGACTTAACATTGCATCGTTCATTCATTAATCCACACTTGGTGGTGTGTATACTTGTACAGCAATACTTTCTACAATCATTTACTCATTGTAAAATATGGTCTCAAAAGAAACTAATTAATTGAATATCTTTTCTATCTCATGGTAGATCTAACGGACGTGTGGCTAAACTAAATGGTTCTTTCTTTAGTAGTTTACTCCCGTTTCTGAAAATGGGATGATGAACGTTGCCTAGGTGGGCTGATGCAACAAGCTTTACATTTAATGGGGGCTCTGTGTCTTAATAGCGTGCTTTTCTTTTATCTGATCCCACAACAAAACCAGGGTCTGTTGGGTCGGGAGAGGCCTGCTTCGTGCCCGTTGCTTATCTGAGGCTGGAAGTGGTGGAGTGCAGCCCACACACTTGAGAAAGATTATTCACTTATCTGATAGAGACTCCACAAAACGAAAGGACAGATGCGTACTAAATCAAAAGTTATTGTCAGTATTTTAGTCATAACTTCTATGATAAGATCTGTAAAAGTTTGTCAATGGTTCAAAACTTGGGCCCAAGAGATCAATTTGTTTTCCCTTATCGTTTGACATTAATAAGCACCTTTAAGCATTTTGTCGTTGCCACTTAAGATCAGATAAAACTACTCTATATGCAAATACTGGCTTATCTGACCCATCTAAAACAACACGTTTGTCCTTTTGAACTTGATTTAAACAGCTGTGGTACAAAAGGAAAAAAATAATTAGGTGAGGAGAAAGTACAAGGTAAAAGTTTTATTCGAACTCAATAGTTGTGTCAAGACCCAGTTTTTAAAAGGTGTAGTCAGTTAGAGGTAATGTCAGAAAGTGTAAGTGGTGTTTCCATTGACGGAAGAAGTAGAAAGCAAAAAGTAATCGTAATGAACTTTTAAGGGCGAAAAGAAAAACTACACTATAGATTTGGAGTGGAAAGTAGGCGAAGAGAACTTACAGAAAACAGAAAGACAGGAATATCTACTATTCATATTGTAAAAACAACACCCAGATATTAATCAAGGCTCAAACTATGACTAGATACTGTAGATATAACCAAAACTAGTATACAACTCGTAACTACCCTAATACTTTGCACCTCTAAAGTTACAATTAAAAAAACACATTTTGAGAGCTTAAACATTCATTCATTAAATACATTCTTGCACATGTACATTGCATCAGTGGTAGAATTTCTTGCATGGTGAAATTGTTCTTTAAAAAAAAAAAAAAAAAGAAAGAAATATCCCAGAAACTGTATTAAATTTATGCCAGATTGATGATAAAGGCCGTGTTATCCCTCTGCATGTGTACGTTCTGCCTTTGACACTTACCTGGTTCATGCTGTTGACCTGATCCAGGGTCAGTCTGAGCAGCTCCTCGTCCGCGCTCTCTGACATCAGTTTGAGGGCAGACTGCTGTAGGCCGGGCTGCTGGAGCAACAGTGTGGCTATGCTCTTGATGCACTACAGGAAAAGGACAAAAGGACGATTAGGGCCAAGATGTGGGGACAGAGAGATAAAGGCAACAGCGTTTGATCCAAGCCAAAGCTAGATGAAAACTGAGAAATGCAATCAGAGGAAAGAGGGACAAAAAAGTGCGAGGGGGGGCTGGAGTTAAGAAACGGTAAAGGTTAATCGATGTGCATATATATATATATATACACAGTGCATCCACATAATACGTCTAAAAGGTCTTGCGCGAGCAGCAAACACACAGAGGCATCCAACAATATATGGATATCACGATGCAATCCGAGTCCCCCCCCATGCTCCGCCAGTTTCATTCCAGCAGATTCAAATTAAAGCTGTTCAGAGCAGAGTAAAAGGCCTTCCTCCGCTTCCTCCCCCCAGCTGCTCCTCTTCCTCCTCTGCCACACTAATATTAGAGACAGCCAAGCCGACACTAGCCCATTCACGCTGAATAGCATTAGCACTAAACTAATATCACAGTCAGCTGCTGCTAGACACATACAGAATGTCATTAGGAGAAACAGTGCTCAGCGGGGCATGGATTGCATTAGTCGGGCAGATTTCAAAGCAGCGGATAGCACCTATGGTATTTTGAGGTAGCATGTTGCCGCGGGTAACATGCTTAATAGTGTTCTTCTATATTATAATGCTGAGCTCCGCGCAGCTGCCGGCAGCCTTGCATTTTTCACTCGAAGCATGGCAACAGCGGAGTAGCATGTTAAAGCGTGGACGTGCGGTTTCATGAATACAGAATGTGAATTACCTGCACCGGGAGCTTGTGCTTGGTGGTGTACAGAGGCCGGACCATGGCGACGACCTGCTGACCGCAGTCCAATGTGGCGCCTGAACCCTGCAGGCGGGTCAGCAGGGCAGAGGTCAGCACCACCCATGGGTTACGCTCTGTTGCCGCGCTGGGGAATGAGAGGAGACGGAAGCAATGTCTTTAGCTTTCATCAGCAGTTATTGAACACCACAAACAGAATTTGTGATAAAAAAAAAAAGGCAGAGCAAGGATTTTTTCTTCCCTTTTTTCATTTCCACAGTTTTAACACAAACTAGAAACACTCTCATTGTTTGTCAATTTGTTAATGACTTTCTGCGGAACCATCAAAAAATACCTACTACTTACATAACACAAAACCAAAAAAAGGTACATTCAAGCGCTTGTTTCCATGGAGATTGATCATGTTAATTGCATACAAAGGATTCCATTAGAAAATTTACCTTTCAAATGTTCGACCCAGCTGAGTTCAAAATGTATATGCGATTTGTATTTGTGACAGAAAAGAAAGCCTGAGAAAGACATGTTTAAATGATTTAAGCTTTAAACCTCAAATAGACCATCTTATTCGACAGAATCTCACATAATCTAGTGTAAACATGTAATTTTTACCATTATATTTTGCACATCAACACATGTAAAACAGAAGGACTGATCACACCACAGTTCTGCATATCAAAAATGAACTGCTAAAGCTAATAATAACAACAACAGATTGACAGAGATGTTGATGAGCCGTCACTTCCAATAACGGCATGAAAAGCAGAGCTGTTTGCCCACAAGAGTCCTGCAGTTAATAGCTCACACCTCCAGATTTGATTTCCTCCAAACACTGGGGACGGCTCGGAGCTGAGGCAAGTGTCAGTTTGTTTACACACGTCTCCATACGAACTGATTAGCCTCCACCACAGCGTTGCAAATGTCAAATGTGAAAAGGCAATGCATCTGTGGAGGTCATGGGGTTATTTTAGTCAATAGTCGTCCTGACTTCAAGGTCAAGGGAACATCATGGGAGTAAAACAAGGAAATAACAGCGAGATCTTTTTTTTCCCCTCTCCAAGATGTCTATTGATTCAATTAAGAGCATAACCAAGGTTAAACTATGCGCTCCACTAAGTACCCTTGTAGTTATTAATACATCAGTCAAAAGAAGTAGGTAGTTCATTATCGGTTAATTATATCTGTGCTGAGTGATGGCTCCTATGGAAAAGATTTATTTTATTAATTAACGTTCATTAATATTCGTCTTTCGGGGCTGTATCGCCTGTCTATCTCGTATCCCTATTCTCCCGAGGCGGTTTTGGGGCTGGTCCAATGCTTGTGCCTATAATTGCAAACTAGATAATTGTTTTAGCGCTGAAGACGAGCCAAGCCAAACAGGGATTCTCAGTTTGTGAAGGGTTTTATGAAATTACATAATGATGATAATTGACCGGGTTGACCATTAGAAGAAGGTGAAAATAACACATTTTGAACCCTTGGGTGAGATTAAATGAAATTGAGTTTGACTTAAAAAGAAAATAACACCAACTGTTGTGTAATTTAAAGTCACACTATGGAGGCATTTATAACTGCTTGTCTCCATGGAGATGTTACAGACTCTGGTCAAGTTACTGGTCAGATCGGTGGAAAGGTGACACCACTCAAAATACCTTTAATTAAATAAATACAATATCAATACGTTTAAAGGGGCTATACCCAATGTTTTCATGTAATAAAGTAAAATCAGAACAGGTACAATAGTACAAGCTGCTTTTAGGGGAAAATGAGACAGATGGGCATTCTCTGCATTTAATTATAGAGTTTTATTCAAAGCAGGAGGTATGCTATTAGGATGCTAATGTTTGTTAGCTTTGCCATGATGACAAAACTCGCTCTGGGCTCTAAAAGTAGTGAAAAGCACCTATTAACTCATTGAGGTGAATGATTAGGATGCAAGGAATACATTAGTTAAGTGATCAATACTGCTGCAAAAAGTTTAAAGTTATGTTTTTCATGCTTTTGAGACAGAAAAAAAGGGTACAGTGCCTTTAATGTCATAATGTGGAACATTCCAGGCAAAGCAATAACAACTCCATGGAGACAAGCAGGTGGTAAACCCTCTCTTCTTCTGCGATTGCTAGAGTTGCCAATACGTGGGTACACTGGAATATTTGTAGAACATTCATTTACTTAATGTAATCCATCCAAGCACCGGTAATGCAAATGTGATTTTGGGATGAGACGGGAGGTAAAGGGAGGAGATGCCATGAGGTGACTGCTTTTGTGGAGCCCACACGACAGTATAACAAGCAGATGGCAACATGCTGATAAAGACTGGCTGAGAGGAATGCAACGTCTAAAGCCAAGATTAGCCTCCTTAAGTGTGTCCTACAGAGTCTCTCGGTTATATCACAAGAGTGCGCCGTGTGATTCGAGTGCGTGGGTGAGAAGAGAGGACCCTGGAAAGAGAGATCTCAGACAACCTCACCTGGCAGACAGCAGAGAGCAGTGGTGTTGTTAATATGATCAACTGTAGGGGGCGCTGTGTGGAAGGTTTATTTAAATAAATGGTAGCTTGCTATGTTTTCTGCTTTTAGACTTTAAAGGTGCACTATAAAACTTTTCTTCTACCTGCTTGTCACCTGAGAGATGACTAACCGGAATGTTCAAAGTACAGCATTTTTTTTTTTAAATTTTACAATATTTTCTTTTTTCAATAAAAACACCAACATTCTACAGTCTATTCATACATAATAGTACAACAAATTGTTTAAAAAAACTATTGTTGGCAGCCTGTGCATCATGTACAATGAATCCAACAATACTTTGGTCAAACGCTTCAGTTAAATCAAGTACTAAGACCTGGATCTCTCCTTCACTGTGGATATCCAGGAGGTTTCACTTTTTCCCACTCCTGGTAAAGAAGGAGGGTCTAAGGACAGGGTGCTCTGGGACAGTTATCCATTTGCTTGGGCATGTTGATCACTTAAAGGTGGTATGGACGATTTTTTTCAGCAAATTTTTATCATATTTCCTCGTGGCGTGGATAAATCATTTGTCCTGCCACGTATCAATCATAAAACGCACCTACCGCTCACCTGCAGCCGCGTGCGGTTCGTCCCCACATTTCCGCGTGCCTAAGCGCATGGATCTATCATAATATAGTTCCCTCAGTGTACGGGGCAAAATGAAGACGGAGAAAGACAGTTCGAGCTGACGCAGAAGTGGACAGAAATCTACGGGAGACGAGCGATGTGATGCGCTCCGTTGCGCTAATAAACATTACGTGTGTATCAGTCCGCACGGGGGAGTGCGCATGCGCACTTCCGCCTGCGTTCTCAAATTGCCGAAAAATCCGCCTTTAAGCACACTTTGTTTAAAAGTTAATTCTTTATAGTTATATTTTTCCCAGTGCAGTCCGCTTAAATCATGTCAATCATTTCTATACAACCAGAACTTCAGAATTGCCGGTAGCTGCTCCCACAACTAACTTTGAAATGCAGACATTTCATTTATCATTCCATCAGTGTGCCCTATGCTTCACTGTGGGCCAGTCGCCACTGCTCCTCTCTGTGTTGTGCGCCTCTATATGAGTGACTGTGTGGGGGCCAAAAGTGTCCCAGGGTGCACTGCGAGTCACAGCCAGCCCACGCCGTGCTCTGAATCATGACAGGGTTTATGCCGCCCGACTAAAGGGATACGTTTTTCATATGCCACATCAGTACAACCGTCTAAATCCAGTCTCTTGTGGTCTCCGACAAATCTACTCCTGACAGACAGTAGCCATCAATGATTTAACGCCGAGTCAACGTCTGCGTATGTTGATAAAGTTTGCTTCCAGCCACTGAAGCTTGAAGCTTATCCTAAATTTAAGTGATGACGACAAGAAAGACTGGTTTATAAAATAAACACAACAAACTTGGATAGGAACTCTATTTTAGGCATGTCAGTGTAGAACTATGCACAAAAATGTGAACAGAACAAAATTGAATGTAATACAATAGTAGATATATTGGCCAGACCAAGATTCAAACATGAAGATATCAGCTTAGGTTAAAAGCAATAGTTACATTACATCATCTCTTACCTATTGTCTGATATAGTAGAAGCAGCAAAACTACTCCACTAAAAAAGACAAGATGAGTATTGTGAGTATAGCACAACTGTCATGAATCTTATTCCCACACATTTCTACACTTACAAATTGATGTCGGAGTCAATCTAATCTCATGATGTTAATCAAATGATTGAGACTATTTTAGTCACAATATAATTGTAAGGACTGAAAAAAATATAATTGTGACTATTTTAGAAGCAAAATCAAGTCAATTCTATGAAGTCCACAAAAACAAAAAATGTTTTAGGCAACCATCATTTAATCACTCACTGCACTGTTCACTTTCTGCACTACATATGTAAACTCAACTGTAAATGTGTGTACATATTAAGCCTATTTTTTTGTATTCTTATTTTTTATTTTATAGCTTATTCTTATTTTTATCCATAGCAGATTTAAATTGTTTCTCTTTTTTACTTATTGATTGTTCATTGTTTTATGTTGCACCAAATCACCGAGACAAGTTCCTATGTTTGTAAATTCTGTCCATTAACAATGGCAATCAACCATTTCTGATTCTGAACTGTAACACAAAAGTGTCATGATATGACAATCCAAGATACAGCCTAAGAGAAGGCCACTAAAGTCAGCCAAAGGAAGCGCTTGTCAGTTGGTTCCTGCTGAGGCGATGATCCACGGCTGTGCTCTCAGTCAGTGGAGCAGTGGCAGGATCCCACAGTGAATTTGAACGAGCTGGAGCTAATCCCATCTCTCCTCCTGCTGCTACATTCAAAAGTGTTGAGACAAAGGCACTGACAACTGAACTGCAGTATACAAATGCTCTGATATACAAGGAGGTTTTGTTACTGAAGTATGCACAACACTCACAGAACTGTTATTTCACATGACTGAGCGACTGGGATATTTGACAGACAGTACAGGGGACTTAAAGGCCCTGTACATAATGTATATCCAAAACAAGTTTGCAGTGGTTCAAACTAATTCCTCACTTTCCTAATATATTCCCAGTACCTTAATTATTCACCAAGATGAATTTACCTATGTAAATTCTATGGGATATTCACTGTTTTTGGAAGAAATATCCAAAATTGAAATCCACAAACGTTGAACCTTATTTGTAAAACTTGCAATTTTTACTTTAGCCCACTACTTTTTCACTTTGAAAAAGAGGTTTTGATTTCAATGCTTTTTTACCAGGTTAAATAAATGTTAATAAAATAAAAAACATTTGTTTGGGATCGGTTCCACCAACTCGTCCTAGTAATCGGAAGTCTTAACATCCTTTGAACTAACAGCAATCATGCTTTTGGAGTTGAATAATGGCACAATTTTATGGCACCACAATTGTGAAAAAATGATTACACTTTTGTTTATTTATGCAGACAGAGAAGACGTTGAACTTTGTGCCAGTTTTTGTTTCATGCGGATAGGCCCAGTAATTACAGAGATATGAAACATAAACCAGGACAACAAATCTGCAATCAAATTCTACTAAAGAAATCTGACCTGTCTCATCTCAGTGTTAAATTAAAGGTGAAGGTGTCGCATGTTGTGATGTCATGTGATCGCAACCTATGAGCTGCCTTTACAATACATCTGTACTGAGACAACACAACTATATGAATTAAAAAAAACTGTACAGCCATAGCATGTGACAAATCGATCAAATCTTAATGATAAAGCTTTCAATAAATACCTTTTTTAGAGACTCCTCTCCCTGTCACACTTGTAATCTATGCTCAGTGCTGTGTTGAAATGTGCACATCCCAACCATGCGCCTCTCCTCCTTGTGACAAACACTTTAAATTGCTGATCGAAGCTGCCTGATCGCAGCATGCTTTGATTGAGCTGGAAGGATTAACTCCTGATAGCACAGCGCCTTGCAGTTCCCCAGAGTGATGCACACTTTTAATGGAGAACAATGGAGCAGCGGAGGAGCAATCACACCATTAGGCACTTATCGATAATCCTGGCAGCTCCGAATGCTCCAGCTGCTGTCGGAAGCCCCCAGCCTCCTGCCTGTTGTGAAGAATCCTTTCTCCAACTTTTCAAAGGCTCTGCGCAACATGTGCCCCACCGTGATTAGATAGTTCAATCCTAACCTTTGCGAGACGAAAGCACAAAGCGCCAAAGTTGCCATTAAAATGTAAATGTATCCCTATTGTTAACGAAGCCCTCGCTGTGAACGGAAGATAGTTATGATTTTACCCCTGGGTCCATTTTTGAGGAAGGCGCTAATGAAGAGTAAACACAGCCAGACGAACCAATAGTAGCCCCTTCTGCCGTGCACAACAAAGGAACAAAGGTGGAAGAACAGACTAAATGTTCTTACATGTCGTCTTTGATCATCGGGGGCCAGGCTTGGAGCAGAAGCATGATGAGCTGGAAGTCCTCCCACTTTTGGGCCGATTCAAGCAGCTCCAGGAAAAGGGCATATCTTTTGTCTTCATTCTCCACGTCTTCAATCTGGAACTGTAAAGAGAGTAGCTTTGGTAAGTAATCGTGTGTCATTATGGAATATTAAAATCATCACATTTTTGCAATGAACAAAATGGAGCAAAAAAACAGTGAGGGGATTCATGAATGGAATTAGCATAGGAACACTTAAACATTCAGTACAAAAGCCACAGAGTTTTCATTTCACAGAGGTTCATTTGTCCTCTTTGGTTTAGAAGTGGTTGTCAGAGATCCATTTTCAAGCTGTGTTCATTCAAAAGACTCAAGAGTTCACATTGACCTCAAAGGGACTACGCTTTTGATTGTGACGGAGATACTTGACTTCTACCGATTGCAGATGTACTGATTGATCCACTGATTGTAGGCAAGATGTTCCCGCCACACAATCCACATTCAACTTTATACACATACAATTTAGGAACATGTCAGAAATGTCTAAAAAAGTTGTTTGCAGGAAAATGTGATGAAAAGAAATAGGTTAAAAAAGAAACTGCAGGAGAATGAGGGAGGGCTATAATGCAGGGAGAAGGAGAAGGCAAAGTAATTAATTTCCTCCTCAAAGACTGGTTTCGAGAGTGATTTAACAGTTGAGAGAGCAGCTGATTTCTGAAGGGAAAGCGCTCGAACCTGCCGGAATACAGCTGTAGCAGGGACAGGCCCCAGACACACAGCCAAACAAACCTAGCTGCAGTGGGTTGTTGAAATCCTCTAAATATCTACTTGATTTGAGTGGAGCAGCACTTATTATGATAACGGTCCAATTAAATCATTATAGAGATTCAGGGGAAAACAAGATTTTGTATTAGTGACTGCTGAGCCAGCAGCTTTGCATCTGCCATAACAAAACTGTTTAAATAATGTCTTTTAGATTGTAATGAAATATCACTCACTAAAATTGCCACTGAATTCTCCCGCTGCAACACCTCCAGACTTCTGCATCACACCACCACCAGTGTTGGATGTAAGTTAATACATAACAATGTTAAAGAAGACGTCAAATAAGCTGTCAATAGCTTGTGCAGCAGGACGACAACAGTGTCAAAGTTTCAACATGTGCCTTGGATATAGGCAAGTTTATTTGTAGAGCACAACAAGGCAATTCAAAGTGCTTCACACAGCAGGAGAAAAATGCATTAAATTAAATATCGACAGGTCCTTTGTTATAGCTAAGGCAATGTTCATATTTCTAATGATAAGATGTTAGTAAGAAAACCAGGCAGCCATTTAATCAAATACTTAGTTAATATGTGTAATGTCCAGAGGATCCAGACGAAGCAATGAAGACCAGTGCAGTGATGTTAGCAGAAAAGCATTCGTTAGTGCCCGGAGGTTTTATGAAGCTACAGAGATAAAGTAATAACGAATCTGTGGCTGTTTTGGTCCAACTCCACTTCAAGGAAATACAGGCCGTTTCTTCAGGAAACACGCGGCTTTGATTTGGATGATGTGGGAGTGACAGGTGGGTTGAAGCTTCATTATACAGAAAGTGCATTTGTCTGTTATTGTGAGTATCTCTGTATAAATGTGAGCTGTCATTTGTCACTCTTTCAAACGTTTCCCGGTGCATAAATAATCATATAATTGACAATCGTACTGCAGGTTCAGCTGCACGAATAAGGTGAATAAAATGCATTTTTGAAGACACAAACAAGCCCACTGAGTTTGCACTCCAAAATAGTTTAGTTAGTAATTATATGTGTTTCATATGGCAGTAAAAAAAAATAAAAAAAATACTAAATTGCAATAGAAGTAGTATAAAAAATTTGTATAAAAAGTGTAGTATTACATATTTTTAAAAATGCTCTCCCCTTACACTGATCACCACGTCAAAAAAGAAACATCGTGCCCTCTTCCCCTCCATTGCCAATGAAATATTTCATTGAAAAAAACCTAAATGGCCCGTTTCTCTAACCAATACTCAAAAGCTAACCGACTGCCCTCCTAAAACATTTCAACAGTAGAACTAACAGCATGTCATGTCCCTCTGCTCCACACAATCGTCACTAAAACATCTGCCCTATATCACTCCTCTGTGCCTCATCACCATCTGAAGAGCAAAGGGTCTACTTTCGAAACACCAGAAAGTATGACGAACTCGATGTCAGAATCTTCTCGCCCTGCTCTCTCATCATCATCTCAACAGGGGAACAACTTCACATTTTCTGCCCTGTGTCACCACCTCCTGACAGGATTCAATCTCCTCTGGCCCATCAAACACCTCAGCAACAGCACTGTGTAACCTTTCCTCACCTGTGAACACACGAGGAGGAGCATTACTGTAGATAACACCCCCTCAAAAAACTGACCTCCAAAAAGAACATCATCTCATCCCCTCACCAGCACCTGCAGTTATACCACTGGAAGGCTGCAGTGGCTGGGGTAAAATCAAACCGGGTCAATAGGCCAAGCTCAGCGGTGTGTGTAGTCCGTTTAGCATTTAGCGGCTAGGTACATCCAGTGGCAGGGCAGCCCGCTGACCAAACGTATCACATGGTTGACAAGAGTTTGTTTGAGCAGAGAAAAAGTTTATGATCCACCTTTTTGAAAGCTATACATGCCTTTTCTGTCGAACTTTTTTTTACATTGCACTCAATAGGAAATGGTGACAAATTACAGTTTTATGTTAGCAATACCCTATTCAGATGTCTTAGAGCCATGGATCAAACTCCCCAAACAATTAATTTTCACTAATCCATAGTTTGATGTGATGTGTTGATGTGATTCTAACAAGTTTTGAATACATCTGTTTTTTATATACCGGTAGTTGTTTTAAGATATAATTGAAATACATGAATTTAAGTCTATAGAAAAATAAATGGGAATTTTATCTCGACCCTAACAACTTCACCTATCACTGTCTTTTATGGGAACATACACACAAATAGGCTACTTTTGACCCTTACAGTCATTGCTTGCAAGACTAACCCGCAACTTGAATATGTGTCTATGTCCCTTTAATACTCCAGGCTACATCAGGTTCATTCTGAATAAATTATGAATGCATCTTGTCTCGTGAATTGGCTGAAAAACACATTTAAATCGTCATTAAGACATACTCACATTGAATCCTTAATGATGGATCCACATTGTGATTTGCCTTGATGACCGTTTAATATATGCACGTTAAATATCGAGCCACTCCACCACGACACGTTTAGAAATATCTTCTGGTGATGGAGGGATGGAACGATAAATGAGCAAAGCTGGATCTCAGGACCTTCTGCAAAATGGAGGTCACAGGAGAAACAGAAATGGAATCTTAACTACTCGTAAAAAGCATCACGCCACAATCTAAAGCCCTCAAATCCATCACTGAATGTAAACTGCAACCCAAAGCCGGTTCATCGTATGAATACTGAATATTGAACACTTTGGGGCGAGATCCAGGCACTCTGACAGGCTTTATGTGGAGTAAATATAGAATGGATGATGTGGAAGTGCTTACCTCAAATGGGATTGCAATGGGAAAATGCAATACTTGAAAATATTAAAGAGTGCAGAGCAGAGTTGATTGGTTAAGGTAATGCTTTGCTTTCTCGATTAGAATTCAATGAGGACCTCAATGGATTTTGATTTATGAGATGTAGGAATGCCACAATTCTTGTGAGAAACAAGCCTGTATAATCCCTCAATTGTGCAGGAGTAGTCCAAGGTAAAAAAGCCTTCAAGGGTAGTCATTTGGACAGTGTTTTTTCAAATTAAGACATGTTATCAACCACCGGAAGTCGTTTTCAGTCTGAAGGCACTTGGATCTGAGGAGCCTTAAATAAGGAGTTTTTAACCTGACACTTCTTTGCTTTCTTTCCTTCCTCTGACTCGCCGCT
The DNA here is from genome assembly GCF_026437365.1 of Eucyclogobius newberryi. Classification (NCBI taxonomy): domain Eukaryota; kingdom Metazoa; phylum Chordata; class Actinopteri; order Gobiiformes; family Gobiidae; genus Eucyclogobius; species Eucyclogobius newberryi. The sequence continues at coordinate 26,159,926 of NW_027315723.1, read as the reverse complement.
GCCAAGCTTATCATGATCCTTTGACTGGTTGATTTCAGACGAGGTGTGAGAAGGTACATTTTACAAATTTACCTTTATATTGTAACCACAATAATCACAAAGATTTACACTTTATTTCTAATGTTCAAGAAAAGGAATTCAATGCTGCCAAAATGTGCCATTTTAACATCTGTAAATACATGACAAACAACCAAATAAAATATTTTGGAAAATAACAGTCATTAAATTATTGTCAAAGATCGCTGCAATGTCTAAAATGGTACTCCCATAAACACCTTTGCTCAATGCCACACAGCAAATATCACTAATGCATAAGGTGGTAAAACATGATTTGTTTCATTGTCAACATTTTGGGTTAGCTGGTTTACATTTTATGACTGAAGTAAGCGAATGTCCAATTTTAAAATAAAGTCAAGGTTGTGCAAATGTTTTTTCAGGTCTAAAAAAATAAATCTGCCAATGCTCTCAAAGCGATCCAGGCAATTGGAGGTGTAAAAGCAATGTATGAAAATCTATAATGAGAGCCAACCAAATTCCCATTCCATACACCGCAAACCTGCCAATAATTCTGCTCCAAACAACACCAAAGCTCCGATCCTCACCTCCATTAAAACCCAGATTAAATCAGAGCCAATTACTGTGAGGCAGCAGGGCTTTTATTTCCTTAACAAGGAGGGATGGCAATTAATTATCCGCCTATTAAAATGAGCATTTCCTCCGTGGTTCTGTACAAAACCCAGCGAGCACAAGGCCAGGAGGGCAGTGTAGAGGAGCTAGGAGGGAGGAGTTAGGAGGGAGGAGGCAGGAGAAGGATAAGAGTAACAGCCGCTTGCACCACATTCATCTGAGTCGCTGACAAATTCGATCAGACGGTGGGTTCTCAGTCACTCAGCCCATCTGAATATACTGTACACACCCTCCGAGTGGCTACCTATCAGTCCTCCTCCAGACTATTTATAGGCCTATCCCGTAATGGATTCCCGCTCTTTAGTGTAATCTATTAGGTTTCTGTTCCAGCCGTCCAGTTCAAAACTCTTCACGTCTTCATTATACCTTCAGCTATTCCCACACGAAAGGCTAGAGGAGCAGCGTGTTAAAGCTGAGGTAATGGCGACTGTTTAGAATAGGCCAGTGGTTCTCAAACTGGGGAGGTGGCACATAAACGGTCATGTAGTGATAAGGACGAGAAGATTCAATCTGGTTCAAAAATATAATTATAGAGTATTAGTTTTACGTAGCGCTTTGAACATGCTCAAAGTCGCCGTACATTTTTTTGAGCATTATTCATTTACACCGTACTCAGTGGTGATTATTTTCATTCACAGCACAGTGACAGTCACAATATTATTATTATATACTATTATTCAATATGAATAAACAGCAAAATCCTTAATTCACTTTCATTCACATTGTCAGATCTTTATGAAATTCAACTTTCTGAATTAAAAAAGGTAATTAAACAGAAGATAAACAAATAAAAGAGTCCTTTATTTAAGTATTTTTTTGGAGTGTAGCTTGAATATAAAGGACTTATAAAATGTTCACGATTATGTAAAAAAAAAAAAAAGTTTTTACACTTAAATTGTGACCTGAATAATCATGATTATTGATTAACCAAATAATCTTAAGCCACAGAGGCCCAGGGGTAGACTGATGGAAGAAAGACCATCAGGGGCCCCTCTTACCACTACCAATCGCTCAATCACACCCGAGTCAAGGTAGATTACGAGTTAAAAGTGTATCATTAAGGTTAAGATATAATTCATTGACCCTGTGGGGATAATTGTCCTCTTCATTTGACCCATCCCTCAATGCCGCCAGGGCATCTCCTCCGGAGCAGTGGTTGTAGTGCTGCGCCCAGGGACCCATCACGAGCTCTTTGTGCTAGGCTTGGTCAGGACTACTGTAGCTGAAGGATTTTACCTATTGTCCATGAACACGACAGTATGCACTTCTGCGAGGGGGTCAAACTGCCAACCTTCAGGTTGGAGGACGATCACTCTGCAACTGCTTCATATTCAATCTTAGACTTATCAACATTATTTTCCCCTTAATTACTCCTTGTTTAGACCTGGTTCAGTTCTGAATAAATCCTGGTTTGGATGTGTATGTGATTTCACTTGTTTTGTCTATGGATCTAAGCACAGATAGAATGATGTGTTTTTTGCCGTTGCCGCTGTGGGGTTTGTGGCAATCTCATACAATTATTACATGTCACAGCGGCAGTAGTTTGATGCGTGTCACACTGTGCCATTAGAGATGCTGAGTGCGTGGTGGGCTATGATTCAACTCTGGTCAACAACAGGCACTGTCAGCTTGAGTGCTGTTCACACAAAAATACAGAAAGAAAGAAAGAAGGGGAATGTTTTGGAGTTGAAAGCAGTTCCAGCTCTGATATCTAGTTTGCTAAGAACCACAAACTGTGAGACTAAAACATCAACATTTTTTTAAACTGCCAAATATGCTAGATAAATCAGTTTAATAATTCAGTTTCACAGTGCTGTCCAGATGTAATGCACTGACATTTGAAAACTATACAAAGAGCATGTCCATCAGGTTTTATTTCCGGATAAAAATGTGTCCCCTGCTCTGGCAGCCTTAGTACCAGCAGTGAACACTTAACCACCTGGAGAAAAAAGATCGTGCTCATAGAAGCAGGTCACGGAGCCGCCTTTAGGAAAACCTTTGGTCAGAGGCCATTCTTCCACATCTGCACCAGGCTCTGGAATGATGTCTCTGTTTGAGGACAAGCAGCGCTGATCCCCCATTTTAAGAAAGTATACAGACTTTTTTGCCAAAAGGCCTCATTTGTAGTGACTGACAGTAAACTCTAAATTGTGTGTGCATTGTTGTGTTTTTGTGATTGTCTGTTCTTGATGTGAAACTGTTCTATACTGCAGAACAGGAACCGGCTGAAAACTAGTTTATAACCGAGTTGAGTGCATCCATCTTTTCCTACATAGAATTAAATAAACCTTCAATACTGGAAGATTCATGGCAACGTAATGAAATCCATAAGACAAGCATGTGGCTGACCTACCAGAAAGGTTAAATTATTTAAATACAAATGCAAAATGGCAAAAGTAAATGACATGATAGATTAAATATACACTACATTTGAAAGCTACCGCACACCGAATGGAACACATACTGAAAATATTGCTACATGCACAGAGCTCATAGCAGCAAGTTCAAAGAGACTCAAGCAAACACAGTGGACGCATAATGTCGCTGATATAGTTGCTCACACCGAGGGGTCAACAAACGGTGGGACACAATATGAAACAACTACACTGCCTCTGAGCGCCGAGCATCCACGCAAACACATGAACACAATGTGGCTAATGCAGGGGATTGAAATCGATGTTGCTCTGCACATGCTACACGGCAATCAGGAATCTTTTAGTGAAATGATTCAAAAGCAAGTGGAGGAGAATGGGAAATGAAGGACTTTGCCTGGGCTGAATGAAACATGACAACATGCAGTAAAATATGTTGGGTTTTTAAACAGGGCTTAACGCATGTGTGAATTGTGTTTTCTCTTTGTTTTCAATCTGTTGAGGTTTTATGGAATTACAAAAGGCATTATTGCTTTGAATGACAGCATGGGGCCAATACGAAATGCTGGCCTTGACGCTACAATAACACTCATGCTACACACACGCAGCAAGGAGAGTCCTGTTGATTAATTTTTCTCTTTCAAAAACAAGCCACATTTTCAGCAACTGCAAATACAAAATGGAGAGGTTTTCTGAGGTTGTTCTGAACATTCTGTTCTGTCATTATTTATACATCAGTTACGCAGATCGGAACTCAAACGTAATCGGTACATATTTTAACAACAAAAACATCACGTCGTACATAACAGAAGGAAAAAAAAAGTCGCCACTTGGATTCCACTATGCAAATACAGTAGGTACTAGCCTTCATCTGAAACAACCATGTGGGAAGACAAATCCCATGGTCATGGAAAAGGTGTCATCTAAGGAGAAGCAGAGACTAATGTACTCCAGATCTGAACCCCAGTGAGAGTGTTTGGGACGAGCTAGAGAAAGCTTTGTGCAGTGGTCATGCTCTCACATCATCAATACAAGATCAACTGGTGAGAAAGAATGCAACACTTGAAGGAAATACATATTTTAATATTGCAGAAACCTATTGAAACTATGACACAGCGAATGTGTGCAGTAATCAATGCTAAAGGCGGTCCTACAAAATATTAGTGTGCTGTGTGTGATGTTGTTCTTGAAATAAACACATTTGCCACATTCTGTTCTTAGATTTTAAACCCTTGTCAAAACATACTTTCAAGTAAATGTGTCCATGGTTAGCAACCAGCTTTAATGAAAGAGTGATCTCTGCAAAACTATAGCACAGTTGAATATTTACCTTCAAATTGTATGAATTCAAATGTCAAACTTTGGACACAAAAACAGGACAATATCAGGTAACGCCAAGCTTTATCTGACAATTACAGTTTGGATGTTCTTACATGTAGACTTTATTGTTTTATTGTAAAACTGTAAACATAAACTGAGGTGAAGAGTGGGGAGAGACATTCAGCAAAAGGCAGGCGCCAGGAATTAATGAGGATCACAATGCAGCACATTTCATGAACAGGTTATGTAGAACAGCCATGACTTTCAATGGCCATTTGAAAAGTGCTGCTACATCGGCTGTTGTAGAAGAGTGATGGGTGTAGCAGCCAAAATCATCTACAGCGAACAATAAAACTCTTATTTACCATGCACTTTCCTTTCACTTAAAAGTCTGGAGAGAAAATAGTGACCTCTGGCAATGTCAAGTTTTCAAAAGTTCTCAAAAGAAGCAGTCACACGCAGCAGGGCGACAGCAATTACAACGCTTGCTGTACTTTGGCCCAGAAACAGCTTGTGCAGTCAGACAGGGATCTCAACTCTGATTAAAAACTGCAGTGTGGCCTAACTCCAGTTTCCGGATATGATAATGAAACAGCAAAAGACACCCCAAGAAGAAAGTGAAAATCTACTGATGAGCTGTGGGTGCAGATGAAAAGTTTTATTTTTTTCCATTTATTTTTCTGTTTAAAAACAACACCAAAAACACTTGACAGTCATCTCAGCATAATATATTAAAATATTACATGTTACAGTGATTGTGGCGTTTGCTGGTTAATTAATGATGCTTGGTCCTTCCTAGTTCTTAAGCACTAATATTACAGTTGAAGCAGTACAAAAATCTTTTCTAACTTCATATATTCCACACATTATGGATCATTCATCAGATGAATGCTTATGCAAGTCTGCACCACATCTTCATTAAACTCATGTGAAGTCATTTCCTCCGGCTGCTTTCCTGGAGCAATAAACGTAAGGCTGAATAAATATTCTGCCACATCAAAGCCCAGTTTGAAACGTGAGTCGCTTTCACCGAACGGACGACACTTGAAGGTAACAGATAATTTTAGACGTGAACCCAGTGAATGTAAAATTCCTCAGCAGACACTAAATGTGCATAGGTAAATGTTAAAAGACTTCTCTAAGCTTAGACGGTTTCTCAGATATGGCAGATATGGAAGAGGCATCCATTTTTGTCAAATACGGTTTTGTCAAATAAAGCCAACAAGCCTAAAATAAATATTCTAAAAGTTATATCATCCATACCTAAGCAAGTACACAATAGCTCCTAATCTTATGGAAAAGGCATGTATAAGGACATTAACATGCTGATTTAAGGACTTTTTTCAGTACTCCAATGAGAGTATTTGTTTATTTCCTGACAAAAATCTGAAGTACTGTAAATGATAGATTGGCTTAGGTTACAGAGCCTCTTTTGTCCGATAAAGGCAACAAACCAAAATAAAAGCTTAAAAAAAAATATGTAAAAATTCAACAAACATTTTCAATGTTTTAAAGAAACACACAGTTGTAGTAGGTTCTAAAAGTATTACCATTGCAAGTACCATTCCTACCGCTGTCCATGGTGCTGAAATACATTGTCTTTAGTTTACCTCCACTTTGACATTTCATATCCTTATTTTTTCTACAACAAAACTTCCCAAAATTACACATCTAAGCCATTAAAAGTGAAAACTCAAAAATCAAAGCTTCAGCAAGTCCCTGCAAATTAGGTGGATACTTAAAGTAGTTTACATGTGTAGCAAAAACCCTCATTAAACACATTTTTCATTTTGAGTTGCAGTAGACATATCCTATTTGTGAAGCTTAAATAATTACGTGATACGAATGTTCCTAGCTTAATTACGTTACACAAGCCTGTGGTTGTCATTCTTCAAAATAATACAGTGTGAAATAGCATGTTGCAAACTAATGAGGAATGCATTTGTTTATTTAATGATGGTCCAAACGGAACATTGTTTATTATTGCAGTGATAATAAATGAAACATCAGAGCCTGCAGCAAAGACCAAAAACCTCAAAGCATCTATGGAACGTCAGACTTGCTTTCATTCGCATGCGGTTTAGTGCAAACTTAAGGCGGCACTTCAAACATCACCACTCCAATCACAATCTGGCTGGAGGCAATACAGTACGCTGAATATTGCTAGCATTCGCAACAGTTGCAAAAATATTTATGCAATATTATATTAATGTTAAGTGTGTGATCAATCATTCATAACAGCCTTTGAGATGCACTTTCCGTGGGTAATATATGCATTCAATTAACTCTTTTTGCCAATGGTAAGCAAAAAGACACCAGTATCATCAATGTTTTAGCTTGGTTCTGTATCTTGTCCATTAATCATCTTTGGCCCAACTCAGGTGATTTCCACAAGGCTTTTATAATGCAGCTTCACGTTCTATAGAGTCAATTTATGAGAAGATTTCTGTAGCGTGACAGTAACTATTGCCTGTTACCACAAATTTATTAGCTTATGTGGATGGATTTCTTGTCATTTAAACTTGCTCACTGAAGTGTTTTCCCAAGGCCATGGAGTTTACAGTCAAGTATTGTGAATATTTGCAGCAAGGATGGATTTAAAACAGCTACAGTGTATTTAGAAATCATACAATAGAACATAAAATATCTACAAATACTTACCAGTAATTTTCTTTCTGTCATCAACTGCAGCATATTTCTTTTCTTTTCAATACCAAACTACTAGCATCAAGGCCACGTCACTTTAAATAGCTTTTTGTACAAATTGTGCACTGCAAAAATGTTGCTTGATTGATTAATTGAAGGTCAACACACTGAATAGAACAAGACTGGTATGAACCATGTCATGGATGTACATGGACAGATGTAATACTACTAACAAACTAACATGTAAAGAGACATGGGGAAACTCTACATAAAAATAAATAGAGTTTAAAGATATTTTTGGTGACTACTACTTTTTCTTAAGCCCAGAGATGTAAGCCTCAATAAATTTACCCTACAAGTTCAAGTGAATTGTCGGTGTCCTTGGTGTTGATTACCTAAAAATTAGAATTAAAGCCAGGACAGATTATGGTTCATCCTTCTAATCCCATTTTTAAGAATTCAACCTCTGATGAAAACTTGGATCATCATAACAATCAATCCATTTCTAATCTCCAGCTTGCAGTCGGTGGAATGGGCTTTTCTGATGGACAATAAAAACATGAAAATAGTTATTTATTTAAATATTTGCATACGGTATAACTTTACCTTAAAATTATCTAGGATTAAAATATAGTAAAAAAATAAATAAATAAGGTAAACACAACCAAAACCAACAAAAATGCATTAATGGAGCAGAAAAAGCAATCCTTGATTTGTTTTAGACTGCCCATACACTATTACAGTATGCCTTTACCTCGGTTGTCACGGCTGTCATTTAACTGACGGCTAAACGCTGTGCCTGCGAAGCATGTAAGAGGAATGAAAAATCAAAACATGACACTGCAGCCTGGAAACCACTCAATATAACATGACTTCTGAGACATGGGTGACGTCAATGACAAATTTGTACAGGATGTTCAGCAAACACAAGTGAACTTTTGCCATGTCACATCTACAACTAATCTTTTCAGTAAATGGACAACTATCTCAATGTTTGACCTAAGTCAGCGATGAAAAGGAGGAGTGAAGGGAGGATTGTGTCGGCCATGTTGGAATATAGGATCAGGGTATAGCACGCCGAGAGCCTGTGGGATGCGCCTCACTGCCGTCTCTGGCCTTTACTGACTGAACTCCCAACCACCTCATCAATATTCATTGACCCGCGCAGACTAATGTCCCCCGTGACCGCTGGGATAAAGTTGCAGAGGTCATACCCTCACAAGAAACAGAAGACCGTAAAGGAAAAGCAGAGCGTGAAAAAACGGAGGGAATGATAAAGGACATGAGGGGTAAAACGGTTAAAGGGCAAAGCCTGCGGAGGTTAGGTATAAAGGAGTGCTGTCAAGTGATAACATTTTTATCCAATCCATCTCATTTTATCTATCTTATAAAATATGAATACACCAAGTGTAATATTTATACACAAAATCAAACAAATTGGACATTTTCTTAAAGGAGACATTAAGTAAATATGACTTGAATTGTGTAGCTTGAGTTCTCCACTACCCCCAATATCTGCCCACTGCACTGTGCTTATTTTGTATTTATTTTTTAATTCACAATAAAATCAAGTACTGTTTGCTCCAAGGAAAAGTCCCTATGATGTAAATTGAACTAGCCTTCCTCTGACAATAAGAAAATGTCCATCACGGTCTACTGTCAAACTGCACCTTAAACTGTGGGTGAAGGACTGCCAAGATTGTGAGCATATTTAACTAGCTTTTCTTTTTTAAATGAACCACATGAGTTAATGAAATAAATTTGACAGGCCTGATATAGAGAAGAATATATAAAACACACTCACTTGCCATTACAATGGGTACATATTTATAGGTAAGTTTATGATTGAGATTGTATAAACATTAGGTATCTGTGATAGATTCAGTGTGAAATAAAAATACTCAAAACAAATAATGATGTCACTGATGGCACGAATAATCGTAAAAGGACTCTCTGTGATAGAATGTGTGCTCTAGAGCCACTTTTAAACCAGCAGGGATGCAACTTAGGGCTATTACAATTAACCCAATTAACAGCCCATGAACAAAGTCAAAGCACAAAAATTTTGTTTTTCTGACTTGTAAAATAAGGCATTTGTTGCAACCTGCAGAATTAAAGACCGAATCTGTACTGTACAACCTTGACTCCAAAGTGGGACAGACAGAACATGGCCTCGGAGCATACATAAGGATATATGCCTCTAGAGAGCAGTGTGGAAGACGATCAGAAAAGGCACCGCTCAGCTGAGACACTGAAGTCCAAGGTTAGGAAGAAGAGCGGTCTAACAGCTGAGACATCTGAGCGCACAGTATATTTTAATATTAAACTATACCAGGCTGTCCACTTTCCATAATCACACATGCATATAAATGACAATTAACATTCAATATTTTAGAAGGATAAAGGTCAGATGGAGTTATAAAGTGTGCAGTTTTAATGAAGCTACAGTGAGACATTTTTCAGTATCTCAAAATGTCAAACTGTGATAAATGTTTTAAGCTACTTGGTTAAACTTGGTTGCGAGTTCTACACATTCATTCTATGCCAACATAAACCTTCTATCATTTCAGTGGTGTGCTTCAGTTGCCCTCGCCGGTCAGATTTTCAGAGTTCCGACTTCTAAATCTAAATTGGAAGCCTTCCATCTTCCAGCTTCAGCCATCCAGCTCTGAAGCGCAGGTAGCATTTCAGAAAATCCAATATGATGTGATCTGTGTTGGACATGTTTAAGACATTTGTGCTGGATTAACATATTATTGTCCGACTAGCGTCATCAGAATACTCTGAAAAATTATCGAGATCATTTTTGTCAATATCACATAACCATAGTTAGGATAAAGTTAAATATCAGTCAAATATAGTTTTAGTCCATCCCCTTATTATATTTTTGACCAAACTTCCCAATGATAAGTTTTTTTTCTTCTTTTTTTAAATAAAAACTTAAAATGCACTGTTCCAAATTATTATGCACACCAGAGTTTCAAACCATATTATTGTTGTAAAGAACTGAAAATGGTCAATTGTTAAATTAGAAGCATTAGCAGGTCATATTTACTGAAATCAAAAGCTATTTTAATCAAAGCATCTTAACAGGTCAAGTTACATTAAAGGTGGTATGGACGATTTTTTTTCAGCAAATTTTTTATCATATTTCCTCGTGGCATGGATAAATCATTTGTCCTGCCACGTATCAATCATAAAACGCACCTATCACTCACCTGCAGCCGCGTTTCCGTGTGCCTAAGCGCATGGATCTATCATAATATAGTTCCCTCAGTGTACGGGGCAAAATGAAGACGGAGAAAGACAGTTCGAGCTGACGCAGAAGTGGACAGAAATCTACGGGAGACGAGCGATGCGATCCGTTGCGCTAATAAACAAACGCATGTGTGTGTTGTATCAGTCCACACGGGGGAGTGCGCATGCGCACTTCCGCCCGCGTTCTCAAATCGCCGAAAAATCGTCCATACCGCCTTTAACATAGGACCCCTTATTTTATAGGAGCTTCACAATTCTTGTATCCATTGAACTTGAGGGTTTCTGCTTGAACGTCTTTGCAGGATGTCAGAATAGCCTCCCAGAGCTGCCGTTTCTCTTGAGGATGCTCCAAAGCTTCTCAATAGGGTTGAGGTCAGGGGAGGATGGGGGCCACACCAGGAGTTTCTCTTCTTTTATGCCAATAGCAGCCAATGATGCCGAGGTATTCCTTGCACCATGAGATGGCGCATTGTCATGCATGAAGATGATTTTTTTTTACCATTACATGGCAGAAGTGGAAAGTCAGAAACTCCACATACTTTACAAAGGTCATTTTCACACCTAAGGGGTGAAAGATTGTGAGTCATGTGAGAAAAGCTTTCTCACATGACTCCGCCCCCTTGCTGATGTCACAGCCTTGTTGAGACATGGTGGCCGTCCATCAACCATCCACCACTCCATCTATCTGGACCATCCAGGGTTGCATGACACTCATCAGTGAACAAAACTGTTTGAAAATTAGTCTTCATGTATTTCTGGGCTCACTGGAGCTATTTCTGATTGTGAGCATTGGTTAAGGGTGGCCAAAGAGAAGGTTTATGCATAACTGCAAGCCTCTGGAGGATCCTACACCTTCACGGGACTCCAGAGACACCGGCAGCTTCAAATACCTGTTTGCTGCTTTTTTAATGCATTTTAGCAGCTGCTCTCTTAATCTGATGTATTTGTCCGGCAGAAACTAAAATTCTCCCAGAAAAGATCTGACATTCATTTCACTCACCCAAAGAGCCCTGAGACAAAATACCATCTATGAGTTTCACTGGAAAACCAACAAAAATTACCTTTATGACACTTAAACACAAATTGCATAATCATTTGGAACCTGCTCCTACACAGCCGTTGAGCCTCTGTTCTGTCAGTTATGAATGCTGTTTTGTTAAGATAATGTTGCTTAAATCTTCTCAGAGTGAATGACAACAAGTTTCCTCCAAGATTTCTCGAACAGAAAATGGAAAGGGGGGTTCTTGCCCCCAGTCAGGTTTAAGTATCTTGAGAAGGACGGAGCGTGAGATTGACAGGTGGATCAGTGCAGCAACTGCAGTGATCTGGTAGCTGTATTGGACTGTTGTGGTGAAGAAGGAGCTGAGTTGAAAGGCAAAGCTCTCGATTTACTGTTCAATCTATATTTCTACCCTCACTTATGGTCATGAGCTTTGGACAAGGTCACAAATACAAGTGATCAAAATTCCTCCGCAGGGTGGTTGGATGCTCGGAGTAGTTCAGAGTAGATCTACTGCTCCTCCACGTCTGGGGGAGCCACTTGAGGGTGCCCCGGGGTAGACCCAGGACATGTTGGAAAGACCATGTCTCACTGTCGCACAGAGGACTGTGATCATGAAACAGAAAGTCTGCGATGACGGGGCAAAGACACAGAGGCAAAAGTGAACGGCACACGGAACTAAGGCTGCAAAATGACAAAATGCAGAGATCACTGCTTACTCAACATTAAGTTTTACAAACAAGTTTCTTATTTTAAGGCTACTGTAACTGTTTACAAAGAGTCTGGTGAAAAGTGAATTAGTCCTTTATAGCGCCGCCCGGCTCCGGTAGTCTAACTCGACCCCCAAAAGTCAGCGTTAAAGCAATCCTTTAGAGTAAAAGTACCTCAGTTCCGTTGCAAATGGTCTCTGCGAGTCCAATAATGCAAGGGTCCAGTGCTGCAGATCTCTCAACGCTAAACAGTACTCAACAGTGCTGCAGCGTTTTAGCTTAGCTTAGTATAGCCCCGTCCGGCTTCGGTCGGAATAACAAGAAGCCAAAAGTGACAATAAAATCACGAAAACTAACACCAAACCACCATGAAACACAGCGTTAAAACAATCCTTTAGAGTAAAAGTACCTCAGTTCCGTTGCAATGCAATGCAGGGCTCCAGTGCTGCAGATCTCAGAGCTTAGCTTAGCATAGCTTAGCTTAGCACCACCTGGTTTTGGTTAGCACTAGATCATATAGGGAATCGGGACGGAAGCATGGACAGAAGTGACTAAATTCAAGATGGCGCCGACAGCATGAAGGCGACCGAGACCGGTCCCGCTGTTACAGCTAAGGGAATAATTTTCTCTCTTGGGTCGGGGTTTACCCCTAAACCCTAACCCCTGACCCTAACCTTAACCCTAACCCCTAACCTTAACCCTAACCTTAACCCTTAACCCTAATCCCTAACCTTAAGCCCTAAGTTTTTGTAGTAGTTAGGAGACCAGGGGAAATAATGTAAATGTTTGCTCACCTGTTCATCTGATCCAGCCATTATTTTTACAAATTGAATAATGACAATGAATGAGGAAAGTTAAGCTTACTTTGTCTGGTTAAAACTAGCTTATGCCATGGCTTTGAATTAGCAAAAGTGTAGCTAACTCATCCCAAAACAAACTAGACTGTGCAATATATAAATTTAAAAATTGTAATCTCGAGATTAATTTTGCTCCGTGCGGGAGTAGAACCCATGAACTCCTATGCGTCTTTAGCCGCCGGGCCAACTCATCTCAAACATTTCCGCTGCGAGACACTAACTACCGCAAGTGATTTGGGCTGCCACGAGGGCCGCCATTTTGGACTCAGTAACTTCCGGACCGGTAACTTTGTCCTGATTCCCTATATGATCTAGTGCCGACCGCTCCGGTGGAACAACAACAAGCCAAACTCAGCGGCTAGCGCAGGAACAAACGCCACGAGGACCGGGGGCACTTTCGTCTTAGGCATTTGTTAGATGTAGTAGTGGAAGAATCATAAGCTCTGGAGAAAGAACAGTAACTGCTAGCTTAAGTAGCCATGTGGGTCGCAGCCCATTGGCCGACTACAATAACACAGCTGTTCATAGGGAAATTGGGTCACACCCCTCAACGCCTCGAAAGAGGAGTAGAAACTAACACACTTTAACGGCTTTATGTATGCTTATAATGCTGCAAATACTGTTATCTGATACATGGAATGGCTGCTCCATGACTTCAACTTGCACATTCAGCAAAAAAAACGAAAATCACACATTTGAAAAAAAACAAAAAACTTATTTTTGTCTTTTACTCTGTTTCGTCGAGGCCGACTTGTGGCGGTTTTACGGGCGGCGGGTCACATATTCTTTATATACAAACAGAACAGTTTGGACTGGTGAGGTGAAATGTTGCCGTTTTGGGGACAAACGTATGTGAAATAAAATGTGGTATTTTAAGCAGAAACTCATTATTGGTTATTTGTTTATTACTATAAACTATAATGTTTATTTAAAAAATGATTTAATATGATTTTAAAAAGTTTACGAATGTACAAGAAATTGACAGATTACTCAATAATCAAAGAACTAAAATAATCAATAGCTGCAGCCCTAGATACAATACTTTTGATTTTGGCAATGTGTTTTAGATGGTAAAAAGCTACTGATGTTATTGATTTGATGTGGTTGTTCAAGTTGAAGTCTGAGTCCATTATTACCCCCAGATTTCGAACTTGATTTGTAGTTTTTAACGCAGGAGATTGGAGGTGACTGTGACACTTTCTCTTTGTTTCTGTGGGCCAAAGATTATGATTTCAGTCTTGTCTGTGTTCAGAGAAAGTTGTTTTGCATCCACAAACTGATCTGTTGGATGCAGTGACAGAGTGAATCCACTGGTCCATATTCACCTGACGACAGTGAAACAAAGGTCTGACTGTCGTCTGCATAATAGTGATGGGACACATTTTCTCTGCGTATTAACTGACCTAAGGGCAGTATGTAGAGGTTGAACAGAAGGGGTACCAAGTTTGACCCTTGGGGCACCCCCCAGGTCAGGGGCATGTGGTCTAAGACACAATCACCAATTACAACAAAAACAACATCCTGTCTTCCAGATAGCTTGTGAAGTGTCTGAATTGCCCAATGGTCTTGGTTGGGTTAAGCAACATCAAAGCCATAATTGTGCATTAGCAGGCAAGACAAAGTTATTTTTTGCATTAAAAATGTTGTTAACATTATTTTGAAAACTTTTCATTAGGCGTAACAACCGTTCCCAGAGTCTAGGGCATTCAGGCAGGGCTTTGCCACAATTATGCCTCAAAAGGGAATATCAAATAATGCTAATAGGTGAAAAAATACCATATCTGGTGATGCTGCACTTCCTCATCAGTCTGCCCACTACTGTGTCTCCTTTGTCCTCAGACTCTCTCATTCATTCCACTCTCCCGCTTGTTTATTTTATTGCTCTGACCGCAACTTTTTATCTTTTTTTCTTGACTGAAATCATACCACTGCAATAACAAAGTGCAAAGAATGCTGCATAAATTAAGTTTTCTCTTGATACCAGCTGGAAAAAGTGATGGAAGTTCTTGTTAAAGTGGGGCCATGAAACTCTGAACTTTAAAAGAAAAGGACTTTCTTTTGGGCTCTAGAGTTTGCAGAGAGTGCAGGATATGGATCTATAAACAAGAGGCGTGATGATGCAAAAATATGAGGTGGAGTGAAGCAAATTGAGGGTGTGGCATAGTACATTCTGTGAATGGCCAGAATCATAACTAATGAACTTCAAAACTAGTGCACTGGAAAACAGAACATGGGTAACATGCCCTAGACATTTCCTGGAGTCCCTATCCTAGAGACTCGGTGTAATCCCTCATTTGTCCAGGATTGTTCCTGTTGTAGAAAATGATTCAGTTGTAGTCATCTGGACTTTGTTTTATTATAATCATCCTGGAAGAGATAATCATAATAAAAAAATGTTCATGGGGCATAAATAATACAAATAATATATTATAGAATAATAAATACAGTCCGATAAAGTCCATGTGCCTTAAATATCACACAGAGAGGAGGGCTGTCTGCAAAGGGATACATCCTATATATGTGACTGACCGTGGCTAAACCAGTTACAAGTCTACCCGGAGACATTTTGAGTTACAGATTCTGAAAGTGTGAATTCAAAGCTATCCAATGGTGTCTCACTCATGCACATCTGATAATATTTGAGTAAGTTGTGGTCATTTGAATGTATACAACTCTCAAAACCTTTCACTGAGAAAACTGCCTCTAAAGATTCTCACCTGAGTGAGCACAGAGTCACAGGGGGGCGGGGCTCATTTGCATCTCATTGAGATAAGCCCTCCCCCCTGTCACACTGACACCACCTCCCCCTACAGCTGTCACTAAAGACTCAAGAGGAGTGTTGTTATTGATGGTAACTGGACTTGAATCAGAATTAGAAGTTACTATATTAAAAGGGAAATACTTGGATTATAAAAGGCCCTGAATAGCATCAAAGAATCAGAATCAGAATCGGGTTTATTGCCATTTGTCGATAAACAGAATTCACAGGTGATTCAGTACTTAATAAAAATGTATTAATCCAAGAATATGAAAGTTATTTTGACGTTAACAAATCACATCTCTACCATCTGGAAGTTGGAGTTGAATTTGATATTTACTTTTGATTCAGCGCCATAAAACAAACACATAAAGCACAACTCACATGTAGCATGTGTGTCAATATGCCACTGGGCTAGATCAGAAGGTAGGTTTGACTCAGGGAGGTGCGTGTAAGCAATAATACAAACTAGTGAATCAAAGTGTGGCTGTGCCTTATGAAGCCTGCGTAAATTCAGCCTGGAAGACCTAACTCCATCCATCTACATCAAGGCCACCATGGAAGGACCCCTCTCCCCAGCTCTATCATCATACTCAAGCGGCGCCCGCCTGTCCGTCTGAGAGAGTCAGATCACTCACTTCACCATGGACTCTCCCAGGTTTCTGCGCTTATCCCAAAGAGGTTATGCAGTTTTTCCCGGCCAAAGAAGTAGGGTGAAAGGTCAGGGGGCGTCTGTAGCATGGCCCTCGCACCTGCTCCTCATCCCCAATCAATGCTCTCAGTGACTCCTCCCCGCTCCAATCGGCACCAGGCGGTCACATTTAAGCCCTCAGGCAGATGGCTCGGCCGCTCAAACCGTACTGCGACCCACCACCTCCCCAGCTCCTCCTCTACATTCCCCTCATCCTCAACCTTCTCTCCACATCTACCACCACCAGTCTCCAGGCTCCGGGGGGAGACATCTAATACAAATAGATCATGGAGTGCCCATGATTGCAACGTCTTCCGCCGGGGTCTGAGCGCCAATTAACTCTCGAATAAAGCTTGCTCAACAGTCCATTCTCGTGGTCTCTTTGTCTCTCCAGGGTGAAATATATTTACAGTGAAGGTTTACCAACATACAATTAATCCAATATTTACAAAATGTACAATCTGCAGATGTTCAATGGTTTCATATACTGAAATACTGAAAGGTTCACAATCTGGTTGTATAAATAGCAATCAAAGTTCAACACGAGATTCAGCATAAAACATCCAGTGCAGGAAGTGCACACACATATTAAATAACATTTGCACATCTCAATGAAATAGCAATGAAGTGTCCATTTGAGAGTTTGCAAAGTCTGTGGTGTCTTTTGGGTGGGATCGGACGGCTGAATCAGCTCCTACCATACCGCAGGTGGCTCATGTTGAAGGATTTGTAGGTTTGTAAAGTTCACTTTATCTCAGTTTCACAGAGGCCGACATGTTCCGGCATTTACAGCGCTTCGTCACATAATATGTATGATTTGTTCAAATGATTTTCTATTTTAAAAACAAAAAAGGAAACATTTATTTCATAGTCTTATTTAATAAAATACCACTTGTTTGTCAGCTATTTCTTAGTAATGGCCTTTTTCTTGCTGCCAAAAGTATATTCTAACAGTATCTGTTAATTGTGTCCATGGCAGGAGTTTTGAGGCCAAAGTATATAGATCTAAAGTTCAGAGTGATGGCAATTTCAAAAACGCAGTCCAATATTTTGAGCGACAGGGCAGTCTCATGAGTGGACCATGAGTCTCACCCCCTGCAGGACACTCTGTCCGCTCTGGAGAGCAGCTTCAGTGACAGACTGATCCACCCTCGCTGTGTGAAGGAAAGGTTTCACAGATCTTTCCTTCCTGCTGCTGTGAGACTCTACAACAAACACTGTTAGCCCTGAACATGTGTCATTCAGCTTTTATTATCATGTGCAATACTGTTATATGTCAATCATCCTGGTGCAATATTTTCTGTCCATATAACAGCTGTAAATTTGTGTTTTTAGTTTTTTTTTTCATGAGTATAAGAGGTTTCTTTGAAGAATTGTTCTACAAGAGTGTTTGTTTTATTAGTTATCTGTTTTTTTTTAATTTGTATTATTTACTTCTGTGCCTAATCTGTTTCTGTACCTAATCTGCGTCGCAACACTGGAATTTCCCCATTGTGGGACAAATAAAGGTTATCGTATCTTAGTCCCAAAACATGCGACAGTGGTATGCCTTCTGGCTGCCACAGTTAACATTTCCTTGTGAATAATGGGCACTTTGACATAGGGTTATGCCGAGGCTGTATTTCAATATTTTTAAGGAAACAAATGAAAAAACGGTTTTATTTTTTTTTAATTTAGAAATAAAAAATCAATTGAACAAATCCTATATTAATGTTCTTTCTCGCTGTTTCACTTGTTAGACAACAAAAGTGTCTCCTCTGCTGTGAACTGCTCACTTGTTTCTTTGCCTGGATATGAGGCCATGACTGCAGAAATCACACACAGGCGATGCTTTTGAATGTCAGAGTTATCAGTCATTGGATCAAACACTATCATCATATATGTACTTGCACCAAAAGCCTACAGCCACCAGGTAGAAGGAGCCCGTCCTGGAACCGGCCCCTGTCAGAGGCTCCTGTTTCTGCTAAGCTCAGGGGCAAAATACAGCCCTGTATTACAAAATAAGCACATAAACATACAGGAGAATATGAGAAAGGCAGAAAGTGTATATTCACACACATCTGAGAGTACTAATCCACTCAAAAGGTCAGCCATCACTTCTTCGCGCCTGATATCAGCAAGCATGTGTTTATGTGGAACTATGTAAATCCTATCATCTGTTCTCCGAGCCCAGAGTTTGTGAAGAAAGCAAACTGTGGCCCGTTTTACACGAATACTAGAAACAGAGGCAATGTGCAATTTTCTGGGTAATTGATGCGTACAAAATGGGAATTATCAATGAGGAAAACCAAAGGTGGTGTGTTGTAATGTGTCTGTTGGAGATGAAAAGATGGATTTCTGAGATTGTTTAATTTTTGGAGAAAAAAACAAAGTAATGATGGTATGGAAGATAATTTGTTTATATGTAGTTAAACAAACTAAGGCCCAACACACCCAGCACACAACTGTGAACACTGTGTCAAAGCAAATGATCCATGACAATGACAGGAGGGAAATTACTTGTCCCATAAATCCCCATTGGCTTGTGATCATTGAATTGTGACCCCAGCTAGAGGGCACAGCACTAGCATAGGCACAAGTGGCAGAGATGTAAGATATAAAAGTAAAAGACATGTAAAACAAGAGAATTTGTCATCTTTAACAATGCACTACAACGGTGGAGTAGAAATCGAGAGACAGGAGATTTCCCAGTGTAAAAGAATGTGGAAGAGTTCTTGCTTACTGGCCTTCAATACACTTCTGGCTGGGACACTCGCCCTTCCCCAACCACCCCATACTGTTGTTTATTAAACCTCACAAAATCATTCTAGTTTATTGAACTTTTTGTAGTTATATAGTTAGTCACTGAGTCAAGGGTTAGCCATGAGGCTATAACAGGCTATAAGGGAAATGACGCGGTCCCTGAAACTGCGCGGCCATTTGACCTAAATGAAGTATTTTGGATTAATTATTGTGCGAGTTGGTAATTCTTGGCAGTGTAAGCAACACAACCCAGAACTCCACCTTTAACCTGTGGATTATTGCTTTTCATTTAATTTTTCTCATGTACATATAAGACTATGAATGACATTACGGACCACTCCAAAATAAACTCTTATTAGTGACAAAAGGCTAAATGCCAGATGCACACAGACCAAACAGCGCCTCTAATCTCGACAGGGGTGACATTTGGACACTCGCCTGTTATGACTAATCATTCAAAATGAAGTCACAAAATCTATCTGTGGCCTCACCTCCCCGTGCCTCCTCCTTCACTACCTAAATGTCAGCATTTCAATTGAGCTCATTAATACATCCTCATTTTTAGGCTCCTCTGTGAGTATGCAGACTTTTGGGATGTTAAGATTAGCGAGAGGGTGATTTACTGCAGTGGTAAATATTTGGCAGCTCCTACTTTTTCAATTTCAATATGTTCTTTTTAAAATCTTTCTTCTTTTGTACCTCTGTTCCATCATTATTTCCAACTATCTCACTCCTCCATAATTCTTCTGCTCCATTTCCCCTTTGATCTATTATCTGGGAATTTGTGGGAAGCAAAGGCTGTGAATCATCCAATGGCCTTTTGGCTGACATGGCCTGGCCTGACCCGCTCTGGACAGCGCCGTCCCAAAACAGCATCCATCATGAAACCCTCTGTCCCATTCTATGACAAACACAAATACGTGAATGTCCACCAGAATGAATAGAACATACCAAGTGCCACTAAGCCTAAAGTTGAGTGCAGATACTACATAGATAAGATGTGAGAAGTTTCAGCAGTATATAAATAGTAGAAAAAGTGTAGAAATTATTTAAAGAGCCAATTGGACAATGATGATTTATTAAGGTTATTGCCAATAAAGCCAATGTGGCCTATGGGTGCACTATGTAACATTTCTTGTGGTGTCTCATGCACTTCCTCCAATTCATCTGCTAAGGAGAGCTTTCATATAACGGTTGGATGACAGCAATTCTTTCCCATAATTAAAAAATATGAGCCATAGCATTCCTGTTATAATTTACATTTACTCTTTAGCCACAAGGTCAGTGTTCATGGTCAGCCGAGCTCACAAGTCCATGCCACAGACAGAACACAGTTGAGATGAAGACATGAGTTTATACCAGCTTCTTCTGGTCTACACCTCTTATTACAGTGTACAAAATAAGGGACTTATTTTTTTGACTTGTTATTATCTCAGAGGTTGTCAGGATGGGAACCAGTAGTTGGTCTTTTAATTCTACAATTGCTCCCAATGGACATGGAAAATGAATAATTGTGAGCTGTAAGTGAGTAAGTATAGAACATTAGCATGTGGCTAATGTTCAAAAGCAGACAAAAGCCACAACTACTAGTGTTTATGATGAGTAATATAACATATTACATAATGGAAACGATTGCTGCTTTTATTATTGCAACAGTAAGGGTTATTTTATAGTTCTACATGCAGATAATTTATTTTAATTTTAAATCAATTAAGTATATATACATTTTATGTAGGCTGAATGATACACTTTAGTGGATGTATGAACAGACTCAACAATAAAGTGGCAAAGCCATAAAGCACACACACATATTATAATAGAATTATGCAATGAAAATAACATTATAGTTAAAAATAGTTAATAATTAAAAGTAAAAAATTGTGAATTTATAGTGTAGCAAAAGCTTATTTAAAGTCACTGCTTTGCCTTTGGTGGAATATAACCATTCATGAGCGATTTAAAGTTTTCATTGTATCCATAGTATTGTGCAAAGTAGATATTAAGAGAGAGCTAGAAGAAGTACAAAGAGCAAGTCACACTTCCACATTGCCGTGACAGTGCAGACAGGACAATCAGACATGAATTGTATTTCTTTGATCAAAGCTTGTGATTCAATCGTATTATTCTGTAACAATGTTTCTTGGGTTATGTCACAGACAGCAGCTTCACACCTGATTAGGAACAACTGCGGTGTGTGCTAGTGTTAGCACATACAGCTGTTTTGTCTCCGTCTTTGATCGCAGATGATGCTGCTAATCAGACGCCTTTGTCAGAACAGCAAACACAGTGGCGGAAAGAGGAGATGAGAGGATATTTGGAGCTCAACATACAGTACAGCTGGGATCTGATTCACACTAAACTTTGAGGCGGCACAGTGGTTGTCATGGAAATCACAGCAGGAAGTGAGTTTACAGTGTGTTTATAGTGTGTGTGTTTGGGAGGTGTACTAAGCCTGTAGTTCTGAATGAAGATATACACAGTGGTGTGAAGCCAATGGGATACACTGAGGTTCTGCACTGACACAATTGTAACCGTGGCTTGAACATAGACCAACCACCAATTCTCACTGTCTGGGTGTAAAACATTATATGATGAGGTCAAAGAAGACAATTGGTAAGTGCGAGATATGGCTTCAGGGCACTACCACAGCCCCATCACAGCCCAGGTCTCAGAGGGCAACAATGAAGCTATACTCCAATTAGAAGTCAGGATTAAACAAAAAAGTGGACTTTGTATATTACAGTAGAAACATTACAAGTCCATCCCACGCAACACTAAAGCGTCACACATTGATTTGAAGACCTTTCCGTCGCCTCCGGGCGGACAAGGAGGAAGCAGCGATATAAAAAAAATGAGAGGTAGACTTCTTTTGACCAGATTAATTAACTAATGCCTCCGACGCACAGTCCCTTAAGAGCGTACATGCATGTCTCCAAGCGTGCTTCATCAGAGGCTGCCAAATGTCATGAGAGCACCCAATTAGTTAAAGAGTCCGGGCCCACACACCTGTCTACCTGCACTGACAATAGCCTGTGGCACTATGCATACATTTACACATTGATTACAAAGCTAGGGCCATTAATTAGTCAGTCAAGAAACTTAATGACTAGCCACTCAGTGCAGGGTTACACCTGGGAAGAAGAGGGGACTGGTGCAGGTGAACAGGCAACATACGAGTCAAAAAAGAACACACGATAAAATGGGTTGGAAAATGTATGAGAAAACGTTATAACTGCTTTTGCATGTGCATTGTCCCGAAAGAAGAATTACTGGAATTCAATAAGTGGACTCATTCAGGGCCCACTAAAGAAAGCGTCACCTCATCTTTGAACTGTTTGGAAGTTCATACAGCAGAGGGCTTCGGACAAAAAAAAAAGAGCTTACATTTTCTTTGAAGTAATATGTGAAGTTGCACAGCCCTTACTCAACCATTTTTGGTCTATTACTGGGTTTGCTTTAGAATAGTTTCCAGTCACAAATGTTTGTTGACTCATATTTAAAGCAATTACCAATCATTAAATGGAAACCAAAGGCTATAATTGCTAATTTATATTAAACACAAAAGTGGTAAGTGGATACAAAAGTAAAGCAATGATTCACACAGTACAAGGCGAATTATGCTTTAAACCAACTACAAATGTTTGGTCTTACTGTCTACTATTTTAAACTATTAAGCAATAATTTCTTTCCACCTCATCATGGACTGGAATAATGCCAGGGTCACTCGTACTGAAAGCAACAAATACCACCCCTGGATCAGAGAGTCCAAGGAGCCTAAATCATGATGAGTGAACAAACACCTTATCACACACATTTAGTTAGAGGTATGCACTTCCAATATCAGGCTTAACCAGCATTTACCTTTAAGACCCACACTAGTCTCAGTTTCAACATTCCGCTATTCTTTTAATGTGTATTCAAGCCCAAAGGCTTTATTAGACAGGCCAGCTGAAATGTGAAGAGGGTATAGCGAGTAGAGTTGAGACATTCGGCAAATGACACCGCTACAGCTACTACAGCTTCAGCAAGCACCATTTTGTTTTCATGGCTTTTATCTCCCCTCTCACCACCCATCAGTTTGTAGCACCTTTTAAAAATTTATAGCGGGCCTTTTCTGATGTTATGACCTTGTAGAAGAGAACAGAATACACACACATTTGTAGTACGCTTCAGCTTCTCCCGTTCCCACTCCTTGACACGAGTTATTTTGGAAAGTGCTTTAAATGAATTGTCAAAGGCTGACGTGCCGTGTATGTTAAGTGCAAAGGGTTAGTACCTCTCTGTCTTTGAGCACAGCCTGGGTCCTGTACAGCAGCAGAAGTCGGACATCACTGTCTTTGAGGCTGAAGTTGTTCTCCAGGATTTGAAGCAAGTCGATCCGCGGGCGAACCGGCAAAGCCGAGTCTCCACAGAAGGGACGAAGCCATGCCAGGAGGTCATCAGAGGTCACGTCACTGTCACTGGGAGAGCAGGGCAAAACATGGAGTCAGCAATGCAAAGATGGAAGTCGAGTGAAACTAAAATTATATATATGAATACAAATGGAAGTAAATCAAAGAGCTATTACAATCATTCACTGATGTATTAATTCAATGGGGGGGATTTTTTAAACACCATGATCAAAATTACACTATTCTTAAAGAGAATATTAAAGAATATAACCTATTCATAAATTCAATCCGTGTATACCTCCCAATTTTTAAGCAAATATAATTTAGAAATAGGTAGGTAAGGTAACCAATTGACATAAGGGTATTTTCCCTTAGTTCAAGAAGTGAAAGAGCCAGTTTCTATTTAATTTCACAATAATTTACAAGCAAAAAAATCTTTGGAGCTAATTAAATTGTTTACAAAAAAATCCAGCAGGTCCACTTCAGTGCCTCGTTTATCTGAGCTAGTTGTACTGGCTGAAAAAAAAAAACATCTGTCCCTATTAATTCTATCGCACTTAAAACGCTACTCAGATTACAAGCAAAATAATAATGAGAAGACGAATATGACAACCAGATAATAATAAAACAAGTTATGCAAGCCTCATTAAAGGCCAGTAATAATTCTATTTAAAATCAATTTATTGTAGAACTATGCACTGAGGATGTAGTTTGATGGCTGATTTTCAACCACTGTGCCTTCAGGTATTGCTTTAGAAAAAAAATAAAAAAAAAACAAATCAAATTTAATTCATAATATTTGTACCATTTTGGGGTGTCTGAAGACACTTCTGAACCAGTTGAGAAAGCAAAAACAATCATCATTGCCAAATAGAAACAACCAGGTAAATACAGTGAGGAAAGTAAGTATTTGAACACCCTAGGATTTTGTAAGTTCTCCCACTTAGAAATTAGGGACGAGTCTGAAAAATGTATCATAGGTGCATTTCCACTGTGAGAGTCTAAAAAAATCCAAAAATCACAATGTATGCTATTGCTGCAAATAAGTATTCGAACACCTGAGAAAATCAGTGCTACAATTTTGTACAGAAGCCTTTGTTTACATTACAGAGGTCAAACGTTTCCTGTAGTTCTTGACCAGGTTTGCACACACTGCTGCAGGGCCAACTACTTCACGCAGATCTACTCTAGATCTGTCAGGTTTCAGGGCTGTTGCCGAGTTTGAACTCCCTCCAAATATTTTCTATTGGATTTAGATCTGGAGACTGGCTAGGCCACTCCAGAACCTTGATATGCTTCTTACGGAGCCACTCATTGGTTATCCTGGCTGTGTGCTTCAGGTCATCGTCATGTTGGGAAACCCAGCCATGACCAATCTTCAATGTTCTGACTGAGGGAAGGAGGTTGTTACCCAAAATCTCATAATACATGGCCCCATTCATTCTCTCCTTAACACAGTCAAGTCCTGTCCCCTGTGCAAAAAGCACCCAAAAGCATGATGTTTCCACCCCCATGCTTCACAGTAAGGATGGTGTTGTTGGGATGGTACTTATCCTTCTTTTTCCTCCAAACACAGCGAGTGGAGTTTATACCAACGTGTTCCATTTTGATCTCATCTGACCACAAGATTGTCTCCCATGACTCTTCTGGATCATCCAGATGGTCATTGACAACTTCAGATGGGCCTTGTGCATGTCCAGGGGAACCTTCTGTGCAATGCATGATTTCAAACCATGACGACGTAGTGTATTACCGATAGTAACCTTTGAAACTGTGGAACCAGCTCTCTTCAGGTCATTGACCAGCTCCTCCCGTAGTTCTGGGCTGAATCCTCACTTTTCTAATCATCATCTTTAGTTTAGTCATCTATTTGATGTTCTAACAATTGCTCCGAACAGTTGATCTTTTTTCCCAAAGCTGCTTGCCAAATGCGCCGTAGCCCTTTCCAGCCTTGTGGAGGTCTACAATTTTGTGTCTGGTGTCTTTTGACAGTCTCTGGTAGGAGTCTGACTGATTGTGGGGTGGACAGGTATTTTTATGCAGTTAACGAGCTCAAACATGTGCTACTAATTTAGATGAATAAGAAGAGGAGGACTTTTAAAAAGGCAGACTAACAGGTCTTTGAGAGCCAGAA
This sequence comes from Eucyclogobius newberryi, assembly GCF_026437365.1. Taxonomy (NCBI): domain Eukaryota; kingdom Metazoa; phylum Chordata; class Actinopteri; order Gobiiformes; family Gobiidae; genus Eucyclogobius; species Eucyclogobius newberryi. The sequence goes on along the minus strand of NW_027315723.1, from coordinate 26,134,360 downwards.
TTCTTGCTGATTAGCAGGTGTTCAAATACTTATTTGCAGCAATAACATACAAATAAATTATTTAAAAATCATACAATGGGAATTCCGGACAATTGTAATTCCAATTTTACTAACTTGGGTCGACCCTTCATCTGGCCTGGACAGATGAAGGCAGTGAAGTGTGGGGAGTGACATTTGGCAAAACTCAAAACGGCAACATACCCAATATACAGAATTTGCTGCTTTTTTAAAGGATTTTCTGGCCCATATGCTTTAATTGACAATACAGCATGAATTGAGAACGAGACTAGGGAATGACATGCAGCAAAATTGTCGAGAACCGGATTTGAACTCTTGACGGCCTGCCCCACACAGCAGGCATGTGTGCTATTCACTCGACCATGGGCAGCACTGACGCACCAATTTGATCTTATTTTTGTTTAGACCAAACAAAATTGTTAAAAGCAGTTTTCAACTCAAACAAGTATTTAGTATTGCTATGCCACTTTAAAACTCTTATTCAAGGAAGTTTGCAGTCCAAATTAGCTACCTGTGTACAACTGATTCTGTAATAAATGTCAATGTAAACAATAAGAAGCGAACATTTGGCCAAGTTACACGTGAACCAGAAGCAAACAGACATTTTATCTGCATTTGACACTACATGTGTTAATTTCCAAGGAGCTCAAGAGGCACATGACATTTATATCCATGACTGATACTATGTCACTCATTCATATTCTGTCTGTGTGCGACTAGAACACCCACCTTTACACACAATGAAGATACTTGGAACAATGATTAATGTAAGCAGCAAGAGGTAAGCACAAGTCAAGCATTAAAGCTACCTACCCACTCTGTACGTTCCTGTGCACAGCAGTCACCATGGATTCGAGCACCATCAGGGGCTGTGGGTATTTTGTCAGGGCATTTGAATCCCCACTGAAAAACAAAAATCACATCATAAACCATCAGGATGCATAATGCGCTAATTAAGATATGATTTTCAAATTAGCAGAATGTCGAGGGACAGCAGCAGAGAGTGGAAAATAAAAGACGTGTTTTACTCAGGGACAGTTGAAAATAGGTCTGGCAGCAATTAAGATGTTTTAAACAAGATTTACACAATCATGAAATGATTATAGCCCTGTATTCTGCATAGTAATGGAAAAAGAACCATGCAGTAATGAGCAAAAAGAAGGCTTCTGAGAAAGACGACAAAGAGGAATTTCTTAACGTAGAACAACAAGAAACGTCCTTTAAAGTGGTTACAAAGGTATTTGCCACATCAGCCTGATGTGAAATTTATGAGGAGGGTAATATTTACACAAAATCATCATGGGTCATATATTGGTTCCAATATTGGTATCAATGATAGAGGGTTTTTTCCCCAATACTGGTCTGATATTTAAAAATGTGCCAATATTTAGCACATATCAATGAGTTAAAATGGAAATAAGAGAAATAAAAACAAAAAATGTACACTAATGTATGGGCCTTGCAATGGGTTTTAAAATCTTGATATTGGTATCCACCAATATCTTTATTGGCTACAGAAGCGACACAAATAATGCATTTAATGTCATTCCAAAAATCTATATTGGAAATCTCTAAAAATAATGGCACTTTCTATTTCAAGGATTAGAGAAACAGTTCTTGGTGGAACAACAAACTGGTGGACACTATTTTTTTTGCTGTGTCATTAGCACAGTTGTGGATTTTGCTGCAGTCTGTGGTATGTGTGTGTGTATTTGTGCGTGTGTGTGCAAGTGTGCACACTATATGTTGCACAAGGAAGGTCATTTTTCAATAAGACAGAAATGGGGGAAAACAGGTAATTTCCCCTGACTCAACGGGACACACTGCTTGAACACAAGCACAGCAGTAAACCTACAGTAGTACTACATAGAACTGAGGAGACTTTGCATTTTCTTTCAGGGCTTCTCCTATTAACACAGCGTCGTACACCAAGTTGATACATAAGATTGCCATTTCCCTCAGCTCCAGTAGGGTTGTTCTACAATAAGGAGGGGTTTTGTGGCAAAAACAAGGCAGCCTAATGTATGGCAGACAATGAAAATATGAATAGCAAATTGTTTGTTTATGTTGCCTAAGATTTAAATAAAGCTCACACTTGCTAACTGTGATTGGTTAATCACTTTCTCTCACTCAGAGCCTTACAGAGGCTGACCAATAGAAGCAGGTGTGGGTGTCTCTGTCCAAAATAACTGAACGTCATGAGATCAGATCACAATAAGACGTTAATTGCCACATCACCCAAGCCTAACCTCATGCATACCTGCCCAAGTCAAGACTGTTCTAATGCCAAACGGTTGCTCAAAGCGCATACTTCAGCGCACAAAATGGATATTCATTTGCCACAGCAGTGACTGACATGTTCGAGGAATAGTGAAACCTCCAGTGAATACATAATCTGCAGGTCGCCCCCATAATGTAGAGTGAGATCTAGAGGGGCACAACTGTATCAGGCTGCATTAATTATACGACGATAATGAATCAGAGATAAGGGGAAGGCGGGAGGCATGCAAATGCGGCTGTGTGTGAAGCAACATCGTGCATTTACTGCCAATGTGTATGTAGTGTGTTTTTATCATTAAAAGAGTGATGTTAAAGTGCAGTTGCTTAAGGGGACTAGGCCTCCACATGAGGATAAATAGAGGTAGCAAAACATAAATGATTCAGTTCAAAAGTTGAGATGTTAAAGAAGGGCTTTGCTTTCGAGTTGTAGTTGAAATATGTTTTTTCCTTGTATTGCCATTGGTGCTTTTGTTGCATTTGATACATTCAGTCACAGCTGTCAAAAGGTATTAATTGTGTAAATAATAAGATAAGTGGAGTTAAGCTAGGTAGGGTAATTACGTTAGCTTCTGGTAAATTAATGCAACTCAATCTCAAATCGCGTGAGCCCATTGAGTGTGTGTGTGTGTGTGTGTGTGTGTGTGTAAATGCAGGTGTCATCCATCTGCACCATGCCCCATTGAGCAACCATAAAAAGTAGGAAATGAGGAAGGGATATAATCAAGGCAATTGGCAGTGGTTTATCATACCGATCAGCTTGCCCCTGTCTCCAAAGCTTTGCTCACTGGCCCATGATCAACAGGTTCTTCATAAACAATGGACAAAAATGGTCATCTCTAACCTGTCGCTTGGTTTTATTATCAAAACCCTTCAAACATTTGTTTAACAAGGGAGACAGAGGAAATTAATTTCTACAGTATGTGCAGTTCATTTAAAGTCTTAACAGTTAAAATCACTATTTTGTGGAATATTATGGCATGAATACAGTCCAATGACGACATGTCCTATGCCTATAACTGTTCCACCAAGTCCAGATCACATTCACTCTGACCACTGCAGCATTCTGTAATATCTGCTAAACAGAGGAAACTAATATATATATATATATATATATATATATATATATATATATATATATATATATATATATATATATATATATATATATATATATATATATATATATATATATATATATATATATATATATATATATATATATATATATATATATATATATATATATATATATATATACACACACTATATATATATATATATACACACACTATATATATATATATACTATATATATATATGATATATATATATATATATATATAATATATACTATATAATATATACTATATATATAATATATATATATAATATATATATAATATATATATATATATAATATATACTATATAATCTATACTATATAATATATACTATATATATATATATATTATATATATATATATATCATATATATATATATATATATATATTATATATCTAATGTATAAAGAATGAAGAATGCAAATGTTACAATTTAGATTATTGCATTATTGTTGTTTTTATAATTAATTTTGACTAATAATTCCAGCCAGTATTTCTCTTGCCAATTTAACACTATACTGTATACACTAAGAAGTATTTGAATGGTTAGAGCTTTTATCCCTAAAAATGTATTGGACATAATAAGTATGATTTGATTTGAATACAGAGAAATTATTCAAATGAAATATAACAAAAAATATGGTCAGGATTGTTTACATGTTATTACATTTTATCTGGTCTATTCCTTATTTGAAGAGTGCATATGTGCTGTCACAAGTGAAAATGGAGTAAAAGGAAATTATTCAAAAGGAAAAATGAAATTTTCAGAGTTACAGTAAATGCCAGAGAGATCATGTAAATTAAGTTGATTATTTAGAATGGAGCAGTGGTCAGTGTAAATTAATCTTTTACAACATTGATGTAATCTATTCAGAATGTGGGGAGCAGAGAGATTACAAAGTGCGGTTCAACTCCCACAGGTATCTACAGCAGAGTTGATTCCAGACTTGTGGCATTTTGCTTTAACTGAGTTTCTCCCCACTCAAACAAATCCAAAGAGTATTTCCATGCATCAAAACACCTCTGTCAACCTGGTGGGATGTTCCTGTGTGGCGTATCGATATTTAAACATAAAAAGATTTTGTTACAGTGAGATATGCACATTAACACTGCAGCTTTCGACTGTATGTTGGATAAAAAAGACAAGGGGAAAAAAATGGTGGGAAATAAATAAAGAGGTATTTAAATTCTGTCTAACATGACAAGTTGATGATCCAATTGCTTTTGTTGGATTTGATGGCATGTGGTGAGCTGGCCTACACCTACATGATTTCCTTCTTATTCATGCACCTTTTTGTGAAATAGTCTTAACAGGGAGTCCAACAGAGCAACGCTGTTTATGATTAATACCCCACTCGAATGCTGTCACATCAACAGCTGGCAGCAGAGGCTTGGCTGGAATTTCAAATAACTGCTTTAGGTTATAATTGGAAACACATTTTATCATTTGTTCCTCTGGGGTTGACGGGGGTATTAATGTTAGATGCTTTGGTATTGGGCAGAAAATCAATACACAAAAAACTGTGTTGTTTCAGCCTGTCTTGTGATTGAGGCCCTTATTTTCAGTTTTTTTGTTTATTCATCAGGGACAGAGCACATAAAACATTGACCTATCTGACCTATTGCTGTCCATAAACTAACTGCCTTACATGCCAGTATTTCCATATGTCATTATTATACAGACCATACAAAGCCTTTACTGACTGGTTGGGAACAGCAAAAAAGATTCACTGTGACTGGATTTGTTGATTTGTTGGTCGGCTGTGAATATCAGTTGCAACTTGCAAGCAATGTTGAACTAGTATTTTCCCACATCAATAAAGAAGTGTCCACTGCATGATTTTGGCCATCTGCGATGAAATATTTCTGATTGACTCAAAGATGAGCTGAGCTTTATATCAGACAGATTTAGAAATCTTGATCACAGAGCAGGCCCTTTTCTCCCTGTGTCTATGATCAATCTCTGTCAAACATGTGATCAATTGTAAACACAAGTGCTCCTCAAAATAACTCAGTAACAGCTCAGCTGTGAATGGGACCATATCTCCCCATTCGATTTCATTTAGTAACTGTTACAAACGAATAAACAGCTTTGCTAAATGGTACAACTCCTAGAGCAGTGAACACCAGGCTAAGTCTAACTACATCGCTATAGTCAGTAATGTATGGCTGCAACTAAAGATCTTTTTGCTAATCGATTAGTCTAGACTTATAGTCTTCATTCTGACGGTGTTTAGAACATAAAAGTCACGTGATGAAAAGATATTTGCCAAAAAAAGGACTCGGTCGAAGCTGAATTTAGCCCGTTTGAGGATCCTCTTGGCGTACATTTATAGACAAAAGAATCAAACATACTAACGCAACATTTTTATGCAGTTGGTGCTCAATTTGCGTCTAGACCAGTTAAAGCTTATTCGATTACTGAATTAGTTGACGAATCATGATCATTTTAATAATTAATTTATTGCATTGTTGCAGCCCTATCAGAACTATCAGATGAATAAGCTTTCAATACATCGGTCTATAAAAAACACTGAATAAATTAGGCGACGTCACTGGACCTTGATCAAATTCAAGTTTCAGAGTCTCTGCAACATCATAAGATGGACATGATACACATTTTTGAAGTGAAATTCTTGCTATGTTGAGCTGTTCAAAGCAACAAAATCTCTTGGGTTGAAATCCAAGAAAATAACCTTCCATAACAGCAAGGAATAAGACAACAGCATCTTTTCATCATTCTTACATAGCCTCGCACTGAAGCTTTAATATAAATTGTTTTATGTTTTTTTCTCCGGAGTAAGCTCTCGGGAGATGCAGTCTAAATTCAATACCTTAGAGCAGACACCACTCTCCCCACAGCATCATGGAGCACCGTTTTGACTGACAGGTCCAAGGGCCCCACTGCCACCCTGAGGACTTTTCCAATCTGCTCCAGAGGGTGCCCATTCGTTGCCATGGTGACCGCCAGCTCGTGAACTTTGGTCCTGTTGGATCGGGACAGATCGTAAAGCCGGCTGTACCCCTGCAGCTGTTCCTGGAATAAAGTCAAAAACAAAAGAAAGATGGAGTGCAACGGGCGGACGTATTCGACCTGATAGGCCAACAGGACAGAGAGGATTTTAACAAGACATGAAAAATAAAAAAGTGTTTGGAAGGAAAGGTACCAGAAATGAAGAAACGTGAGGAGACAAGAGCCGTGTGAGAAGTTTACTAAGTGGAGTTTGTGTTGGTGAGTGATGTTCTCTATAGGTATTAACCCAGAGGGCAGAGTCTGTAGCTCCAAAACCCTCTGTAACATCTTAGTCTGTTATCATTCCTCTAATGAAAAAGAGGCACAACCTGGAAACAAGTTGTGCTTCAACTTGGCAGAATGTCTTTTCAGTTTAAACGCAGTTACAGAACTGTTAATAACACTGGGAAAGAATCTTCGGAGGAAGTCTGGACAGTTAGCTCTAAACTATTTTATTTTATTAAAAGGTTCCTTTCCACCGCAATACCTGTCCACCGTTTACATTCATTTATGTACACACAGTAAGTGGGTAGCATTTGAGCGGACTTATTGTAAGCCTTTTTGAGATTTGTTTGGTTTGAGAAAAAAAAAAGAATGCCTGCGCCCTCTGATATGAATATATTTCTTATAAATCTTGGTCTTACTTATGAGACATCTCAGCCCAGAGGCAATGTGACTATGCAATGAGACTATAAGCTGTAAGCAATACTTGGCTCTGTTAATTTTGTTTTGGAACATGGTATCAAATTTACAATGGCTTCAAAGAAAATCTCTGGCTGTTTGAAAGATTTTTTATCTCACAGACATAAAAACACTGTAGGTAGAAAGTTCATTTTGTTTGTTTTATCCCATTCTATGCATGCTTCAACCATTAATTCATTTCAGCTTCATGGCTCTCGTGTGCAATGGGTAATTTACCGTCCTCATGGCAGGTCAAGACCCCTGCGGTGGATTCATGCACAATCCACACAGTAATTCCCAGCAGCTGCACACGTATACTTGATAAATGACTCCAGTTCAGGCAAACTGAGCCTGCAGCGCTCCTTATATCCATCTTTCGCTACATACCTGCCCTTTCCTTGTTCTTATATCCTTTTTGTCCAAGGATACCCGCCTCATCCTATGTGTTTGGAGTTGAACCTGGACTGCAAAATTGTATTCCTCACGTTAACATATACAAGCTTTGGTTTGATATACAGGCACTTTAGACGGTACGCAGTCGCCTTCTTGTAATACTCAGGATACTTTGAAGATGTGTGATTCCTGTGTCAGAACAGCTCTGATTGGGGTTCAGAGCACTGCTGTGTTCAGGATTATCCTGGGTTTAATCCAGGTGTTTTAATCGTGGTTTAGTCATCCTTTTGTTCTAAATGAAGCCCATTGTATTAATTTACCTGTTGTAGAGGATTTGGCTCTTTTTGGCTCTTTTATCATTGTTTCAAATGGCTGGTTCATTACATGCTTGTCTTCATTAAAATGTATTATCAGCTTTTATTAATCACTATTATGGATGCTCAGAACAGGGTGGGAGTGACTAGATCTTCATGGGGATGCTGTGGTTGCTGTAGTAACCCTCACACACACATACACTTGCTGAATCATAACATCCGCTCTGTGTAGGCTCACATTAGGCCAGAGGGAAGTGACGGTGTGGAAAGTCAGTGTGACTTTGCTTAATGAGATACATCATGAAGTACACACTGTATATTTGCAGTTGTATAGGAGAGTGTAGGATAGATTTACATTAACGTGTCCTTGGCTGGTCCCACAGAGGCCAACAAGAACGTGGTCAAGCAGAGCCATCTCAAAGACGGCACAAAAAACTAAAATTATAATATAGGGAAGAGATGAATATTGGCGAAACTGTGGTTGCCAGGAGACAAACACATGGTAATGTGTTTTGGGACATATTGTACAAAAATACTGGATGGAACTGAAGGCCACACTGACTTGATCTTTAGTTTTACCGATTTTTTTCCGGGAGACCATTGGACATCGGGTGGGAAAATAAAAATACAAATAATGAGGTGCTGTACGTGCCGTGTACGTGTAGCGAATTCAGGGCTCAGATTAAGGATTTTCACTTGGATAGCAGTGCTGCTAAACGATACGTTATTTTTTTCAAATTTGTATAGCAATTTGATAATTACATAGTAAAACACGAAAGTGACTAACAATCAATATTTTCCATTCATGTAACAAGATTATTTATTTCAAAATAAAAATGAAAACTTGCAAATAAAATTATTGGTTTAACAAATTAAAGGCGTAATGGACAATTTTTCGGTGATTTGAGAACGCAGGCGGAAGTGCGCATGCGCACTCCCCCGTGTGGATTGATACAACACACGTGCGTTTGTTTATTAGCGCGACGGATCGCATTGCGTCTCCCGTGGATTTCCGTCTCTTATGAGTCAACTCGAACTGTCTTTCTCCGTCTTCATTTTGTCCCGTACACTGAGGGAACTATATTATGATAGATCAATGCGCTTAGACACGCCTCCACCATGGACACAGTGGATGGATATTTTTGGAACATACTCCTGGCTGCTGGGAAGAAAGCGTCACAAAGAATCGGATGACTCAAACTGCTCCAATGATTAAGGATTGGACTAAAATCATAAATATGTGCAAAATTGAAAAAATAATCTCAGGACACAAATTAAAAATAGACTAATTTAAAAAGCAATGGACAAAATTGAACAATTATTTAGCTCCAATTCCTTTTTTTTTCTTAGGCCTCTCCATTGTTTTCTACTTTTACTCCTTTACTTGCCTTATTTTCTACCTGGTCCAGCTTGTTCCTTGTGTTTCTCTCCCCCCCTTTTTTCTGTTGTTGTTGCTTTGCTTTTTTTGTTCTATGTTCTAATAAAAATAAATAACAATGGCAATTGTCAAAAATGGACTTCAGTGGACTGGAAATGGTGTAATAGGCATGTACTGGTACAAAAAATGATATAGATCTCATAAACATTATCTATGATTGATATGAAGTAAACAGGATTAAAACTTGATTGATTCTAGTGAACATCATTTGAATTGAAATTAAAAGAAAGAAGGACACAGTTAAATTATGTTTTGTCTACATCTATGCTTATTTAAAAAGTTAATTGAAGCATGTACAAAACGAAATGTGATGTGTATGGTAATACTACAGTTGGTGTGGGGAGCAGATGGGCTGTACCTGTCTGCTGTCCCTCAGAGACAGGATGCAGGGCTGGCTCAGGGTTTCCAGGTGGGACTGTGACTGCTGCAGGTGAGAGAGAGCCTCATCAAAACTCATCCCCGCTGGGTCTTTCTCCTCCTGCTCTACGGCTCCTTTCTTCCGACTCTTCTCTGCCAGCTGCCGCAGCGCTTTGGTAGCCCGCTTTATGACCTCTGACCTCGCCGAGATGCTCAGCTGAGGGGACACAGAATAAGTAGTGGAGATGGGGTCATCCAGTGTAAAGGAACGTTGTATTTGAAACATTTATTCACCTTTTTGTCTTTGATTTTGCTTGTTCTATGAGAAAAAAACTGCAACTCTCAGTCTAAGATGAGTAGGGGTGGTCCAATATGTTTTGTTTAAACCATTATTTTTGCTGTTGTGGCCAGTAGCTGGTATTTGTTGATATTGATATATTTTGATAATATTTTAAAACTACTGCAAGGACCACAAATTTAAGTAAAGATATAGATAAACTCAATAAACTTCCCCCTTTATAAACAAATGTGTATTCTATATGTGTGAATTGCTGTACATTTTATGATAATTGCGTACATCAGCCATATCTTAAACTTCTTCCATTTAGAACGTCAGAAAGTTTTACCGTTGCCAATATTTGGAATCATTCCACGATATTGGCACGGATATAGTATTGCTCCTTCCTAAAGTTGTGCAACGTCCTTGGCATACAGACAATCATAAAAGCCTCATATTCACTTTTTTAGCTGGAACGCAGAATATATACTATCGCTATTTCACTTATTGGCTAAGAGGCAGGATTCAGTGTATAATCCAAATTCAGCACCGCTGCAGCTATGTCCTTCTTTGCAGCAATATACAGTTTGATTTCATGTGAAATTGAATGGGCGGATCATAGCTGGCTGCTCTATAAGTGATTCTATTCAGTTGCAGGAGGTTAACCATTCATTGAAAAGTGCCTAGAGCCTTAGACCATTGTCCAACTCTAAAACGACACCAATGATTTCAACAAAAGCAAAAAAAATTGGAATCCCCACTACGCTACCCATATACCGGTACTGTACAGCACCTGTTACGGCCAGATAGTTTAAGAGGGATTGTCAGCAGTTCTTTCACCAGAAAAAGAGATCACTGAAGTAATTAATAGCACGGGAAACGGCAGTAATATGTCTTCAAAGCTGCTGAAGGGTCCCGCATGTGTGTCCATTGTCTGAAGACCTACACATGTGTGGTCATTAGGTTACCTCTGTATTGAAACAGACACAGTATCTCAGCCGACATCGGTCAATGTCAAAGGTTATGGGGGTGAAAGTTGATAAAAGAGAGGAAGCTTCCAAGAGTCTATCTAAAATCAATAGATCAGAAAGACCGAAATGCCAGCCCCCCCGTTTCCCCAACAACCAGGCCAAATAATTCCTGGCTATCTCTCTAAAGCACTATAGCCTCGTGGGACTGGGATCAATCTATCTCACTCCAGTGTTAAAGGTTACATGCGCTGCTAACAGCTGAAAAGGATTAGGATTAGAAAAAAGTGACCAAACATTCACACGGTAATGTCATGGTAAAAAGCCCAGTACAGACAACACATGCCTGCTGGGAATTCAAGTTTAATTAGTACTGAAGAAAAAAAGGATCAATTAGCTCTCAGAATTTTATTGGATAAAATGGCTGTAAAAAGGTCTGGGAAAAAGGGTGGCAGTCCGCCAGTGGGGAAAAAAAAATCCACAGTTGGAATCTATTGATAAGGGGCACACTGAGGCACTTAAAGACTGCGGCAGGACTATTTTTCAGAGTGATGTAATTATGGGGCTGACATTTTGTGTGCAATTTTATAATTTCTTTCATAAATCATGACTGGTCTGTGCTTTGAGGCAACCCAAGTCGAAAACTGAATAATATATTTTAAATTAGTAAGAAAGCTTAAAACTTTCCCAAAAAAGGCAGCCAGGAGCACCAGGCATGACTGGTCAGAGGAATTAGATATCCAAACTGATGCAGTGATAAGCTGTGGACTTTTACACAATGTGAATTTTTTTGGGACAGCCTGAAGCTAACCACCTTCTGTGCTGAACTCACCATGGTATCAAGTTTAAATCAGCTCTTATTCTTGTAGAGTATATAATTTACTTCTTGAGGAAGTTTTGATCTCAACATTTTAGAAAAAAATCTAGGTTTAAAAATGTCTTACATATTCAACTGCATCAGGGGAGAAAGTGATGTTGTCCAAAAAGTCAACTGCATCACTTGGGACGAGCCTGTCGAGATATTTGGCACATGTGTCGTAGGCGTGGAGGTAGTCCTGGTCGCCCTGGGGGGCTCTCTTCAGCAGCTGGGGGTCCCCTCTCCAGAACAGCTTCTTTAGCCAGACTGAGTGGACCGCACTGGGGGAGACGGTCTCCCCCTGTGCTCCGGGCATTGGCAGGCGCGTGGCCAGTTTGGAGATGGACAGGACATTCTGACTTGTGAGCACTGGTTCCAGGGTGAGGAGTGGGTTTAGGGATTCATCTGTGAGTTTCCGATAGTCCAGACCTGAGAAAGCAAACAGGTAAAGCAGATGAAAAAGATTTGAAGTCAGAGGCAAATTGGTTCATTTTAAAGGTCCCATAACATGCAAAATCGACTTTTCAGAGCTTTTAACCTTCTTACATTGCTATTTGTGCTTCATATATGTACCCAGAGTGTTTTTTTGATTGATTCCCGCAGTGTTTAGCTATAGTACAGACTATCTCCTTTCCTCTAATCTCCAAACTGACGGGGGGTGTTCACAGGACCGCGTCATAATCACAGGCACGCGTCATCATCCCCCCTCACCCTCCCCCCTCTCCACCCGCCTCCCCCTCCCGCCTAACCCTTTATTACACTTAACTGATATTAGTTTTCATACGCTAAATTTGACATTGAACCCTAATGATGTGGATTTTGGATGGATATACTTTTTTAAGCAAGACCCAAAGATTCCACCATGACGCCGCAGTGGCGTTAAATGAGGCACGTGGCCAGCTCGGAGTTTTGATGCAATATTTTTCTTAATAATAATAACTCTCATGGATATGTGTTCTTGTTACACCTTCATACATCTAGAAATGATTATAAAGTTACTATTGTATACAGTACCTTTTCCCACACCTGTTTAGTTGCTGCATTTACAATTCTTAGTTGCACTTGATCTGTTTCAAGGATTCAAAAGTGTTTAATGTAAAATGCACAGTAAGGAAAATAGGCTTCCCTGTGCAATATACGTCTTTGTTATCAACAAGAAATGTAAGTAAGAACAAAATATACAAAACAAAAAAACAAGAAAAGTTGAAAAGCTGATTGTAAACAGCCCATGCATCTCAACATGAGTTGTTGATAAAAAACAGTTTCTCTCCTTTTACAGGGGATGGAGAGCGTGTGTAGCTGCTGGCAGATTCTACCACGCTATCTGAAAGCCTGAGTGCCACATTCCGTGTTGTGATCCCAACGCTCAGCTTGTCCTGTTTGTTTGTGTAGACTGTGGTGGTCGATTTACTAGTGCACACTTTCAACTATTTACACAAGTATTAGAAAGTAGTATTATGCACAAACCTCCTTTATCATTTCAAAATTTTAATCAGTTAATTGCTGCAAGAATTTCAGTGGTTTGGGTGCGTCCGCTTCCATGTGTTGGGCGCACTCTCATAAATGCTGTATGTCGACTCTCATCCCATCCACCACCTTCTCAGTCAGACACATTACCAGGAAAACACGCACTCTGTCTGGATCTTAAATATTTTACGCGGCCCAGCCTTTGGGGAGGGCTCAGTGGTCGGTGCATCTGGGAATCCCACACGCACACATCCCTTAAACCATGATGAGAATGAGAGGGTGAGGGGCTTTCAGGCACTCTCAGACACTGAAACCACACACTTACACGTGCCCCATCTCTAAAGCTGCACCCACACGTCTGCCTCCACAAACCGCTATCTCCACAATCCACTATCTCCACAAACCGCTATCTCCACAAACCGCAATCCCCACAAGAGGGTGACTAATGATACTACAGACACTGCCATTTAACTATGTCTCAATATTCGCAAGTACACAATATAATCATATACATATTTGATGGCTCTTTTGACTCTTTGGGTTGATGTTGATTTTCTTTTACAATTGTGTTTTGCTTTGTATGCTGAATTTGACAGGAAAGGTGTAGGCATGAAATGATGGAGGAGGAGTGGAAAGTGGCATTCAGCACATTTTCTGAACCAGAAATGGAGGCTTGTAAAGTTGCCTGCCTGTGTCGCAGCCAAAACCGATCCCAGTCCTAGTTAAACAGAAACGGTGGAGTTCATGAAGGGGTGAGACGTCACGAATAACATCAAGAACCATCAAGAGTTTATAATGTTGATGTGGTGCTTTATCAACAGTGACACATCATGAACGAACAGCAAACTTCACTTTCTGTCTGTATTTAGTTTGGAACACAATCCTCTGGCAGGGTTTCTGAAGGACACACATTTAGGAGTTGTGCGGGGCGGGTGCAAGATGCGACAGACATGAGAGACCGGCGAATAAAACGACACCAATTAAAACTGCTGAACGGGAGCAGACACTTTTTAAATGTTATCTACACTTCAAAAACCAGCCTTGTAAGAAGAGGTGCGCAATATATTAAAATTTGGATCAAATCGTGAATGTTGGTTTGAAGATTATAATATAGAGTATATCGTTTATGGTAAAAAAAAATGCAACAAAAAAAGCTGTTTTTTGCAATGAATCCCACAGATAGTTCTCATTTGTCTGATAATTAAACCTCAACTGATACATTTCAAAAACATATTTGAATTTTTTGTTGGATTGACATAATATCATCTAAATATCATTAACAAAATAGTCCAAAAAATATTGTTATACTATTTTTTGACTATATTTCCCATCCTTACTTGCAAGTTTATAATAACACTAGAATTGTAAAATGTCTGCAAACTGAAGAAACCTGGCAGAAAACTGGATCTTTTATCAATTCGCTAGGGTCTAAGTAAAAGAAAAAGCTAAACTGTGCCATTTTCTGTGTTTTACCATTGCAAAAGGGCAATTATAGTGAAAACTATCTTGATGTAATGATATACTGTAGGCAAACAATAAAACGCTGAGCATGAAAACGGCTCCTTTTTGTCAAAAGGTTGCGCCGTACACTGGACCATGAGTGCTGTATAATTTTATTTCAAAATGTAGGGTTTCAAAATTGTGAAGTTTCTGGCTCTCATTTGCAGTAGATTTAATTGGGTGAACTTGCTAACAGCTATGTTTTAAGTTAGTGTGAAGTGCCGCATGTGTCATCTGCAAAAGCTGTAGTGTGATCGGGGAGCAGAAGGAGCAAGTGAGCCGTGAAAACACAGTTGACACGCACTGACCTTTATCACCGAGGTTTGACACTTTCTTCCAAATCGCAATAAAAAAACTTAAGCTGCTCGCGGACCGGAGCAAAAACCAGTGACACGCTGCAACCTGGACATCAAGTCCTTAAGGAGGGAGCATCTGACTGAGCAAAATGCATCCAAAAGAAAGTGTTGTTTAAGAATGGGATGACAGTGAAGCTCATGCCATCAGGAAATGAATGATTTTTTTAATATGTATAGTCAATTTATTTTATTATCACATTTGCAAACTCCAAAGGATTTTATCATGAGATTATAATTTAATTTCACAGTTTAGAAAAGTTATTACTACAGGTTGCGATAAGAGATGAGCTCTGAGTCATATTAAATATGAGCTGAAAAAGCTTAGCGAAGTTTCTCTGCTTATTATTTTTTGCAATGTTATGATAGAAAATGTGTAATATTTATTTTCAATGTAACATTGAGGTCACTATTTAAGGTTCATGTTAAATTATAGAAAACTGAAAGATACAGAAGACATTAGCAACTAAATACAAAATGAATGATAGGTGCTGATACATAATGCATAGCAATAGATACAGTCGGCAATGCATCATAGTGTGGGCCGTGGTCTGGTGTGAGTGAAAACTATCAGCTGAATCAATAGGAAACTCTTTCACTCTTCTAATACGTTCATGGAGAATTATGTATATTTTAAGCACAACTCATTCAAGACGCTACAACTGTCCGGTCTAATAAAGCCTACGGGCCAGAAATAATCGGGAAAAAGACAAAATATAAAAATACAGCAAGCAGCGCTAGTAACGCAGTGGCATTTAGGTTGCAACTGGCATTAGTAATCTTTTTATACAAATGTTTACAAAAGATTCCATTTCTAAAACTTTATTCTTCTCCATTTCTTTGTGTGTGTATATGGCACAAAATATCTAAATATAAAGCCTGGCTTTGCTCTTGTGGTTGTTGAACAGAGGGTGATAGAGCTGAAGTTGTCTCAGATGCCGACTGTATCCAATAGCTCAGTTTGTGCCAGCTCAGGGTTAGGGGTTCGAGTCCCTGCTCTGACTATAGGCAGATTGTCTGGGTCAAATTCCTCCCCCACAAAAATATATCTGCCATTTCTCTTTAATCCGGACAATTTTCTTATTCTACAGAACCCCCCTCTCCCTCCCTCAAACCCACTAGGATATTTTCAGCTCTGGTTATTAAAGACGACAGCATTTTCCTCACCGCTGGCCACGGCTCGCAGCTTCTTGAGCAGTTTGACGTGGGAGTCAGGCTTGATGGCCGTGGAGACGTAGGGGTGGCAGCCCGCGGCGTCGAGCAGGGTGTAGTAGTACAGCAGGCGGCCCATATCTTTGGCATCCACGCTGGGCAGCACATACTTGTTCATGTGGCTGTGGAACGCCTCGGGGTCGCTCTTCAGTGTGTCAAACAGGCCCCGGGAGTCGTTACAAGACTCAATGTCCTTCGTGGAGAGCCTGAGGAGAAAGGAATTCAGATTATATGCCTGTGCTTTTTCGATATGTGGTTACTGAACTACTTTTTAATCTTCCACTGCGATGACCAAGGCTTAATGATCAGAACGTTGGAGTGAATACAAAACAAGAACATTTACTCCATTATAATAATGCATTGGTCGTGCTTTCCCAGCTGCACAAAGAGGCTGTTGCCCTGGGGTAGATTAGACTGGGGTAGAAAAACAAATAATCTACACCACTGCCCTCTCCAACAACCAATCCCTCGCTCAGACTCACGCAGACATTACATTATAGGTATTAGATACTAGAAACAAGAACCCAAAGACAGAACAACAGTCTGCCTTGATTGAAATTGGGATCAAACCAATGAACAACAAATGCTGAGCCACTGCCCCTTGAATTTGAAGTATTGCATATGGGACATAACAAATTCAACCAAGCTTGAAGTTGCCCGTAACTATATAAAAAAGACAAGCCTTCATTTTAAAAGCATTTACTGTTTGCTTGTTGTTATTAAGAATCTTAACATCAGAACCAATCCGTATTGCATCAGAAATATTTATGTTTAAGAATGAGACGACTTCAGGATTTTTTTCCCATCCAACTTTTGTGCCAGGTTTCTTAAACAGCATGTGAGCCCAGCATTGTAAATAGCACTAATCATATTCACAACAGGAGCTCTAATAGATTCAGCAGCAGAAAAAGCAATACAAGTGATTTTTTTTTCTACACTAAATGAGCCTGAAGCCGCTCTCAAACTCAACTTCCCAAATTGAATTAAGCAAGAACAATAGTGTTTGAAGGCTGCTCCAGGCATTGGCGTTTGCCCATGCAACGTTGGACGCACTGACACAACCTGTTTGGAGTTGTGTTACTATGACGCTTCAAAGCATCAAAGTCTTGTGTATGTTTGTTCTCTCTTTTCGATGACAAAAAGGTGCCTCTGTACAAATCCACACTTCTCCCCAGTGAGTCTTTTGTCCCTCTGATAGGCCTGCTTTGGTGCCACTTCAGCTGTCTTTTTCTTTCCTTTGTTCTGGCTTCTACATCACAAGACACAAATACTACTCCTCTCCACGTTTCCGTTTACTTTTGTGGGAATTTTACAGTTTATTCCCATTTAAAATATTCATCTTTAATTGGTGTGGCAATAGATTATTATTCAGCACATTATTGTAGAATGATTATATGCAAGTTGAATTTTACCCCTATCATTGCTGTTAATTTGTTTACAAAGTGCAGTTCAGCAGGGGGTAGTGGAAGTGATTCTCAGGCTTCAAATGAGTGGACTTTACCCCCGTTTTAATAGACGTTGAGAGGCCTGGAGTTTTAGCAATTCATTTTTTCAACCACAAAACTGTGACAAACTGGATCCAAGAGAGGATTAAATATCACTTTAATAATGCAAGAGAGTTATGCAGTTGTGTGACTTTCAGTTTCTGTTTAATTACTTCCAAAAACACATTTAAGAAAATATACTATTTCTGTATTCAAGTGCCATATCCAAAAACAACCTTGAACTTAAGCTTTCAAAACTCAAATAAACAGTTTCCCAAATGTGTCTATCAAAGTCAGAGCCGTCTCCATATGCCTACAGTGTTTTGTCAAATGGTACAGATACAAGTTGAACATTCTATTCAATTGAATGTATGTATCGATTTTTCTAAATAAATCTGTTTTATCTGTCTTATTTTATTATTTATTTCGTATACTTCAATTTCAAGTGCCCTCTGAGAATACACTGGAAGACTTCCTAGACTACAAAATATACATACGTCAACTGAGCCTAGGTAAACTTGAATTTACTTTGGACAAAATGCACGAAATTATGTACAAACATTTCATCTCAGCCTGATGACTCTCCACTTTCAATCAACGTGAACCAAACATTGAGATATAATAACAAAAGTCTTTAGTCTACGATTTTCTGGCGGCAACAGTGTAAAAGGGCAAATGGTGCTAATAATGCTAATAATGCAGCGTTAGCATAGTTTGAAGCGTCAGACCTGATGAGCCATATCACCTTCTGCCATTTATAGCCAGTGTGAGACTGGAGCTCGAAGTGCTCTTTGTGTTTTTGAAAGAAGAATCAGCAGTTATGGTCCAACTCTCTTCACCAAAATAAATTAATGTTAACAGTCGGGCTGCACAGTGCAGCCTCAGGCCACTTCACAGCAACATGAATCCGTGATCGAAAACAACACTAAACAATAATAGTCCACAGTAGAAAATAGTAAAACAATGCTGGACAAAACACAATTATACAGTGCATCCGCAAAGTATTCACATGTCCATTTTCCACATTTTGTTATGTTCCAGCCTTATTACAAAATTGATTCAATTAATTACTTGCCTCAAAATTCTATAAATAATACCCCATAATTACAACTTGGAGGAAGGTTGTTAGGGTTAGCATGGTGGTGGCGGAATCATGCTGTGGGGATGTTTTTCAGTGGCAGGAACTGGGAAACTAGGCTCAACAGAAAGATGAAAGCAGCAGTGTACTGAGACATCAAGATGAACCTGCTCCAGAACGCTCTGGACCTCAAACTGGGGAGAACGTTCATCTTCCAACAAGAGCACGACCCAAAGCACACAGCCAGCAGCTATAACCTGACACATGCATCTTTCTTGTAGGTCAATGTTGTATGTGCATTGTCCCTGATAAATAAACTAATAAATTACAAAACAAAAAAACAAAACCGTGAATGACCTTGAATGACTCAGCCAGAACCCAGACTTGAACCCAAATGAACATCTCTGAAAATGGTTGTGAACTGACGCTCACCAACTCCAACTTGATGGAGCTTGAGAGGTTCTGTAAAGAAGAATGGGACAAACTGCCCAAAAGTAGTTGTGCCAAACTTGTATCATTGGACTCATCATTAGTGACAAAGGTGCTTCAACAAAGTATTGAGAAAGGCTGTGAATACTTAGGTACTTTTTTTTTTTTTCCTCAATACATTTGTAAATAATCCAAACAACCTTCTTTAACATTGTCATCATGGGGTTTTGTTTGTAGTAACAGTCGAACCTCGGATTCAGGAGGAGCAGAGTGGTTTTCGTCCCGGTCGTGGAACACTGGACCAGCTCTATACCCTCCATTGGGTGCTCGAGGGTTCATGGGAGTTTGCCCAACCAGTCCACATGTGCTTTGTGGATCTGGAGAAGGCTTTCGACCGCGTCTCTCGGGGTGTCCTTTGGGGGGTGCTCCGGGAGTACGGGGCCCTTTGCTCAGGGCTGTCCGGTCCCTGTATGACCGGAGCAGGAGCTGTGTTCGCATTGCCGGCAGTAAGTCAGACCTGTTCCCAGTGCATGTTGGACTCCGCCAGGGCTGCCCTTTGTCACCGGTTCTGTTCATAATTTTTATGGACAGAATTTCTAGGCGCAGTCAGGGGTCAGAGGGTGTCCGGTTTGGGGACCACAGGATCTCATCTCTGCTGTTTGCAGACGATGTTGTCCTGATGGCTCCATCAAACCCGGACCTGCAACATGCACTGGGACGGTTTGCAGCCGAGTGTGAAGCGGCTGGGATGAGAATCAGCACCTCCAAATCCGAGGCCATGGTTCTCGACCGGAAAAAGGTGGCTTGCCCTCTCCAGGTGGGTGGGGTGTCCTTGCCCCAAGTGGAGGAGTTCAAGTATCTCGGGGTCTTGTTCACGAGTGAGGGAAGGATGGAGCGTGAGATCGACAGGCGGATCGGTGCAGCGGCTGCAGTGATGCAGTCGCTGCATCGGACCGTTGTGGTAAAGAGGGAGCTGAACCGAAAGGCAAAGCTCTCTATTTACCGGTCGGTCTACGTTCCTACCCTCACCTATGGTCATGAGCTTTGGGTAATGACCGAAAGAACGAGATCGCGGATACAAGCGGTCGAAATGAGTTTCCTCCGCCGTGTGGCTGGGCGCCCCCTTAGAGATAAGGTGAGGAGCTCGGAGTAGAGCCGCTGCTCCTCCACGTCGAGAGGAGCCAGCTGAGGTGGCTCGGGCATCTGTTCCGGATGCCTCCTGGGCGCCTCCCTCGGGAGGTGTTTCAGGCATGTCCCACTGGGAAGAGGCCCCGGGGAAGACCCAGGACACGCTAGAGAGACTATGTCTCTCGGCTGGCCTGGGAACGCCTCAGGATCCCCCCGGAGGAGTTGGAGGAAGTGTCTGGGGAGGAGGAAGTCTGGGAGTCCCTGCTCAGACTGCTGCCCCCGCGACCCGGCCCCGGATAAAGCGGGAGAAGATGGATGGATGGATGGATTTTGTTTGTACATTTTTAAAGGGAAATCATTAATTTAATTCATTTCAGAATGAAGCAGCAACATAACAAAATGGAGAATAAGTGAATGCTTTCCAGATGCATTGTAAACAACCTGCTAATTCTACAATTTACACGTCTGCAAACAAACTGTTCTGCCCCATTTCATTCCCCATTTCATTACCTCTTTCCTCATTCTATTTCAACGGGACTTATCTCCAACACACTAACATCAGCCACCTTATGATGCTATCATTTTAGAGTTGCCATTCTCCCCTGGTTCTCTATTAAAACAACTTAAAAAGCATGAAACTAGCCTATTAACCTAATAAACAACAAGGTCCCACTCAACACTCCATGTAAACATAATGACTGTCACAGCAGGCTGAGCGCATGTAGAGATTTTATTTGGTGAAAATATTTGACGTGATTAAATGTTGCATGTCTCCCTTTCACAGCAGGATGTAAACAACAGAGCACATCTTAATTAGTTGACGGAAATATGATACACATGTTTCAAATGTTACACAGCTTTCAAATTATGGTAAAAAAGAAAAGAAAAAGAAAAAACATTTATCACCTTTCCACCAAATGTACCGGTATTTAAAATGAATGAACGAATGAATCATTGATGGAAGAACTTCTCAGTGATGAGGTGCACTCTGAGGAGAAATCTTTAATTTGTCAGGTCCCAGAGAGGGTAAAGTGTAACGGATAAAAGTATGATTAAAGTCTTTTCAGGAAGGCAAATAACACTTACATAATGAATAGCATTATATCAAAGCCAACGATTTTAATAAGTAATAATAATAATAAGAAAAGTACAATATGGCAGGTCTCTAAGGAGTCTTCATCATGCCCAAAGCGATGAAGAGGAAGAGTTTGCAGGAAGGAACCATCAAAAGTCAAAATTTTAAGTTCAGTGAGTGAACAAATAATGTTTAAATGTCAAATCTGTTGTTTGTTTGGGAGTTTTTAATCAAGAGAACCCCCATGGATGAATGTGGACCAGAGGGAAAATACCTTTGCCTACAGCCACACACCTGATTGAACCTGAATGTGATGCGTCATAATGAACACAAGTATTTATCAAACTCTCTATCCCAAGAATAACCTCAAAATGTGATTTTTTTTTTTGTTTTAACATTTTGATTTTCTGTCTCAAATGCTTTATTTGACAGAACTGTTGAGGCATGAATTGGGGAGCGAGATGGAAAAGACATTCAGCAAATGGTTGAGGCGAACACAAAATGCTGATGTGATAACAGCCAGTGCCGTACACACAAATTATCATTTTCACTTACGAGATCCAAACCAGTTCAATTACATTCCTTAACTGACGCTCAATAATGTTGAAATAATAAATAATGAAAGTCGGAAGGTGGCTTGGGAAATCATGCACAATCATCAATAAACATTTCAACTTCCTTTACCATTTCGGAAGACTTTTTCAAATGCTTTATAGGTTGTCATTAAAATGCCAATACTACAGTGAAAGAAACTTATCCCTTAAGACTTCCGTACCTATTCTCAGAGGTTTATGGAGAGAAAACTGCTGACAGTGGTCGGAAAAGGTCAGTGATTTGCATTGATTAGGCCAAAGCATCCATTTAGCGTTAAACAGACAGTCAATGCTCAATAAACACAGCCCAAAACCCACACCTATAATGTAGTGATTTTACAGAATATGAGGTAGCACCCCTGACAATTATAGAAAGTATGTGTAACCATCGAATGCTAAGCTTAATTTGTGAAATAACGAACACAAACTTCTGCCTAAAAATATACAAAGCGTACATAGTGCTACCTATAGACCCGTTTGTATGCATCACTTCCTAACATTTTTCACCTCTTCACTCTATTTATAATCAGCGCTGCCTTCATCCATCCGTTAAATCGATACCCACATTGCAGATTCTTCCCGTCAAGATTATAGTATGAATATTCTCTGCACATTTATCATGGAGCAGGGATTTGGGCAGAAAGGCAACACACAAGCGAGCGGTTATGGTGGGCTCTGAACAGCATATAGGTTGTAATTTATGGTTAAGTGAAGTACATAAAGCATTTCCTTATATCAGAATGTGACATGGAGATATTTATCAGAGGTGGGCGCATGCAAACACACACAAGCTCATGCGCACACAGTCCCCTCTCCACTCTGCTGAAAAGGCATTCTATTAAAACAAGTAAAAGGTGCAGAGCTAGTCAGATTCCCGACTATGAAGTCAAAGTGCAAATAAATTGAGAAAATAGGCTGTGACACGTTCATACCACTCTAAAAAACAAAATGCACTCTTTTCAAATAGTTCAGTGTTTTGGTGAGTACTTATGTGTAAACTATGGAAGTTCATATTTTAAAATACACGAATGCCAATAATGTTTAAGATGTTCTTTACATATTTTTAAATTAAAATTAAAAAAAAAAACACGGATACAGCTATTTTTCAGTTCAAATATTGATATTAATACCGTATTATCCGGACTATAAGTTGCACCTTTTTTCATAGTTTTGGCCGAGGTGCGACTTATACTTATACTCCGGAGCGACTTATATGTGATATTATTTATTATTTTCACACTTCCAACCGCATTTCATACTCCAGTGCAACTATTATGCATTTTTAGGCTGGTGCGACTTATACTCCGGTGCGACTAATAGTACGGAAAATACGGTACTTTGAATTTAAGTAAAAGCTGATTACTAATGTCAACTAATACTAGTTCAAAGACCAAACACTACATTTATGTAGTTAAATCAATGCTCTTTACAGGTTTCCCCTATGGCATTTATGCATGGGTCAAATGCAAAGGACACATTTACCAACGGGAACAATGAATGTGTTTCTTAACCTGAGCAAAACTGATCCAATGTGTTCTGTAACAGCATTATTTAAGTAACTATACAGAACAGTTTTGTGTAAATGAATGTGCAATATTTATGAGACATTCTGGTCCAACCATAATAATGTCTCTTATTACATCAAGGCTCAACCAGGTTATCAGCTGAAACTACAATCCAGCAAAACCCGATACTTGTAGATTTATCTCATTTTAATCTGATGGTTCGGAAATCAAACCCAATACCTTATTTCTGTGGGGCAGAATTATTGACCATTATACATTCTCCAAGCAAATGGAAATATGGTTGTGTGCTTTAGTTACAATGCACAGAACAATGCAAGTCAGTTATGCAACAGAAAACATTTATAGCTGTTCTGTTGCCAATCTGACCTCTGATAGAACACAGTTGAGATAAACCCAAACAGAAAAGTTATGAACAAAAAGGCATCAAAGTATTGTGCCACTTGAAAGGCTGGAAAAGATGAGACACCACGCCAACTAACTAATCAAAAATACAATCCCTACAAACAATGCTAAGCTAATTTTCATGAAAAGGAATCTAAAAAGAAAGACTTACAATCCCTATTTAGATTGAGAATGAAAGTTGAAAAGATGACTACAACTGAATATTTTTCTACAATGGAACGCTTATAGATGAATATGTTATTACACTGATCCCTATGAAGAACATATAGTTGAACAATTTATGAAGGTACTGTATGTAGCTTACTTGCATTAATGTCTCTGGTTATAAGCAGGGGTGAGCAGTACTTTTTTTTTAAATTTCTAATTGTACTTCTCGGGGTAGTTCACAGTGAATACTTATTTCTACTTGAGTAATATTTTGTTAGAAGTAACAGTATTCTTGAGTAAAGGTTTTGGTTTTGCTTCCCTTTTGCTTCCCACTGTGAGACAATCTACAAGTGACAATATGAAATGAAGTGTGTTTCTTGCACCGCTCTGCCAGAAATGATCTACCTAGTTTATTATTTTTGTGTCCATCCTTTGAAAATACCAGATTTTGTATTTCCAATACAAGTCCCTGTATAATCCCTCATTTGTCCAGAAGTGATCTATCATGGAAAAGTTTCAAAGGTCATCATTTGGACATTGCTTTTAAAAATCAAGACGTTACAACTTCTATCCGGAAATCCTTTCCATATTCAATCTCTTTCAATTGGATTGAAAAGGTTTCAGAAAGGTTTGGAAAGTTTGAAAAGTCTTCATTTTGATATATTATTATTCAGATGACTACCTTTGAAACTTTTTCCATGATCCTTCCAATTAAATCCTTTTTTAGCATTGAAATTCTAAATCTGATTTTACGTACTGACAGCTTCTCTTTACTTTTATGTGAGTCATTTCTTGGACAACTACTTAATTGAGAGTAATGTTACTTCAAAATAGCATTGTGTAAAAACTCACAACCATCATGAGGTAAAGAACACTAAAATTGCAGCCTGTGTTGTTATGTTAGTGCGTGTGCATTGTGCAAGTGTGTATCTGGCACATGTACCCGCTATCAGTAAATAGAAACTCGAGGTGAGTCATGTAGACCTCCCACTGAGGAACACTGTAACGTTTTGCCAGGGACAGTGCAATTTTGTACACTCCATCATCCAGGGTCCTGAAATACACAAGAGCACAAAGAAAGCATAACCATCAAATTGTATTTCATAAAGCAGCTCACTCCCACACACTTTCAAGTATAGAATCCTTCAAAGATGATAATTGTTTTCTACAGTCAATACAATCACAATGCTTTTGTTTATTGAAGTAAAATTCATACTCTGTTAGTCCAAGAATGGTTTCTTTTTTGTAGTCTGCATCGGAGCTGAAACGGGACACGTCTACTCCTCGGCCGAGGCCCTGCAGGACCTGGGCCTGGGTGAAGTCCATCAGGCGCTCATTGTACATCTGCAGCTGTTCAATCAGCTTCTGCAGCTCCTGTGGCCAGCCGGAGTATGAGGATACGTGCTGTGTGACCAATCGGATCATCTCCTTAGGGTCGGCCTGCAATAGGAGGAAAACATGTTGTTGCATGGCATATTACACGGCTCAGATGTGAGCTTGTGTCAAATATCTTCAAAAGGTCACAAAAGAAAGATTTTAATCAATATCATACTTTATTTGTAAATATTCTCTACGTGGAAGCCTTCAGTCAACATATTTTCCCCTTTATTTGGTTAAAAATGTATTTAAAATAATCACTATGCACCATAGAAATAATCGTTTTGTCGACTAATCAAAAGAATTATAGCTGCCTAGTCGACAGCTAAAATATTTTTTTAGTGACAGCCCTAGTTAAGTGCTCAGAGAATACCTAACAAAAACTGCTCCGACGATTAAGGACTGTCCTGACATCATAAATGACATATTGCGCTTAAATCGCAATGGAAAAAAATCACATCAGAACTCAATTTAAAAATGGACAAATTCAATAAACAATGGACAAAATGGGACTTCTATTTTTGAGTTAATATGCTTTAACCCCTCATTTCTTTGGATGCCACCCTCTTATATTGTGTTATTTCTGGTTTGTGTTACTTTTTTATGTTTGAAAATAGAATAAACTGTAAATAGTGTTTCAACAAAGAGTAGAAACCAATTTGACTCAATTAACTTTATAAATATCTTGACTATATATCTTGAACTTTACATTGTGTAAAGTAGAGTGACAATACAAGAAGGCAATTTACAAAAGTGGCAACAATTTTCCATAATAAAATATACCTCGCCAGCCTTATGAAAATAATATCTTCACATAAGCTTTGTAAAATGTACACAACGTTCATTTTTTCTTCTTAAAATAATCGACAAAGTTAGGTTCTTTTTTAGCCTCAGATAGGTGACGCATCACCAACACCGGTGACTGTTCTGAAGATGACTCAAAGTTAAGCAGCCGAATGTTACCAAAACATGACAACAAGGTATAAGCAGCTTCTAATTGATTGTCTTGAAAAAATGACCCAAGTTTGTGAATGTAAAATATAGGAGCAGTAGCCTTTGGGGATTAAGAATAAATACATCAGTGATTGAGAAGTGAAGACTCTCTCGCATCACATCTGCCCAATTAAATGCACCCCTAAATCTGTATTTTTGGAACCTCTAAAAATAGATGGCAGCATACCCTTTGTCCGTGTAAGTGTTTGTCTGTGTTTTACTTTATTGATTATTTGACAAACTTATGTGGACTGTGGATGTTTTGGAATTTGAGGACTACGTCCTCCTGTAGCCAGCCTGCGCCTGCTGACCAGCTCTTAGCTTACCGTAACTTAGCTGGAGCTAACCGGCCTAAGTTTGATACAGCCTCCTGGAGCTAGTCGCCCTGACTACCTGCTAAACTTTAATCCAATCTGAGGTCTGTACTGTCCACTTCTTATAATGTGCTAAACGTTAATGATGATGGCATTACTTACTTATATTTCTATTGCGTGTTAAGGATCTCATAACAAACAAATATTCCTGGGTATATTGGGGGAGCGCTTCAGACAATTACAGAGGCTTTTGTTTTATAGCTTTTCTGAATCCAGAGCAATGACCGATTCAACTGGATCACAACATAAACTTGTTGTCAGCTTTGCTCAGAGACCTACTTAAACTTCAATGTATTTTTGCTTTCTGTAACTATCTTACTTGTTCACTTAAAGGTGGACTCAATCAAATCAAATGTGAAACAGAGATTGTTGACTATCCTTCTACTTAAAGGAATAATTGGAGGATTTTTAGCCGATTTGAGAACTCAAGCGGAAGTGCGCATGCGCACTCCCCCCGTGCGGACGCACACAACAGCCTCATTGCTGCGTTTGTTTATTAGCGCGACGGATCGCATCGCATCTCTTGTCTCGTAGATTTCCGTCTCTTCTGAGCCAGCTCAAACTGTCTTTCTCTGTCTTAATTTTGTCCTGTACCCTGAAGGAACTATATTATAATAGATCCATGCGCTTAGACACAGGGAAACGTGCTGCTATCCTGGGGACGAGCCGACGAGGCTGCAGGTGAGCAGTAGGTGCATCCTATGCTTGACATGTGGATGAACTACTCGGCTGTCCACGTCACGGGGAAAGAGACTCAGAATAGGCGGCAAACAATCCTCCATTATTCCTTTTAGTCAGGAAAATATGCAACCAAACCCTGGACCTGAGCTGCAGTGCTCTCAGACTCTTACCCATTTTAAATCAGCGTCTGGACTCAAATATGCTCATTTGAATGTGCGTAGCTTACTACCAAAGATGGACATGGTCAGAATGTGGATTAAAACAACAGGTACCGATGTTGTTATAATTTCTGAAACTTGGCAGACTAAATCTAT
The DNA here is from genome assembly GCF_026437365.1 of Eucyclogobius newberryi. NCBI lineage: Eukaryota > Metazoa > Chordata > Actinopteri > Gobiiformes > Gobiidae > Eucyclogobius > Eucyclogobius newberryi. The sequence goes on along the minus strand of NW_027315723.1, from coordinate 26,106,510 downwards.
TACTAATGAAGCATTAATATACTTGGGTACAATGTTTATCACACTGACAGATGAAAAACAGCAGTGGTGTAGCTATTCACATTAACTCAAGATGTATTATTGTGTTGTGCCAAGTACACAACAGTAAACAAATGGAATGTTGGCCTTGAATGTAGATAAAGTCCCTTTCTATTGGAGGTGGGTGCCGCTCGTAGAAATACTAAAATTCCAAAATGTAAACCACGTATTGTTTGTAAGATGAATCTTAAATATTTCAATGAGCAAGCTCTTCATCATGATTTGTCAATGGTGAAATGGGAAAATATAGGGCTCCTAGAAGATGTAGAGCTAACAAAGTTATTTTTTAAGGAAATTTGTATGCAAATTATCAATAAACATGCCGTATAAGAAAATGCTGAATGAAGGGGCGAGAAAATCCTTAGTGCTTACCAGAACTGGCAGATATCATACATGAGCGTAACATGACTGGCAGATATCATACATGAGCGTAACATGACGCTCATGTACGTCATAAGGCGCTGGTACAGCTAGCAGCCCGGTGTAAACGCTCTCTTTTTTCTCACACTTATTGTGCTTTATCTCCTATATTTTGTAAATATAGTTAGTATATTTTTTCTATTTTACTGTACGATAGGGACACGCGCTGGAATCGTTTTTAATTCAACTGTTTTTGACTTTTTTCGGCTGGATTTGAGCGTTTTTCGTTGTGTTGTTGTGACGTGAGCTAGCTCCGAGCGAGCCCACCAGCCCCCCCCCGCGCCCTCCGGCCGCGCTAAAGTACGGCGTGTCGTCGGTACACGTTTATATACACGTTTATATGAAAGAGGAACTTCACGAACGATCGGGACACGCACTGGAATCGCTTTAAATTAACTTGTTTTGACTTTATTCGGCTGGATTGAGTGTTTTCATCGTGTCGTTGCGATGTGTCTTGGCTCTGAGTCCCCCGGCTCCAAACGTTTGTGTAAACGCGTACCACGTTTACACAAAGGAGGAACTAATGAAACTGCGGAGAACAGTCGTCTTACCCGGAGATCGTCACGTTATCCCGGCGGACATCCTAAGGAAAACACAACGAGGCAGACAGGCTGGACGTAAACTCCGAGAGAAGAGAGGAGGAAACAGGAAGTCGGTTCCCGCCGTAGTCATGGGTAACGTGAGGTCCCTTCAAAATAAAATGACGGAAATAGCGAGCCTCATGCGGTCCCAGAGGATTTATAGGGACAGCAGCGTCTTGATTTTCACAGAGACCTGGTTAACAGCAGAAATGCCAGACTCTATTGTAGGTTTGGACAATTTTCATCTGCTGCGGGCGGACAGAACGAGAGAATGCGGGAAGAAAAGAGGTGGAGGTCTGGCGGTGTATGTGAACACGAGCTGGTCCAAACCCGAACACTGCACAGTGAGGGAGCAGCTGTGTAACAAGGATATTGAACTATTGGCTATTGGCATGAGGCCATATTATCTTGCCCGGGAGTTCTCACATGTGATTTTGATCGCAGTCTATGTGGCCCCGTCTGCCAATGCTGAAAATGCTTGTGAAGCACTGCTCTCCTGCACTTGTAGGCTGCAAACACAGCACCCACAGGCTCTCTTCCTCGTCTCTGGTGACTTTAACCACGCTTCTCCCTCTTCTGTTCTACCAACATACACCCAGTATGTTACCTGCCCCACCAGGAACAATATAACATTGGACTTGTTTTTTGCCAACACGAAGGAGGCTTATTCCTCTTCCCCCCTCCCTCGCCTGGGCAACCTTGTACATCTGAGGCCTGTGTATGAACCCATTGTGCGCAGGCAGCCTGTGGTGTCCCGTGAGGTGAGGATGTGGTCTGCTGAGAGCGAGGAGGCTCTGAGGGACTGCTTCAGCACCACTGTCTGGACTGAGCTTTATGACGCACATGGGGAGGACATCAACACCATCAGAGAGTCCATCACGGACTACATCAACTTCTGTTTTGAGAACATTGTTCCCTCCCGGAAGGTGCGGTGTTTTCCAAACAACAAGCCATGGATTAACCGTGAACTGAAGGCTCTGCTGAAGGAGAAGAAGAGAGCCTTCAGGTCAGGGAACAAGGAGGAGCTGAGGACTGTGCAGAAGGAGCTGAGGAGGAAGATCAGGCAGGCTGAGGCCGGCTACAAGAGGAGGATGGAGGAGCAGCTGCAGCAGAAGAACATTCAGGGAGTGTGGAGGAGCCTGAAAACCATCTCGGGCTTCAAAATCCCCCCTGCCCAGACAGAGGGGGATCTACAGTGGGTGAATGATTTAAATGCTCACTTCTTGAGGTTTGATCGGTCACCCGCTCCTTCCCCTGCACAGCTGCATGCTCCCTCTTCCACAGCTGGACAATGCCCTGCATCTGTTCCTCTTCGCTTATCTGCCCCGGACCATTTCGCCTGGACTCACCCATCCCCCCAGCACACAGTCCCCCTGCCAACCACTGACTGTCACAGCAGCACAGGCATCAGCCCCAGGCTCCTTAAGTCCTGCGCAGATGAGCTGTGTGGAGTTATGGAGCATGTCTTCAACATGAGCCTGAAGCTGAGGGTGGTATCACAGGTCTGGAAGACCTCCTGTCTGGTACCTGTGCCTAAGACACCGCGCCCCAAAGACCTCAACAGCTTCAGGCCAGTGGCTCTCACGTCCCACCTGATGAAGACACTGGAGCGGCTAGTCCTGGACCACCTCCGCTCCACCGTGAGCTCAGCCATGGACCCGCTGCAGTTTGCATATCGGCCTGGCATCGGAGTGGAGGACGCCGTCATCTCCCTGCTGCACCGCTCTCTCTCTCACCTGGAAAAGCCTGGCAGCTCTGTGAGGATTCTGTTCTTCGATCTTTCCAGCGTCTTCAACACCATCCAGCCGCTGCTCCTGAGGGACAAGCTGGAGACGGCTGGTGTGGAGTATGACCTGGCAGAGTGGATCCTGGACTACCTCACAGACCGACCCCAGTTTGTGAGAGCCCGGAACTGTGTGTCTGACACTCGGACCTGCAGTGTGGGGGCGCCCCAGGGCACTGTCCTCGCGCCCTTTCGCTTCACCCTTTTCACTGCAGACTTCAGACATGACACGGACAGCTGTGTCCTGCAGAAGTTCTCTGATGACTCTGCCATCATCGGACTCATTACGGACGACGATGACGCGGAGTACAGAGGACTGGCGCAGGACTTTGTGGACTGGTGTCAGCGGAACCACCTCCTCATCAACGCGGGGAAGACAAAGGAGATGGTGGTGGATTTCCGCAGACGCCACCCCACTGCCCCCTTACCAGTGAACATCCAGGGACGGGACATTGAGAGAGTGGACTCATGCAAGTACCTGGGTGTTCATCTGAACCACAAACTTGACTGGACTCATAACACAGACGCACTGTACAGGAAGAGCCAGAGTCGGCTCTACCTCCTGAGGAGACTCAGGTCTTTTGGAGTGACAGGGCCACTCCTGAAGACCTTCTACGACTTTGTGGTGGCATCAGTCCTCCTGTACGGTGTGGCCTGCTGGAGCAGCAGCATCACAGAGAGGGAGAGGAAGAGGCTGGACAGAGTCATCAAGAAGTCCAGCTCCGTCCTGGGCTGTGCTCTGGACTCGGTGCAGGAGGTGGGGGACAGGAGGGTCCTGGCTAGATTCACATCTATGCTGGACCATGATTGTCACCCCATGCAGGACACTCTGTCCGCTCTGGAGAGCAGCTTCAGTGAGAGACTGATCCACCCTCGCTGTGTGAAGGAAAGGTTTCGCAGGTCTTTCCTTCCTGCTGCTGTCAGACTTTATAACAAACACTGTTAGTACTGAACACTCGCAATACTGACCTAACCTAATACTGATGTGCAATTCTGTCATATGTGCAATTGCTGTTGGAATTCATGTGCAATTCATGTGCAATTACTCTGAAATTCATGTGCAATCTATGTGCTGTCGTGACACATATTCATGTGCAATTACTGTCGTGATCACATGCAATGGTATTTATGTATTTATTTATTTATTTGTCTATGGGAGTTTTTATTTATTTATAGGAGATCTTCTACTGAAAGTGTTTTTCAGACTTCCTATAAGTGATCTGTTCTTCTGTATCTACCTCTGTATCTACCTGCGTTGCACCAATGAAATTTTCCCATGTGGGACAATAAAGGAATATCTTATCTTATGAGCATGGGACAAGGCAAGAAAAACAGACTCTTCCACTGATCGGTCTGTTTTTAAACAGCTTAGATATAGATGCACTTCTCTTACTAACAAGGCCAAATCATATTTTTTTTGTCTGGAATAAACTCTCTTATTTATGAGGATAATTTTTGGCCCATAGGCTTTATTAGACGGAACAGCTGATCGTGAAATGGGGTTGAGAGAGAAGGGAGGACATACACAAAATTGTTGAAGCCTGGATTTGAACTCATGACACTGCGGGCGGCTGCACATGGAACCTGGCATGTGTGCTGCCGCCTTAACCCCACAGCCACTGGGCAGCACCCACTCCAAATTCAATTAGGCTTCAGAAAAAAAAAACACAGTACTATCACTGCTACTATGAAAGTGGTAAATTATATTATTGTGGCACTAGATAAGAAAATGTATTGTGCTTCACTTTTTATAGATCTGTCAAAAGCTTTTTGACACAATCGAACATGCGGTTTTAAAAAACAGATATTTTTGCTCAGTATTGTATTATCTGAATAACAAGATTCAATGCATTAAATATGGGGAGTGTCTGCAGTGCCGCAGCGCGCGGCCGAAACTGCCATGTTATTTTTGTGCCGGGGTCCCTCTTATTTATCTTGTACATCAATGACTTGGGTCAAAATGCCTCTGATGCCAACATGCATTTTATCCTGATGACAGTTATTTACCGCTATGGACCATCTCTTGCTCGGCCATGGAAACCAATCGGAAAGCTTTTGTAGTTTTCCAGCATTCAATTAAAACTAGCCCTCAATGCTGACAAAACTAAGCAAATGTTGTTTCAAACTTTAAAAAGATGCCTCAGTCTTCTCCAGTAGTCATCCATCTCCTCCTCCTTGGGAGGCAAGAGTGTTAACCGCCTTTGCCACCTTGCATCTACTCCAGTAGTGTCCACTCTTATTGGGAATGGTGGTTCATGAATACAAATACATTGGTGTTTTGATTGATGACTGCCTCACTTTTAACCCATACGTAGAATAACGTGTGAAGTAATTACTTAAACTAGGTTTTTTCTTCCGTAATAAACCGGCTTTTTCTTTTGAAGTAAAAAAGCGCCTTGTTACTGCAACTTTTTTATCTGTAGTAAATTACGGTGACCATGACAATCTTGCCATGAATGCGTCCACTTCATATCTTCAAATGAAGGACACAGTTTATCATGCTTCTCTGAGGTTCATTACCAACTGTAGAGCCATGAGACATCACTTTGACTTGTACTCATGAGTAGGATGGCCTTCTCTGGCCCCTAGATTACTGCTTCCTTACATTTGTACTTTGATCACACAGAAGTGTTGAGTCATATTCTTTGCAATCAAGCGATCAGCTGTTGCGCTCTGTTCCTTTTGCTCGAACAAAGCTGGGGAAGGAAGCCTTTTGTACACTCAGCTCATTTTACTTGGAATATGTTGCAGAAAGACTGGAAATTGACAAGGTCTTTAAATGGCTTTAAAACCAGGCCGAAAACAAACTTCCTCAATAATGTGCAATTGTTTCTCATAACCTGTATTATTCCATGTTGTATGTTGTAACTGTGTTAAATGTTGCTGCCTCTTGGCCAGTACTCCCTTGTAAGAGAGGTTTTTAATTTCAGTGGGACTCTCCTGGTTAAGTAAAGGTTAAATAGAAAATAAATAAAAAATGTAGGCCCAGAGGCATCATATTCTTTATTTTTGGCTCTTATTTGCATATGATATTTATGGCTACCGGAAAGATTGTACTACAGAACTACAGATTGAACTTGGTGTGCCACATGCTTTGTGTTTGTAAATGTTGCCTTACCATTAGCATATGTAGGGTTTAAAAACAGGTAGATCCCAAAATTGTCTAAATTACAATTACAAGAAAATAATATGATTGAGGTGGTTCAAGTCACAGTTTAGTCCCAGAAAGCTCCTCTGAAACTTGAACATTAGTGAGTATTTTAATCAAGCTTCTTTACCATGTTTTTCTATCCTTTCGAGTTCAAGTTTGTACATTTAGAAACAACTCAGTACAGGGTTCAGAATAAGCGGTATCGCATCACAAAATGCGACGCAATTTCTCTAAAATGCGATACATTCGTCAGAAAAAAGTGTTTTTCTATCACAGCTTTTCCGTTACAAAAATGTGTGTTCAATTGTATAACCAAAGCGCCTAAAAGTACTGATCACTCGTCAATCGATCGTCAACAACGGCATGACACAATGTAGGATGCTGTGTTGACATGACGAATCCCGCTGCTGTCTCAGATCGCGAGTCTGAAAGCGGGAGGAGCCACTGTGCGGTAAAGTTAGCGTCATATTCACAGATTCAGACTTCCCAGGTCAATAGCTCAAAGTAACTCGTAGGTCAAAGCCTTTGTAGATCATTCACATGCCAAAATGCTCATATTTACACTGCCAAGCGACTACGACCTCCTTTTTAAAAATCAGATGCGTGTTTTGGGCGCAGCGAATTACATTGATCCGAATGTGCAGCCCGAGACGAGTCCTTAGGGACCGTCATCAAATGTGCAGCCGGAGCCGAGACGAGTAGTTAGGGACCGTCACCAAATGTGCAGCCGGAGCCGAGTCGAGTACTTAGGGACCATCATCAAATAGCAAAACCAAAAATGGAAATGTTTTATAGCTGGAAGGGAACGTCAAATAGAGCGGTACAATTTGAATAACACAATAAATACACAATGATGGACACCACAGCAACCTTTATTTTTTCCATCAGAAGCTTAATACATATTTTTTGTGAGTGTAATGACAATTAATATCAATTAATATGTAAATGAGACTCCTGCAAATAGTCATCTGATTGATGATGATGATATGGAAGAAAGTTGTAAATAAGGCCATCTGACTTGGGTGTTAATTAATATGTTCAACAACTAATTTTATTTGCAAGTTTTCTGTTTTATTTTGAAAAAAGTGTTTAAAAGTTCATTTGTTAAGAGTTTTTTTTTTAATAGAATGTTTACAAATACATTTGAAATAAATAATCTTGTTACATCAATGGAAAATATTGATTGTTAGTCACGTTCGTGTTTTGCTAGGCAATTATCAAATTTGTATAAAAATTTGAAAAATGTACGAATTGTTTACTTACACAAGTGAAAATCCTTAATCTGAGCCCTGCAGTAGCTTTTCATTTTAGATAACTGGGTAATGAATATAGGCACATTTGTGCTCATCAAACAAAGGTTAGTATATATTTTAAAGTTGTAATTGTGTAGGAACTTACTTTGTATTCTCAAAGTGCTAAAATTGTTGAGTTCTCTTGGTTTTTTTATTTGGTGAATTCATCATAAGACGTTAGTGTAATTGGTGGAAAAAGGAGCGGTGCTGCAAAGAGCGAATGGATTCAGGATTTGTCACATGGCAGAGAACGACACAAAGTAGCAGTGCAAAGCTGGAAGAAGAAAGTCTGCCTAAACGGTGATGGACAGGCCCATGTTTGAAGAACTTTATTGAAATAAGGCTTTTATGATGAAATGCTGTTTGCACACTCTCACTCTGTCATTCCTCTCCGCTACTTTGTCCTTTTGACAATCTGAATTATACCAATGTCATTTTTCAAACTTTTATCCCCTCGTTCTTTCTCTGGATTACTGAAGCATATAAAAAAAAATCTTCACATTAATTAACTTTATTTGCCAATCCCAATTGTCTCCAAATAGCAATCCCATTTTTTTATACAATTAAAAGACATCTCACATGAAACATTTGCTCAACTCTTCTCTAAGTGAATATAACAAGTCCATTAGCGAAACTTAATCAAGTACTACTACACCAACGTGTATGGAAAGTTAATTTTTAAGTATACAGAGTTGGAAAACAGCCAGTTGGCATGCTGTTTATGAGGTACTATTGTACCAATAAACTCTTTTCAACCCCATGCGCACTTTCATTTTCAATACCATTATATTTGAGTAGCAAGTCTGAGTTTATAAAATGCTCCCCAAGCTGCATGGTTCAATACAATGTAATAACTCTTGGAGCTAGACCATTTACTATTGTGATTAGCATGAGTCTGGTTTAATTTGTTTTTCTGTTAGATTAATATAAACAACTCTACGTGCTGCAATGCATAAACTGCATAAGCTACAGAATGGGGAAAAAACATTTTTGTTCTATTCTAATCTACACAAATCAATAGTAATTATGGATTTGTAACATGTTTAGGTGCTTGGGGTTTTGTCAATCTTTGACCCTGGGCATATTTAACAAGACATTTCACCAACTGTTTTGTTGGATTGGATCCTCTGTAATAGTGTGTGGCTTGTTGAGAAGGTAAATGTACATTTGACATACGGAAAGTCTGTATAGAAACAATGGTAGAAATGGGATCTCAGAAGTCAAGCAGGGATGCACCTGGTTAATATTTGGATTAGAGACCAATGGAATGCCAGGTTCCACAGAGGGGCAGTAGTGTAGACTGTTGTGTCCTTGTGCAAGACACTTCACCCACCTTGCCTCCAGTGTTCATGTAATGCTGATGTGTGAATGAGAGTGTGTTTGTGAGAGTGAATGAGGGACAACGGATGGAAATTATCCCATGGCCACAATCCAGCATGGTTACAGCGTGTGTCATACAGTATATCTTCATTAACACGCACTGTCCCCACCAAATAAACAAAATAATAATAAATACTACCTGTAGTTGAAGATATTATCAAGAACTAAGTCGCTATAACCTCCCTGTCCCTATTAGGTCAAAGGAACCACCAAGTCCTCCATCCTCGAGTTCACATAGAAAAATGGCTTAAAGTTTGTCCAACTGGCTTTATATTTACCGTAATTGAGTGGCGTTTTAAAATATTTTGGCCTACTTTTGTGCTTCGTAAATGTGCATGTAAAACTGTGATAGATGAAAAGCTCAAACAAACAATGACATTAAGTACATTAAGATTTACTAAGTCATTCTGAATTGTAGTTACTACTTGAGAATTGTATCTTTGGAGGTGTAAGTTTGAGAATTAATGACATTCAAACATATTCTCAAATAAAATAAGTGTTGTTACCACAATGTTCCCATCTTACTGGAAAGTACTTGCCCCCCCAAAAAAAATCCAGGAACTGAAAAAGACTCAGAAACGTATAAACATATACCGGTACTTGGGCTGATATGGGCTAATCAATAAACCAAGAAATATTTGGCAAGGTCTTTGTTTGTACATTAAAATATGGGTTAAAGGTTTCATTAATATCCTTGTCCTCAGTTCTTTTGTCTCTCGTCATGTTTCTGGTATCGAGTGTAAAACAATAATGATGATAATGAGATGTATTTATGTCATGCCTCAACACTCAGGTATACAGTCAACAGCTTCATTAGGGCAAATCTTGCAAAGCGGATGCAGTATGCCCAAATAATTAGGCGGGAATGTGGGGAGGAAAAGGCGACCAGTAATTTTAATGAAATAATCACTTTTAAACACCACTAGTTGCACTGTGGCTTGCTTGGCTTAAGGGAAGTGATGACAAGCAAAATTGTGCCCAACTGTTCAGCTCATCAAAGGTTTTGCGAAAATCTCTAACGGACCAACTTGAGAGCAGCAGTGCATTTAGAGTGCATATTTGTCTAATAGGGGCCCCCATTTCTGCCGCTAAAGCTCCCGTGGGTAAAATAGAGACTGCTAATGATTGTGGTACAAGGGTGCAATTTGTACAAAGTGGAAAGAGTAGTCAGAGGGACGTAAGAGCTTTTTTGTCCTGCGACAGGGAACTCAGTTTAACTCATTATTCCAGTCGATTCAACAACGTGAGGCAAAGTGGTACAAGCTTATACGAGGTCACTAAACACAGCTCGAGCCATATGCTGAAAAACCACAGTGAGCACAGTGTAGGACATGTCAATAAATGCCCCCATCTTCAAATCATTTTAGCTTTAGCTTCCTGTGCTGCTTCAGTTTAAATAGTGCAAAATCTTTATTTTCTGATAGATGCAAAATTCAGCTGAAAGTTTTGATGTGCATAGTTTGGAAACAGATGTTGGAGATATACCAATATAGCTGTTGGCATGGAAGTAGGAGCACATGCATAATTAAAGTTTGATAATGCGCTATATTCAAATATATTCAAGTATATACAATTTAGTTGGCAAGTTTACTTCATTTGGCAAGGAAGAATGATGCCTTTAGACTCATTATAAACCAAAGAATACACATTTATACTATGAAAATAAAGAAAATAAACAATTGTTTTATTTAATTCTAAACATTGGTGGATATAAAAATCAGAAAGGATAAAGGCAAAAACATTTAGTTCTGAACTAGACTATCCTGGTCCGGTCACCATTATGTACAATACAATAGGTTTGATTGATTCTGTGGTAAAATGCAAGCTAACTGGGTTTATTATGGCAGCTTCTATAGAATTTGATGCTGTTGGTATGTAAAACTATTAAAAAAAATGTCCTTGAGCAGTGAATGTGAATGAATACTACGCCCATGCAATCACGGATATGTGAAACGTATGTGTGTGTACAAAGTGTAAAATCAATAGCCAGAGAAAACTGCTGAAGATAAATGAATGAAAATCTCCATCTTTGCTTTGAGCTCTCCCAGTGGCAGCTCATTCAAACTCATTTATCCAAAAGGCACACAAAATCAAGGCGAAAAGTCGCGCATTATAACAGTGACAAGGCCAGGTAAACAGACGCACGTTTAAATACAGGCCGTTTTGTGATATTATGTGAACGCAACCAAAGCAACAATTACCACAAAGAGCTCCTGCTATTTCAGCTGCCAAAATAAAACCTTCCAAAACGGGAGATAAGAAGTGGCTCATTATGCTCAGAGGAATAAGGGTCAGCCTCTGGGTCATGGATCCTGCAGCTGTTTCGTCACGCGTCACGGCTGTAATCGGACAGCAAAGAAAAAGGCTAAAGCCACTGTAAGTCAAAAGTATGAGGCCAATAACACTAACTGAAAATGTATGCCATAGAAATGGTAAGTGAATGGTACATCTGTTTATTTCAGAAGCTCAATTCGAAAAGGAAATTGTATATTCAGTAAGAATGAATAATTTCTTTGCATTATTTAATCAAATCCACTGACACTTGTAGTTGTTGAGTACAGAGCTATAGTTCAGGCAATATATCCATGTTGTAGGTAGGAATGTCATGATATAATTTGTAGTGTTTTAGTGATTGAGAATTAAAAAAACAGTCTTTTACAATGTTTCACAATTACTGAGACCAAAACCACACAATAGAGATTGTTTTATTTTATATTTCATTGACATTGTCAACACATTACAATTGTTGAAGTTTCTGACCAGTTTTATGGATAACTTTCTGAATAACAAAATCAATTAAATGTGACAAAGACAGACGGATAAACAAGTACTTTACATTTAGATTTTGAACTATAGATTCAATAGGAAACACTTAATGTTGCTTCTGAAATAATGAGTACTATATTTGTTTTAGTTCCTATGATTATATTGTGACCTAAATAATCCCAATTAACCTGATTTTGATTACGTACCAATGTGTATGTATGTCAACTCTTACTCTTTTTATTGTCAATGGCTCCACGTCCCTGGGCCTCCCTCCATTATTTATAAATGCATGTTAAATACTTAATACTTCCCTGGTGCACATGACTGACCAAAGAAGTGACCCAAGGAACTTAAATGGGTCTCCAGACTGTAATCTCTCTTCTAATGCCAGGACGATTAGACCAGCCAGGATTAATAATACACCATTTAAGTCTTTGACACCTCCTTCACGTTAGAATAAAATGGAAGCTATGGATGGATGAGAATGAGAATATACAGCATATAACAGCATTACAGCCTTTTTAAGTAGTAGATGTTGGGCTGCAATTGCACGCTAAGCCCATTATTCAAGTATTGTACACTTCCTGTCACCACAGAAAAAAAGGGTCACATGCTCTAATATATCATAGGACCGCCTTTAGCTTTGCATTTAAATGACTGCACGCATCCAACATAGTTTCAATACATTTTTGCAATATTAAATTATTTATTTCCATCCAGTGTTTATTTTCACCAAAAACCACTGCACAAAGGCTTCTCCAGCTCGTCCCAAACACTCTCACTGTATTAGTTTCTGCTTCTCCTTGGATGTTTTCTCTGCTTAATGCCAATGAGTTGACCCTTCTCAAACATACTGACATCAACTCCATGACCATGGGATTTGTCTTTCCACATGGTTGTTTCAGAAATAAGAAGCCACTCACTGCATTGGGTTTGAATACCATGTTGCAGCTGAAAGATCATCACTCAAGGAGAAGTTTTCCAGTACGAGGCCTGGACCTACTGTATTTGCTTGGTTGAATCAAAGAGGCAATATTTTTTTGGGGACAGACAGTGTATATAACTTGAATATGACCAATAATGGTGTCTCCTATATGGCTGGCCTGGGAAACAAATGTTAAAATTAATTGAAATTACTTTTGCTTTGTGTTGTCTTTAATAAATAGTTCCTTGCCCTCAAATGCTATTGGAGGAATTGCCATATTTTTTAAATTAAAAAAGTACATTTATTCTGTATTTGGGGCAGGTGACAATGATTTTTTTTTTTTTTCCTGTACAATTTTTAAACGTGCCTGTACATCTTTGTTAAGGTTAAAGTATCACATACAAAAGCTTTAAGATTACAGGTTAATTAAGGTTGTTTTTATTCTTAAACTTGTTTTGCAGTCTTTTTAATAATTATTGTAATAGACAATAGATATACCCAATTTTCTCCAAAACAACATTTGCAAGTGTATAAATGTTTTCGCAATCTATCTCCCATCTCTGATATGTATTAGGAAACTGACTGTCAATTCAATTCAAAACCTTTCATAGACCCAGTGGAGAAAATACTTTCCATTTGAAACTGAATGATTTTAGTGGCTTGAGTGTTTGGTGTCTTATTGCTCGGCTTTGAAATTATTATGATAGTGACAAAAAGAAAAAAAGGCGCAAGACGTATTGAGACGTCAGGTTACAGCTCGTCAAGTGCAGAGTGGGAAACACTTGCAGAGGGCTTGACACGCCGTAAAATATATACGCAACAAAATACCCCACCCGCTGTTACTCCGAGATGTAACTCAGGCGAGCCAAGAGCCCGCCAACATAAACACATAAACAATAGGGTAACTAACAAACATGGACAATCAGGTGCTGTCAAAAAAGCATCTGAGGCAACAACAAAACCATTGCATCTCTAGAACCTTACTTTGGACTGCAAATGAGACCATGTATACAAGCTGTCATACTATGTCAAATTAAATATCAGACGCCGCACCATGTGTGTGCTCTAAGATAAGGGAGAGTGAACGAGCAAAAAAGCGCAGGAGACATGTATAGGGTATGCACGGTCAAGATAGTACTGCTTACAAAGCTCAAGATTCTACAAGAGCAGTTAAAAGACTATGTAGGAAGAGTGGGAGTGATAGGGGACAGCAGCATAATACTCCAGATAACACACACATAAATGAGCAAACTTCTTTCTTTGGTGAAAAGTGGGAGAAAAGTATAGGTTGTGCCTGAATCTTCTGGCAAAATCTATACTTTTCCCTTCATGGAAAAATTCTGTTGTGATTTCAGGCGTTACAAAAGTAAATTGAATTGAATTCTACTTGTCTCTTGTCCATTGTGACTTGTGATTAGCAGCTATAAGTGGGTAATTTATCAAATTGTTGTCGTGTAGATTTGTAAAATGTTATATCCGGTACATTGTATGTATGTATGTATGCATGTATGCATGTATGTATGTGTGTATATATGTATAGTCAAAATGTATAAATATACATATATTATGTTTGTTTGGGGCTAATTCGAATGATTCTTAACCTCAACTAATGCATTTAAAGACACCTATGCAACATATTATTATCATTATCAGGATACTTATAAATAAAATAAAGAGATATTCATTTTTGTCAATATGGTCAACCCGCATCAGCAATCTATAATGGAATGTACACTGCAATCAATAGGATCAGATGGAAATATTACTTTGTCAAAGCATTAATTACATAACACTGTCAGGAAAAAAGATTATAATTGACTTCTGTAAAAGGGAAAAGGAAAGCGAGCTTATCTTTTCTAGTACGCATACAAATGTAGCGTTTGATTTGTATTACTTTATTTCTTTTATTGTTGATAACGTAGCATCAACTAATAGGATTTACGGATGAGCCATCTGCAATAATCAATAAATAGGAACATCTGTGGACATACATTGGAAACACTGGCTTTAAGGACAGAGGAAACTTTCACATAACAACTCTAAGTTTGATCATTTAAACAGCACTTTCAGGGTAAAAGTTGTCACCACTTTATTAATAAGAACAAGCGGTAAGTGAAGACGCAACCTGGTACACAAGATAACAAGCACTCAATTTGGACACAGCAGAGGGGGGAGGGGACAGTGACATAAAAAAGGTAAAAGGAATCAGGCAATCATGAAAGTGGCAGAGAGGTGCGGAGGAGGAGAAGCCGGATGTATTTTTAAGTTGATGGACTTGAACTTCACTGGAGGCAGAAGGTTGTGGACTGATTACAACCATTAGGATGTGTTGAGTATCTTTAAAGTGAACGAAGGAACAATGTTGTGTGCGTTTCTGTGCATGGATCTGACCTTGGATGTCATTAGGGACACACTTATCCACTCCCAACTCAGCCGGCTTCTTTGCTTCAGCCTTTCCTCTTTTTCCCCTCTAAATTTTACCTCCCCCTTGTCCACCAGGGCTAAAACCTCCTGAGAACTGGCGGCCCACTCAACGTAAAGGTCACAGCCATCTTTTCTCTATTCTGCGCCAATCAGCTTCTTACCACCACAGCTCTCTTCCCACTGCTTTGGTTTTCTTTGTTTGCCCCACAAAAAAAGCGTGCCACATATTTAATTTCAACATCTTAACAAAAATAGACAATTTTGCTCAAATCTGGCAACAATAATTGCAACAGTGAAGGGAAAATCATTTACATATGCTTAAAGTGCAAAGGCACGTTGCTTCTCTTTAATTAAAGCAAGTAATTGGACAATAATTTTGATTTGTGAAAGCATAATTGCAGTAATTTCATCGTTGTTAGATTCCCAGTTTTGTTCAATTATCATGACTGATTGTATCCTTATCATTCCTTTTTATATTGTACTGAAAGTCTTTTGTGTAACCACTTTGCTTGGAACAATGGTCTCGTTCGCAGCAACCCGGCGGCGGCCATTGAAAAGAAAGATTTAAATGTCCGCACTACATAATAATAGATGTGTGCATGTCTATTTTTGTACAGTATATGCAGCACATAATATGGTCTACAGTTCACTAGAAAGGCTCTTAAGTTCCTTTTAAATACAATGAAGTCACAAAGGAATGAAAGATTGAGTGATTCTGCTCTAAAGCTCAAGCACTACACCTATACATTTCTACTTTTAAACCTGCAATCAAAACTTCGATTTTATATTTGGATTTGCATTCGCTAAAGTGTCATGCAAGAAATGTGCTCACAAAAGAGGTGTGCTCACGGAAGTCTGAAAAGTTTTAACAACTTTTTCAAACTAGATTTTTCTTCTTCAGTAAACTTACAAGGAAGAAATGTCAGCTATCTGCAAGATGCTCTTTCAAGCTACAAGGGGTGACATTAATTAAAGCTGGATAATTACATGAGGAGCTCAAGAAAGTATCTAAATAATAGTATTCCTACAGTGGTCGCTCTGGTTTGAATTAGTACCATCAGCTGTTTTGTCCTTCTTTCCTGCAGCCTGCTCTTTCACAAGCATTGACATGGGCAACAATTATTTTCCTTCATCTAGTCCTATGCTGTTCACCGATTCACACCAACCAGCTTCATGGCCTCTTTCTCAATCACTAGATCTCCTGTTTAGTCTGTAAACCTGGGCTAAGGTCTTCCTCTATATTATTATATTGTTTTTATTATTTAGTTTGATAATTATAGTTTACTACCAAAACTGTCAATTCCATTCCCATTCCCATTCCCATTCCCATTCCCATTCTCATTCTCATTCTCATTCTCATTCTCATTCTCATTCTCATTCTCATTCTCATTCTCATTCTCATTCTCATTCTCATCCTCATCCTCATCCTCATCCTCATCCTCATCCTCATCCTCATCCTCATCCTCATCCTCATCCTCATCCTCATTCTCATTCTCATTCTCATTCTCATTCTCATTCTCATTCTCATTCTCATTCTCATTCTCATTCTCATCCTCATCCTCATCCTCATCCTCATCCTCATCCTCATTCTCATTCTCATTCTCATTCTCATTCTCATTCTCATTCTCATTCTCATTCTCATTCTCATTCTCATCCTCATCCTCATCCTCATCCTCATCCTCATCCTCATCCTCATCCTCATTCTCATTCTCATTCTCATTCTCATCATCATCATCATCTTATTATCTAGAAGAGAGCCAGTTTGAGTCCAGGTTTGGTCTCCATATCTTTACCATTGAGAGATGGAGAGTAAACACATTCTCCAGGTGATTTGAGCTTTTTCAATAAATCAATAATGAACACACATTAGTCATGTTCTAGTCACATTTCCTTTTAACTTTCTGACCAAAAAGGGGCCTTGGTTCCGCATGCCTGTTTGAACCTGTCAAAAGCAATCCCACCGCCTAATTTGGTTTGCTCTATCCTTGCAGGAGCACCGGAGATTTAAACCATGGCTGACAGAGCAGTTTACGGCTGTGTTGCCTAAACAAAATACTCTGTCTCACGGGCAACAAACTTGTTTGATGTCTTTAAAAAACTTTGAAAGTTAACATCTCCCTTGAAGCGCTGTTGTTTCAATACTGGGTGTCCATAAAAGACATGGTATAATATGAAGAACGAAATGTGAAAATGGTGGAGTTGAATTTATGATCTGGGAAAAATGTAATTTAATACAGAGAAGTTTTAGACTAGATTTTTTCCTTTTTCCTTCCTTTTGAAATTGCGTCACAGACTAGTCAATATCTCTTATTAACCAAGTAAAAAATGAATTTACCAACATTTGTACAACTGCTCCTCAACTGCTGTGGCTTTGAAAAGAAAGACAATTTCTTAGCTCTGTAAAAAGTCCACCAAACAAAGAGCAGTTAACATTGATTTCTACAATATCTACAAGTAATCTTCATACACCTACTACTTCACGAGAAAGATAATGATATGGCTTTTGAAAAAATACCTTACATCATTTATTCTCATACAAAAAATGAGCCACCACTTCTAATGCTGTATTTGTCACTTACCTGGTATAAAGTGTGGTTCTTGTCCTTGAAACACGGTGCAAGGCGTGAGTAAATCTGCAGGGAGTAGTAGTACGCAGCCAGCTGAAGTGACAAGGCCGAGTGACACTGCTTTTCAAAACACTTGTTGGCATCCAGCACCTGAAAGAGCACAACCAATTAAACTTCATTCAATTCTATATGTGGCCATTAACCAGGAAGATAAGCTTGTTAAAGAAACAGTCTAATAAGACAACAGGCCTTAACAGGCTCTTCTGGACCAACAACACTCCCGGTTAGTGCGCTCTCACTATATTTGGGTTAATTGCTTCCAAGTGGAGACGAGTTTTCCTCCATTTCGCACGGACTTGATTGAAATCTACTTGTGTCGTTTGCAGACATCAACTATCTGTACTTTAACAAAAAAAAAAAATCACAAAAAAATCACACAAAAAAAAATTTAAAAAAAATTGGTATTTTATATTTTTAAAAATGTAATGACTGTTACTTATGCGACAGCTAGCCCTACTAATAGTACAAGTATAGTGTGGCATAATTTTTGAAGTACCATAATATCCTTCACAAACAACAAAATTCTACATAAACTACTAACCCTATTGTTTAGATCGGTACAAACGGAAATACGACGTGATTCAAACGTGAACTTTGAACAGAATCCTATTATTAAAGCAGAAATTGTGCCGCCCTAGAGTGGCAACTACTGATTAGTATGGCTAGTGATATTTCTTTAAATAACTAATTACCAAGACTATCTAGCTCTTGGTTGGTGCACGCAAAGGACATTTCTGCAGGTAACACTGAAATTGTGTAATGACGTGGACTGCAATCAGTCCATAGCATGAGATGACAAATCACTTGTTCTGAATAGCGGTGATCTTTTTGACAATGTCTTTTTGATTTGAGGCAGACAGTAACTGTCCACCACAATAGCTCATCAAAAGTGCCAGTAGAGATGCTGCCATGTTTCATACAATCATATCCCAAATTGTTGTTATAACCTACTCACAATGGATAGGGGTGGGTAGGTACATTCACACAAGTACATTTACTTTCATACATTTTGATAAAATTGCCCTTCCTTTTGTAGCTTTTGTAGACACTATACTCTTTTTTTTTTCTTCCAGTTTTTTCTATTACAAACTATGAAATAGATACATCAATACAGAACATAACACAAAACTATTTAAAATAAATGATTATAAGAGTCAAAAACATGATGGCATATTGTCTTTTCTTGGTATTGATCTTTCTCGGGTGCCACCCCTTGTAGCACCCGAGTAACTGACCTGATCAAACCCTATTGCTCGTCCAGAAGCCTTTAGGATGAATCTGCTGATTGTCCTTTGTTTTAAAACTCGAGGAGAACGATCTTTTAAAGCTGTTGCACCCGGACTTTGGAATGAGCTCCCTCTCTTCTTGCCTTCCTTCAACTCTGTGTATGTCTTTAAAAAGCATCTAAAGACTCACTTTTTCAACTATTAAAATTTGACTGCACAGTGCATGTTTTATTGTATTTTGAATTGTGTTTTTACGACTGCGTGAAGCACTTTGTGACTATATGTCTGTGAAAAGTGCAATACAAATAAAGTTTACGTACTCATATTCACATTACATTACAACATGTTGTACGTAAACACCCTCTGACCATGTGTGCTGCTAGACCAGTGGTCCCCAAACTTTTTGACTCGAGGGCCACATTGGGTTCTAAAATTTGGCCGAGGGGCCGGGCCAGGATGCATTGCAACAAATGCATTAAATAATGATTAATTTAATTACATTTCAGTTGAATAAACACAGCAGGAAAATTGACCTTCAATTTCAGTGGGAACAGTGTTGTTGATCTCCCTGTTTTGCATCAAAGTCTGGTGTAAGTTTTGTTGTGGACATTCTCAGGATCGATCCTTTGGTGTTGGTCAGTGAAGCTGGATCTGTGACGGGCTTTGTTCATGTTCATGACACTGAATGTCTCACATATGTAGGTCCAGCCAAACAAGGTTTTGATTCGTTCAGTGAAGCATAAAAGTTGTTAAGTTTAAGAGTGTTGGACCGTTTTTTTATTAGCATTTCTTCTACCCATAAATTATCTAGTAGTAACAGCATGGAATGATTAATATCCATAAATAAAACATCTTAATAAATGTCACCAGAATATGCAAACATTTTGACTTTAATGTTACATTTTTGCACTTCTGTCCTTCTCATGTCTCCAGTGGTTGGACACTTTGTCCAGGTTGATGCTTCGTTTGCTTCTTGCTGTGACTTTATGTTCATCAACTGCTCCAAAATGTGCCACTTCAAGACCATTTCTGGATGATATTTTTCATAAACTAACAGCGCCGCACCTGTCATAAACTGCAGGTGCCCACGTTGTAACATGAGATATTTACACATAAATAAACGCAGTAGTGATGCGTCTTTTAAACCGGGGGCCTCGTGGCGCACGCGGCGCACACGGCGCATCCGCGGTCCGTGTTGCAGCCCCGCGGTCCTGCTTTAGTCCCGCTTTAGAACAAATCACAGCTGTCTCTAGTGTCCCCTCTGTCCTTGATGACTCTGTGTGGCTGATTTACCTGTGTCTTCACATCAGGATCATCTGCTCCTGAGCTCGTACTCATCGAGTGAGTGTGACGTTGTGAACTTGTGACATGAGATATTTACACAGAAATATGGTCCAGATAATGATGCATGTGTCTTTTGACTCGTGAGTCAGGTCTGGCCAAGAAAGTCTCATTTACACAATAGTGACACGCCAGTTGTCTATTGAACGTGCCCGCGGTCCCGCTGCGCCTCGGGCCGCGGTCCGCGCTGCGGGACTAATAAGGCTAATTTCTCAGTAAATATGATTCTGATTGTAATAAAACACACAGCGTTTTGAAACTAAAAATGTAGAGAACACGACGTGTCCCCTGGACAGTGCCTCTACTGTCCACAAGATCTACAGTGTGTCAAACACTTGCGCTTCCTGCTTGATTGGCCCCAGTGGCCGTTTGTGGTGAATTTTATTTTCTGCGCGCCATAGATTTTAAGTGCGAGCAGTGCGCAGCTGCGCAGGCGCAGCTTAGAGGGAACAGTGCCATCTCTTGGGGAAATGTGGGCATTACAGGCGAAAGGTAAAGCGAACGGTCAGCCACAGTATGAGTTTGACTCCGACATTTGCTTAAAAAAAAAAAAAAAAAATTAAATATAATATAACGGATTGAAAGGCCCGTAGTTTGGGGACCACTGTGCTAGACAATCAACAACAATATAACAATTTTCACAGAATTTCATCTGGTGTGTATAACATTTACTTCCCTTCAATATTTTAATTTGAATTTACCTTTTCAGTTACCATAATGATTGGTTTGCAATTACTCTTATTTGAGAAGTAGTTCCCCAAAATACCTTACTTACTAACTTGAGTATTTGCTTGAACCACTACTTTGTACTTGAGTAATGTTATTTCAAAGTAATGTTACTTTTACTTAAGTAAAACTGTTATCAACCTCTCGGTGTGTATGAATAGATTGGTATAAATTTGGCAATGTATAAGAGCGCTTTATAGGTGACTGTATTATTCTCACAATGCAATGAAAACCAATCTTCAAAGTGTGTGTGTGCGCATGTATGCGTCTGTGCGTGTGTGTGTGTGTGCGTGTCTGTGTGTGTGTTTGTGCGTCTGTGTCTGTGTGTGTGCGTGTCTGTGTGTGTGTGTGCGTGTCTGTGTGTGTGTGTGCGTGTCTGTGTGTGTGTGTGCGTGTCTGTGTGTGTGTGTGCGTGTCTGTGTGTGTGCGTGCGTGTCTGTGTGTGCGTGCGTGTCTGTGTGTGTGCGTGCGTGTCTGTGCGTGTGTGTGTGTGTGTGTGTGTGTGCGTGCGTGTCTGTGTGTGTGCGTGCGTGTCTGTGCGTGTGTGTGTGTGTGTGTGTGCGTGCGTGTCTGTGTGTGTGCGTGCGTGTCTGTGCGTGTGTGTGCGTGTGTGTTTGTGCGCGTGTGTGTGTGCGTGCGTGCGTCTGTGTGTGTGTGTGTGTGCGTGCGCGTCTGTGTCTGTGTGTGTGCGTGTGCGTGTGTGTGCGTGTGTGCACATGCTTGTGTGAATACCTGAGGCAAGGCCAGTAAGTAGGACAGAGCCAGCATCATGTCCCTGGGAAACGCATCGTTGGCCAGCTGCAGCAGAACTAGAATGAGGGAAGAAAAGACTTTAACTAAGACACAAAGGATTAAAAACAACATTTCTTTTTGGACCCTGCATATGTTGCATGAATACAGATGTTGCTACCTCTCCACGGGAGTCAAAAGTAGGTTAGAGAAGCAGACACTGTCAAGAAGTGTCATTATAATTCCCTTGTGGTTTGTCCATCTCCTTAGTCGCCCATTATGAGCATATGGGCTTTGACTGTTTATGCATTAAATGTCAGCAGTGTTGGCGTGTGTGACTGTGATGGCTCTGGTGCAGTTTTATTATTCAGAGGACAAGGCAACTTCCAACAAAAGCTCTTCATACAGGTCCAGCCTCTATTTAAGTGCACTTGCAAGTCAAAGTCACACCACTGAATGCATAATAAGACCATAGATATCACAGCAGTGCGGACATCCATTCTATTATGCGTACAAAAAAAGCTTGTCCTTCGCAATTTTTGTTTGAAATTGTAGAAATAGTGTTTGGGTACATAAAGTGGCGTTGAACTGTCATTTCAGGACATCATTACAATTTAGACAAAAAAAAGAATGATCATGAAAAATATACAGTCCAGCCTTGGAAATAGTTAGATATCAACTAGACTTACATGGATGGATTGGCTTTTATTGTATAAAAAAAGAACTGGGATAAAATAACTTAAAGATAAATCTATAGTGTTTCATATCCATCATCTCAAAGACAAGTCTTTTGAAGAAAAAAAACTGCATTTTCTCTTTCATGGACCCCCACAACTTCAGAAGATTCTGAAGTTACAACTTCAGAAAGATGGTCTTACTTTTTCCTCATGGTTGTAAATCATGCCCACTAAGTAGAGTAGGGACATACAGAAAAAAGGCAGGTTGACTCTCCCCACTCTGTAATTGATAGCTGAGGAATCCAGGATGCAAGGAAAAATAATTGAAATATTGAAATGTGGCCTATGTGCAGCTGAGAGGACTGTTACTATAAAGGCCAACATAAAGCACATACAACATTTGAAAATATTGTGGCCAACATCCTTGGAAGTCCCAATATACTTGAATGATGTTAAAGAATTATGTTGAATGCAATTTAGTACACTGCGAGAAAAAGAAGTTCTAAACCACCAAGTCACTGTGGCGATCATGCACAGTCTCTTGTCTCAAACTGTACTTCTGTATCACCAACTGCCATAAACACATGACATAACCCTTAATCAGTGAGAAAACAGTGGGCAGAGTGTGTAGATGCGGCGGCCGACGGAATCACTTTGTACTTTTGGACCCGCGGAGAACAAAAGGCTGTGCGAGTGATGAGAGCCTGAGACTAAACAGAGCAGACAGGGGAAAGTGGAGCATGTGCACTGCAGAGATGAGGTGGCACAGTGCAGGGGAGGATAAAACACACACGGGTAATGCGGGTGTCAGCAGATTGGTAAACAGTACATGATAAAGAGCGTACAGAAGAGGTCAAAGTAAGGGTCAGTCAATCATTAGAGAGTTATACTTAATACTAAGTATACGTTACCAAGAAAACAAAAGTCAAGCACATAGAAAATGTTTGTGTTTGTAAACAAAATACCCGCTTGTGAAGTGATCTCTGTTTATCAAAGGCGCAACCATTTAGTTAGAGCTTGCTACCAAATATGGAAAACTCTACGAATAAAAGTAGAAAAAGATTCAGTTGTAGTCCTCTGGACATTTTTTGCAAAAATGATACGTTTCGACCCTCATCCAAGAGTCATTCTCAATCTGTGAATCAAGACCGGGAACTCCGATATTTATCCGACTCTGGGTAGGCCCTGCCCACCGGGCACCGGACTTCCTGATGAAAAGGTGTTGTTGGTTTTTATGTCCAGATGACAACAACTGAATCTTTTTCTACAATGGAACACTCCTGGATGAATGAGGGATTACACCGACATGTACAAATAAAAGCTATATTCTGAAGGACAAAGCCCTCATAAGCTCAAACAAACACATTTAAGTTAAAGCGACTACTGTGAGAAAGAAGTCTAAGAACTGTGCGATTTTATTTGAAAGGAAATTCATACAACCATATAGGTATTATTTGAAGTTTAATTTCATCTGTAAAACTGCTACTCACTGCAAAAAACGAAAAATTGAGTTTCTTATCAGTCCATCTGTGGTCAAGTGTGTATTTGAAACGATAGAGCGACTTATCAAGTGGCGTTTTAGTGTGATTTTGAAATTGGGCTGTGTGCGCACTCAAAGCGGGAACACGTTAGTTTCAAGTTATTTCGTATAATAACCAAGCTACCAGGACAATCAACTCTTAATTGCTAAAAAAAAATAAAAAATAAAAAAGGAAAATTCTGTCTGTACATATTTACAACGTAGATTCAGTTGCATGGCACAACATTTGTATGGAGATGCACTAGTTTGAAGCAGCCATAAAAGCAGTCTTAAGCTGTGTCTACCTTTTCTCCTTTCCCTGCACCCCCCCCGGGTTTCAATGAGCTACACCTCCGAATGAGCTGATTATTCGGTTCTCTAAAGCTACCGATAGCATCAGGACAGGAATTACCAGAGGGGTAAACACACACGGAATAGATAACCCCCGACTTAGAAGTGTACCGTATTTCAGTGGGAAAACAAACGAGTGATAAAGAGGAGTGGGAATGACGTGCACACACGCAATCGTGATGTCAGGTCTGTGTCAGCTAAACATAGAGGATAGCATGGTGAGACAGTGACTTATTGCTACTTCACCTGTGTAGTCAAGGTGAAAAACAACTTGTTATGGTCCGGTTACCATGTGGCCAATACTAATGCTCCTAATGTAATTGCAATTCACGAGTATGTGTGCACTCGGGGCCATTGGTCAGCTCAATGAGTAACTATTCTAATATCTCCATTACCTAAGTCCTATCAAAATAAATAAACACATCTATATAATTATTTTCTAAAGGCCTTGACCAGAGTGTATTTAACAAGAGCAGCGAAATATTACCTCAAATCGAAGGTTGTTATCAGAGCAATCCAAAGAGAAGGTGACTTTTGTGAGGGAGGAGGCGACACGATGTGACTTGGTTTACAGCGGCGGCATTGGCATTCCAAGCGCACCAACAGCACACTTTATTTTTGTAACGGCATTGATTTCTGCGAGTAGTTGTGATCTATCACGCGGCGCAGCCTTGATGTTTTGACTTCACACTATCTCTCCGGTATCTCCGCAGTGATGTGCCATTATTTACCGTTGCCATGGGATGCGTGAGCCTACATTAATTAATCGATATGAGGCTATTTTCCTCGCGATGTCCCCCAGTTCACCGCAGATGGTACGGCCTCGCGAGATGAATGGGGAAGGCACAAGGGCAGGAGCAGGGGCCTGATAGGGGCTGGGAGGAAATGCAGGCGCACATATTGAGCACAAAGTTTTAATTAGATACGAGAAATTTAATGCGAGTTACGAGTCACTGTTCTAAAAAAAATATGGAAAGCTTGATACCAACTACCACAACAATAAGTAATTTTTTTTTAACACAATATTGTCCTTTTTATAATAGTTATGGTAACGATCAAGACCATACAAACTATATAGGAAAGGTCAAATTCTGTCCAATTGATTTGTTCAAATGTGTAGTAGATTAGTATCTAGGTATTGATACTTTTGACAACACTAAAGGGGGAACTCACCAATTGCTCTGCCATGCTGAAGAGTGAATTTTCTTTTAGGTTAATCGTTTTACTACAATCTTAATTAAAGGCGCAATGGACGATTTTTCGGCGATTTGAGAACACAGGCGGCCTCGAAAGCCTCGAAATAACGGGCCGGACACGGTCAATGACCGGCGCAAAAATCAGTTTTGACCGACTCCAAAATCAAGGTTCCGGACACAATAACCGACGCAAATTTTTCGCCGTAACATATATGTTTAATAGGCAATAACAGCGCGGTGAACATGCCCAAAGCGCTGTACTACAGACCACGATTATTGCTGTAGTTATACAGCGGAGGAAGGCAGCGGAGCGCATGTGCGCGGGCATTTCCATTGCTTAAGTTTCGTTTTGACAGACATGCCACTTCGCAGTCTTCTCGCTTCTCATTGGCCGAGCGTTGTCCGTGATTTAATGTCGATGAAAGCGGGCATCTGATTGGCCGCTGCGTTCGGTTGCGTTCGGTTGTACTCGGAAATGCCCGGTCTAATTTTGCGCCACAAGTGATATCGAGGTTGGCGGGCGTCAATCTCTCCTCAGTTCGCAATTCAGTCTTTTTAAAGTTGTTTGCAACAAAAGCTGTAATTTTGCACATTAGGAACAATGTCAATGTGGAAGTATCCAAGGGCCCCGCCCCCTTTGGAGTTGTTAGCATCGGGGCAATGTATATATGTTGGTAGTTTATTTTGTAGGCTGTGATTTTATAAATTCCACAAGATCTCCTTGTGTCAAATGCTGTAAACAGTATTTATTTTGTATCTAAGAAATTAAATTAAACAGTATTAAAGATCATGATCTCTGGTTTATATGATTCTGTATTTGTGCTCTTCATATCAAATAACAGTTAAAAGTACTTTAAATTGTTTTATATGCTAATAACCAGGTTTAAAACAACACATTTATCTTGTTCTTATGACGTCGCAATGGCGCGCGTGCTTGTGGGCCCCTGAAATTGCTGGGGGGCCCCTAACATTTTTAGGTAGGGGGCCCCCTGGCCCCTACCTTTGAAAATCTATTTCTCAGCCTGTAAATGATAATGAGACATGTTAATAAAAGTTAATTTTTCATTAATTATGTTATTCTGTTTTCCTTTCCTTGTGACCGATTCAGAATTAGCCATGACAGGTACCAAATGATCGGTACCTGTCATGTTGACAGGCACGTAAAAATAATTATTTCAAGGCTTGCATGCGCACTCCCCGTGTGGACTGATACAACACACATGTGCGTTTGTTTATTAGCGCGACGGATCGCATCGCATCTCTCGTCTCCCGTAGATTTCAGTCTCTTATGAGTCAGCTCAAACTGTCTTTCTCCGTCCTAATTTTGTCCCGTACACTGAGGGAACTATATTATGATAGATCAATGCGCTTAGACACGCGGAACCGTGCTGCTCTCGGGGGACGAGCCGCACGAGGCTGCAGGTGAGCGGTAGGTGCGTTTTATGATTGATACGTGGCAGGACTAATCGGCAGTCCACGCCACGAGGAAATAAGACTCAGATTTGGGCCAAAAAAATCGTCCATTCAACCTTTAATTATGAAAATGTCTAATATTATAATATAAGTTAAGTGGTAGTCAGTTAAATGGCAAAATTGTCACTTTTTTACTCTCAAGGCACTCAAACGCCAGGGACTACTCACCCAATTACACGCACACATTCACACAATCACTGTGCGCAGATATGGGGATGAGAGGGTTAAGTGCTTGCCCAAGGACACAACAACAGTATTCAACTGAGGGAGGTGCGATCAAACTGCCAACCTGTTGACAAGTGGATCTGACAGCTCAGCCAAGGATGTTTATGCCGGGGGCAGAATTTGAATCACGGGCCTTCGGATCGCAGGATGAGCACTCGATAAACTGAGCTACTGTCGCCCAGTATTGTTTTATGGTAATACAATTAACACAATAAAATACTTAGCTTGAACCCTAATGAAAATTGAAACCATAAGTCGTTTTTATAAAGTGGTTGATGTAATGTAATGTAGGGAATTTCCCCAATGCTTGTACTTTACCTTCTGTGGCGGGGAACAGAGTCTGTCCCTCGGTTTTTGCCTCGGCGAGTTTTCCCGTTCGAAACAAAACTTCAGCAAAATCCTCTTGCATCACGTCTTGATAAGATGAATAGACATCTTGACTCTACAAGAGAAAAATCAAGACAAAACGATACAGCCTTTCAGTAAATATTATCAAAGCACTGTGGGGATACCCAAAAGCAGCTCAAGGTTTGACACAAAGATGAGGCGGTAGCTGTAGAGCCATTCAACTTCCTGTCCATTTCAGCACTATACATCATCCTGTCATGTCACATTTGTCTTTCCATCAGCATCTCCCTCTGGTCATACAAAATTTTCCAATAAAAATCAACAGCATTGATCAGATGGACGTCTTGAGCCGTCCATTGGTAAATGGATGATGGAGGGAGGATGAAGGCTTGAGAGCGAGCCGAAAGGAGGATTTGGAGTGGCCTATTAAAAATGTCATGAGGAGAGATATATCGCTCCTCTCTGTTTCACTGTGCGTCCACTCTTTTTGCAATCCATATGATTTGTGTCGGGGAGTAAAACGTCCAGTCACGGCCCAGTGTGAGCACTTAGGCATAAAGGTCAAATTACGCTTTTTCTTACTTTTCTTACCATAAATGCTTGGTCAGTTTATTTATTTAAACATTTATTTTGTTCCACTGACATTCATAGAAAATCACATATTCTGGAGACCCTATTGTGCACTTTTGTAGTGGCAGGAAACCTAGAACGAGTAGAACACGCAAACTCTACAGAGAAAGGCCCTGCAAGTTGAACCCTGAAGTCTGGACCTTTCGAAGCGCTAGCAATCGTTGCGCTAACCACCCTGGTTAAGCTTTCACGGTGCTCTTACTATAAGCCATCATTATGTGTAGTGGCTTTGCATATTGAATATTGCTAAATTATTGCACCCAAGAAAAGCAGCATGACTAAAATTACAACAGAGGCAAAGAAATATAGCTAACTAAGCACACATTATTGCGTTAGGCACCCATTGGTTATAACCGTCTCTGACTGAATGATAAAAATACGCAGCCTAATTTCTAAATTCATATAGCTTCTCCTCTCTAAAGTGTAACATAAGCTGTCCCTTTGATGTATTTGTTTCAAATCCTATCCATCCTTGTCTCATGCCTGTCCAGCCTCATCTGCCAGTCTGTCTATCACAAACGCAAACAAGAGCTTCAAAACATTCCCGCCTGCGCTTTGAACTCCTCCGCACACCTACACTTTCACAGCATCTCTCGCCATATTGGCCACCTGTCCACCTGTAGTTTCTCTTACACAAACCCATAGAAAAGTAGCTCTCAAACTAAGGCACGTGGGCAGATTTGGGAAGAATCCATCAGTTAAGACATAGTTTAGAACTTAAAACCTGTAGACATTGCCTGTACTCCAAAAGTCAAATATTAACCCATAGTACTGCTCCATAAATGATGTCTGTCTTACTTAAAGCTGGGGTACACAACTTTTTTTTCTTGTAAATAGTCAAGTGTCAACAATACATTTCATCTTTTTCCAAACTGGAAGTAAAAGCTATAAGCGGTGCTCTTTGGCGGTCCACTTCACTTCACCGACTCGAAAAGGCGGTTCTAAAGATGAGCACGCACCCAAAAATCCATGCACTGGAATATTAACAATGTATTTAGAAGAGTTTGTGGGAAGTAAGAACTACTTATTTGCATACTTCCTCCTTTTGCGGTTTGGAAATCAGGTATCCCAAGTGTCAAGTAAAATTAAGTCTCCACTGTCTGCACCTGTCATAACCTGAATAACCTATTTTAAGGAATTCTCAACTCAACACTTAAATATGTATGTTTGTGTATAGAGCGTAGAGGTAATTAAGATGAGCATGAGTGCTTTCCTGTTACAGTCCTTCTAAATTGCTTTTAGCCTTTTCACTACATTCTACAGTCAGAATTTATTCCGTTGCAACAGTGTTTTTTTTAGTCATGAAATGTAAGAATAATTAAACAACCTTAAGTCATGAACCTACTCAGGAAATATTCATCGTAATTTGTAAAGTGTTCTTGGGTAACTTGCAGAAATAAAGACTGCAGCATAGTAAAAAGGGAGAGGAAATAATGAGGCCTGATACGCAGCCACTTACCGGGTCGACATAGGGATCATCAATGAGATCTTGATAAAAGGGGCTACAGCCTTGACGCTGCACGTTGGAGTTCTCACACGCCCCTTCCCGACTCGTGGCTCCTGCTCTGTGACCCTGAGGAGCCATCAAAACATCATTAAACTTTCACAACATGCCCACAGCCCTGTCATCTCTCTCTGTCTGTCTCCACATCCAGACGCCTGCTACAAACTTCAGCACCACCAGGCCTTCCCATCGCAATTTCCACCAAGACCCGAGACACCATCAATCTCCACCTCGGCGACCACCAACACCAGCCGCCGCCGGCTAACTGCAAGGTGTTGAAATATTCAACATGAACCAAGATTAATTATGCAGGGGATGGGCTCTTGATTGGATGTTTTTAGATGAGGACTAAAAGAGCTGGGAATGTGTTAGTGATATATGAGCAAGTGCAAATGAGCTAAAATGTATGGAGCTATAGATGTATAGATGCATGTAGAGAGCGAGCGCTCAAGCACTTCTGTGGTTAATGCTTTAAATGTCTCTCATAAAACGTCTATATAATGGCCATATAATCTAAACCGGTTGCACGGTGGTAGAGGTGGTTAGCAAATTTTTTGTTGGCCCTCCGGTTTCCTGCCTATTAGGGTTATATTAGTGGTTCTTAACCTGGGTTCAATCAAACCCCAGGGGTTCGGTGTGTCAATCTCAGGGGTTCGGCGAAGGTCAAGACACACATCCGACTCATATGATTCGCGACGACACGCCCCGCTTGGCCAATCTGTGCTGTAGGGAATTTGGTGCGCTCAGCAGTCGACTTGTGACTGTCGTGATGGTACGTCCTGTGATTTCCTACCTTGATATTTTAGACTGAATCAAAGCCCACCTTTCTTGGCAAAGTCTAACCTGTATCTAAACCCGTTTTGGGATAAGACCTGTCACCAGCCTTGGCCCCAAAAGGGCCAAAAGGACCAGGCCAGAGTCCCAACAGACTAGCCTGTATCAAAGCCCTCCTTTCTGGGCTGAGAGTGGGCAATAGCATGGCCCAAAAGGGCAAAAAGGACCAGGCCAGAGCCCCCAGAGTCTAGCCTGTATCAAAGCCCTCCTTTCTGAGCTAAGTCTTTGCACCGGCCTGGCCCCAAAAGGGCCGAAAGGACCTGGGAACAGGCTCCAGAGTCTAGCCTGTATCTAAGTCCTCCTTTCTGAACTAAGTATTAGCACCAGCTTGGCCCCAAAAGGGCTAAAAGGACCACGGAAAAGGCCCTTGAGTCGAGTCTGTATCAAAACCCTCCTTTTTGGGCTACGTTTTGGTACCAGCCTGGCCCCAAAAGGTCAGCCTCTGGGGCCATTTCCCTTCTCCTTTTCTATAACTACTATACTATAATATAATATATCTGCGAGCAATCCTTTTCAAGAATGCTGGACATAAAAATGAAGAAAAGCAACAGACTTTGTTGCAAAAATTATATGAGAGTGGCTCTTGCCAAGGTGAAGGTGCATTTCTGAACTGGTCTCTGAAAGGCTACAGCAGAAGTCACACTGATTTGCAGCAAATATTAATTATTATGTTTTTGTTTTTGTGTGAAAATGTTCTTTGAACACAGTGATGTTAATGCAAAGTTTGTTTTGAGCACAGTAAAACAGTTTTGAATTTGAAAAAATCCTGATTTTATTTTACCAATTAAGAAGGGTTCAGTGAATGCGCATATGAAACTGGTGGGGTTCAGTACCTCCAAAAAGGTTAAGAACCACTGGGTTATACCAACCTAATATTAATGTTCAATATATGTGTATTAAAGTCTTATTAAAGGGGTGGAGGCTCATCAAAACAATGTCAAATGCAACATTTTGAATGTTTCTCTTTGTCATTTAACAAATTCAACATTGGCGGGTTGTTTGTAGCCCTCTGCTCCATTAGTTTAAAAATGCGGCCCTCAGTGAAAAACGTTTGGACACCCCTGATCTAAATGTTACGAAGCACAATGTAATGTAAGACAACTAATTAAACCCTGTAAAGTATTTCTACTAAAGAAATGTATAAATGTGACAACAATAATTATCTATAGCAAAGGAAACGCTTAGGTTCACCGTCTTCGTCAAAGTGTTTGTCTTGGCCAATAAAAGCAGATCCATGGGAGAAGTGCTATGAAATAACCCACAGTAGCCACACTGAAACGTGTAGTATTTATCTTACTTGTGATGGCCTCAGATAATTGATGGACTCCTTCCACCAGTGATGGTCACTGACCGCGGTGAGTACAGCCTTTGTGGTCAACCCTGTTGTGGTCAGCACCTCCATGGTTTTAGCTGTGGTTCTGTGCAGTAAATCACTCGCTTTCCCCACAGGAGATCCTAAGGCGGGGGTACTGACCTGGACCAGGCAGGACAAGATCAAAAGAACAAACAAAAACATAATAGGTTTGTTAGTTACCGCTGAAATGTATGGTATTCATAACATGTTTTAGTCAAGGAGGACAAATATAAGTTATATGAAAGAATATGAAACATGAAACATAATATTCCTGTTATGGAGATCCAAGAAAGAAAAGACATAAAACAAATGAATTATAAGTCCACTCTGGGCATTTTCTGTTTGCAGTGCGGTGTATTTGTGTACTCTGATGCACTTTCTTTGTTTACAGGTTTTCGTAAACCTGGCCTGACTGTTGCTCTGTAGAATTATTTTCTAAACTCATTCATATTTCATCACCTCTAAAAGGCTGCCCCAACAGTTCAGTTTTGTAAATATGTGCAGTTCCCGGGACTTTCTTGATCATCTGTACAACTACAGCAAAAGGACAGTCATGCGCGAAAGGTATCTCTCGTTTCAACAGGGCTTGGCTTTTGTTGTGATTTTAATTAGGTGCTTGAGAAGAAGCACTTTAATAAGAGCAAGGTCCTCTGTTGTTCAGGCGGCTGTGCAGTTTGTTTGTGCACTGCATCTGAGAATTAAAATCTGCACCGTTTAGGCACTAAGCCTTTTGAGCTATGTAGAAACATTCAGTGCTGAATTCCTTTATTAAAACATATCACTCTTAAATGTGTTCTATAAAAAATAACACTGGCATAAGAATAGTGGCATAAGGAATAATAACGAAATTATATGATTACATTTGTAGCTGGATGTGAAATAGTCTTGTTGGTTGGTTGGTCTGTCATAGCCAAAATTGGACCTTTCCAGAATAAAATTGTCTGGATCTGTATCAGACCAAGAGCAAGACCACATGGTTTTATTGAAGTACAATTTAGTTTGTTTACTTTGTAAGTATTGAGGTATCGAGATTGGTGTCAACCATCGAGTCTATCCTTGTGACTTTTTCCATCTTTATTTTCTTCTGTATATATGCAGTCATTTTAGGAATATTCATTAATGCTGTAGAAAACAAGAAACCCTAGTTGCTATATGTAAAAATAATAAAACAAATTATTAGTTTTGTGTGTTGAGATTGCATTTTGTTATAATTTTACTAGAAACCCCGGTATTCTACATGTATATTTAATAACAGTTATTGTTCTAAATATTATTCACGAAACAACGCCTAAATTATTCCCAGTACCAAAATAAAAACATGAAAGACTGATAGTTCTGTGTTTTAGCAGCTTCCATGGTGATAAGAAAATTACATTGTCTCTCTTTCGGGGGCAGTGGTTTAGCGCCAAATCGTTTAGTGCCTTTCATTAATTTTTGATGTGACAAGGGGCCGAGGGTCGGGTAATGAAAGCTGCCCAAACACACACACTTAAGATGTTTGTGCACTCAAACAGATAAATACATGTTCGCAGCAGTATCCCCACACGGTGAACAGGATGCCGGACCTGTGGAGTCATCAATGCAGCAATAAAATGACAAGAGACAGCTCCCAATAAGAGCACGTCCATACACAATACAAAGTCATGAAACATTAACGCCCACTCAAGGCGTCGTAAACCTGGCAGAGCTGTACAGGAAGAGGCGACGTAAATAACCCCAAGGAGCTGAGCAACCTTAACACTAGATATACCGCTCATTAAATATGGAAAGAGAGGAAAAACATGCACAAACACACAAAGAATGTCAAACAAAGGAATAATTAAGAGAAAATGCAATTTGATGAGACATACTTTGGCAGGGTCCGGCTCGTCACCTGGTGGACTCTTCTCAGGCTCCATTTGATAGTTTACTGCTTGATACAGCACCTGCAAAGCACAAAAACACAATAAAATATATTTTGATTTGTTGGTTTATTTTTAACCTGTGAAACAGTATCAAGAAAACCGGTAAAAGCGGTAGCCAAAAGCCAAATGGGCAAAGATTGCTGCACTTTATGAAAACATAATTTTCTCCTCGTAAACGATGCCTGTTATTGTGTTTGTAGTATGGCCAGTTGCTTGAGCAGTGACAGCGTGAAATTGGACATAACCGTCAGATTGGGATAGAACTACATTTACAAAGACAGGCTTTAATAATGCACACACAAAAAAAGAGCAAACATTTGTAAATGCTTTTTTTTTTTTTTTAAAGGGAATATTGTGACGGTGCAAAATAAAACAAATATTTGTTTGAAAATGTTGTTTTACATAAAACTGTTCAATATACCGCAAGCACTAAGGACTAATTTGTAATCAGAACACACAGTAGTAACTATCCATCCATTTTCTAGCGCTTGTTCCTTTTCGGGGTCGCGGGTGACTGGAGCCTATCCCAGTGACTTCGGGCCTTAGACCGTGGAGAGCTCCCGAAGAATAGTGTGGTCTCTATACATCTATTATTAATGCATCTGATAATATCATCATAACTCGAGCAGTTAACTTTTCAGAGTTCTCATGTTTCACAGTTACATTTGAACAACTCTGGGTTATTTTTGTGAGCAAGACAGAGTATGACACAGAGCAGAATTTGCTATCGCCCGCTGTGTGCTGCATATGGACGATCACCATGATAAGTAATTCTCCAAATATGTGCAGTAGACCACTGATCATTTTCTCTGGTTGTTTTTTGACTATTATTATTATTATGATTATTTTTTAAACAATAAAAAACAATAAAAAATACAACACAAGATATCCAACGAAATGAAATTACAGCACATTTTATTATCACATTTGGTCCGTCTGTCAAAAAGTCTGAATGTAATTTTTCCCAGTTTTTGAACGTCAGTTATAATTTCGGTCCAGTCCTGATTGTTGATTCAGCCTGTGAAATTAATTTCTTTGTTATCTGGTTCTTTTCCTGCCCCAAAAGGTATCCATTTATTGTGTCCATGGCAAGAGTTTCGAGGCCCAGATGCATAGTTCTGAAGTCAAGTGGGATGCCAATGCTGAAAATAATCTGCAGGGCTCATCTGTTTTTACTTATTTGTTTTTATTCAACAATGTCTAAGAGATTACCTTTTTTTTTTAAATTCACTTAGTTTTGTTACACGTTTCTAAACGTCCCCTTTAACAGTTGCCGTGCATGGTATGTGTAATTGTTATAAAAGTAAGTATCTGGTTGTGTTTCCCAATCACATTGCAAACAATAATCTTAGTTGTTTAAAGTCAATCCACTTTATTCAGCAAAACTGTCTCGATAGAAAATAGTTTTGTTTGTGCTCAGGTTACAGCTTCTGTAACCTGAGATCTATGAATGTTATGTTGCGCGATGTGATTTGATTTATGTTCCTTTTTAGTTTGGATTGTAACTGATTCAGTCTTATTGTCTTTCTGTTCACTGACCACACACATAACACACGCACTGTTAAAAGACATCAAGTTCAGGCTCATCCGATTCTCTAACCGAAATCACCGGCCCACACTGTTCGCTCCAATCATCATTATTTCCCCTCAGTTATTGTGAATATCTCTACATATTTTTTTTTACCCTTTTGGTGCACGATGTAAAAGTGTTGTTACATAACAACCATACAAGAAGCGAAGAGAGCTGAACGCTTACAGACGTGTTGCCCCCCACACTGTGCCATTTTCAATTATGCTTAAATGAGAACTCTATTAATAAACACTGAGAGCATATAATATGAATACGCCATATTGCATGTTTCTACCTGTGTTTGCAGATCACTAGAGGCAGCCAGCAGCCCGTGGATATTATCAGGTGGACAGTGCGTGAGAGAAAAGGCTAACAGCTCTTGCCGGGCCTGTAGGTCCCCATAATCCTCACACTGTCCGAGCTGACTGCATACGTCCCACGCCGCACAGTAACCTGCAAAAACAACCACAGACGGAGCTGTCAAAGACTACCTGGGTGCCACAAATACTTTTTTTTTGGAAATAATTTGACTTGGAAGAGAAAAAGATAAGAGCCTAATCCTGAGACGACCTTCAAAACCTAGAGATATTAATAAATGTTTGTGAAAATCTGCTTTCCCTTGAAGAAAATATCAGCCCAAAGCATCGTAATAACGGCTCAGCATTGTTCCAGCTTCATCTCAGTCAGTCAGAGTGGAGTGCTGCGCCGACTTCATTGTTACAAACAGATTCAATTATTCCCAATGGCTGGCAGACGGAGCCAATGGGTAATCAGATGAGCACCAAGCTCTGACACCTTTTGCTTCTGTCTACTCTGTTCTATTACTCAGCAGTGCATGTAGCATTATGTGAGGTAGCCCATAGTGTAATACTTAAACGGGGTCAGCCAGAATAGTATCAGCTCAATGATCATATAAAAACTCTCCTTGAGAATTCTCGAGACATAGATGTAATAGTCTGAAAGCAAAGAGATAGTTTTAAAACAACTATGAGACAAATATGTTACAAAGCCCAGAGCAACAATAAGAAAACTAATTACTGTATATATCAGAAAAAATTACTCTGAAAAATCACTATTTGACATTCAAAGGTTCAACACTCCACCAATCCAGTATATTATACAGTTTATGGTAATTTTACAAACCTGACAACCCTCTGACCATTACATTTGTTTTTGTTTTTTCACCAAAGCTTCTGTGTGTACTTGACTTTCACTAAAATGATCATGTACATGATGTAACAATGTGAAATGCAGTATTTGCTGTTAGACTTGTTGTTAGACTAGTATTGTGTATGTTCTTTGTACCTGCAGACATCAGATCTCGGCAGTGGATGTAGGAAGCCTTGAAGTCTGGACTCTGAAGTGCCTGCTCTGCCAAAAGGGTCAAGACCTGCCCTTTCCTAGTGGCCTCGTCGGTCCCTGGACACACACACAGTGATGAGCTCAATTAGTAACTATATATATATATATATATATATATATATATATATATATATATATATATATATATATATATATATATATATATATATATATATATATATATATATATATATAATAAATAACAATAAAAAGAACTGTGTACATTGAACATCAAAGACAGCCTCAAGAAGATGAAGAAACATCATGGATTCTCAAAGGAGTCAACGTAAAGCGGTCTAGAGATAAATATGTTCAGGGTGTCTTCAAACGGTAAGACATTATAGCAGACATATCTGGACAAAATGCCTTTATCATCACTTTTGGTGTTGACATATTGGAAGGTCAGTTGGCAACATTCCTTGCCCTTGATGGACCAATCAAAGAGAACTTAGCACTTTGGATTCATTCATCTTAACTTGGTAACATGAAAAATAAAATAATAATCATGGCTTCATTCTTATTGTCAAAAACAAAATCCCCAAACTTATTAACCAACTAAACCCTTAGGCGCGGGTGACATCAAATATTCAGCAAACAGTCCCAGAGCAGTGCACCCTTCAAAAGCCTCCCCCTTGCAGTTATTTATTTAAAAATGTGTTTATTCTGTCTCTCATCTCTCACTGTCTTCCGTTTCTGAAGCCATACAGAGCACAGAGTTGCCTGCTGGCTGGATTTGAGAAGCTGAAGAAGGAGAGATGCCACAAGGTTAGTTGGCGGGTTTCCTCGCAGCAATGAGAAAAAGATAGGTACAATTTAGGAGACAGAGGAGAAGGCAAAGGGAAATGCCACAAACACGGTACAGCGACCTAACTCTCAAACATGTCAAATACAAAAAGACAAGAATAGTTTATTTGATTATATTATTGGACAAAAATATGTGTAGCACTTTAGAGTTTAAGTTCACAGTAACAGAGCACTTCCTGCTTCACCTAGAATAAAACGCTCTATAATTAACTGCAGACAGCACACACACCAGTCTCATTTTTACCCTAAGAGCTGCTCATAGAATATATCTGTACTGGGGCAAAACAGATTTTACTTTATTACATGAAAAAAAAATCAGGTACGACAAAAAATGTAATAAAAAAAATGTGTTTATTATGAATGTCTTATGTATTATGAAAGTCTTTGTTTGTGCTTTATTAAGGAAATTTAAAAAAAATAGCTATTATAAGTGTTTCCTGCAAAATAAAACAAATAATTATGACTGAAATGTTTCCATCTACAAATATAATACTGACAACCCAATAGTGATCTTAAATAACAATAATAAAAAATAACCAGTATAAATATGGGGGGAGTTTATAGGCTAAACAGAACTCAATTTGCTGCCTCACAGTCTGTGTGCGTTTAAGTATAGATTTTTTTTCTCGTAGCTTTAACAGCTCTCATGAAGATAAATTTCCCTCCTGAGTACGACGTGTCACTTGATAATCTGTGGTTCAATTCTGCAGCTTGTGTGGGCGGCTCTTCTTTCTTCATCTCAAGGGCTTTGTCATCAAACTGCCACCGGACAAGAATCGGCCTCATTTGATGTTAATCTCACAGACATTTGCCAAAAGAACAAAATGTTGTGTGCTGAGACAAGGGGGTGCTTATTCGAGTGTTAATACCTGCCACTCGGAGAAGACTGGCCAGATTGAGCAGCGTGGCAGACTGCTTGTAAGCCTTGGAGCACTGGGCGATGCACTCCTTTATGAGAGACAGACGATCAGACTGGAGACGCACTGCGAGGGGAAAAAAGGGGGATTAATGAGAAAAAAATTGTTAATATGAAGCATTCTTTGCTACTTTTTAAAATACTTTTTTATATTTTTTCTGTAGTTAGCACATGACTCAAATAATACTCTAAAAGTCAACCGTTAATGATCATTGCCTCTTTGGACTCTATCCGCAATTATGCTCTTGAGCTTTTTCTTGTTAATCTGTTGAAGCACCTGGTGTACACTGCAGGGTTCAGAATAAGCGGTATCGCATCGCAAAATGCGACGCAATTTCTCTCAAATGCGATGCATTCGTCAGAAAAAAAGTGTGTTTGTAACGCAGCTTTTGCGATACAAAAATGTGTGTTCAATTGTATAACCAAAGCGCCTAAAAGTACTGATCACTCGTCAATCACGGCATGACACATGTAGGACGCTGTGTTGACATGCCGCTGCTGTCTCAGATCACGAGTCTGAAAGTGGGAGGAGCCACGTGCGGTAAAGTTAGCGTCACAGATTCAGACTTCCGAGGTCAATAGCTCCTAAAAGCAAAATTCTTTGCAGATCTTACACAGCCAAAATATTCATATTTACACTGTCAAGTGACACAACCTCGTTTTTAACAATCAGATGCGTATTTTGGGCGCAGCGAATTACACGGCTCCGAATGTGCAGAGACAAGAGTACTTAGAGACCGTCATCAAATAACAAAACGAAAAATGGAATGGAACGTCAATAGAGCGGTACAATTTGAATAACACATAAAATACACCATGATGGACACCACAGCAACCTTTATTTTTCCATCAGAAGCTTAATGCATATTTTTTGTGAGTGTAATGACAATTAATATGTAAATGATACTCTTAATATGTAAATGAGACTTTTGCTATGCAATTATCAAATTGCTATACAAATTTGGAAAAAATAACCGATTGTTTAGCAGCACCGCTATACAAGTGAAAATCCTTAATCTGAGCCCTGCACTGTCTCTGGTCCCAGTGCGGTTTGGGACTTGCGTCCTGTTACACTGACCGCCAAGCACTGCGGTAGTGGGGCAGGAGGCCCGTGGGTCTGCGGAAAGAATCCACAAGAAGTCTCTCTTTGTCGGATACGGCAGCGGTCTGGTGCGGTTTCCAGGTCGTTAGATGAGCGTACTTGCACAAAACCATGTGAATCTGTGTGGCGTTCATCAAAAACGGGTCGCAGTGGACTGGAGATGTAACAGGTAATCTGCAAGTGACCAACATGGGTCCTGAACTGGACCAGAATCAGTGTACAACAGGCGTAACAAGGGCACCTCTTCAAAACACACAAGCTGTGACATTAATAGGTGCCAAAATAATGCACAGAATTTCCATACAGTGGTTGCAAAAGTACTCACAGAAACATTGGGAAACGCTAAAGATAGCAGTGAAAGCCACTCTGTCAATATGTCCCACTCGTTAAATTATTCTACATACACAAAGCTTCTATCAGCTAATCTTCTGCATCAGCATATGTCTCTCTGGTACATTAAACAAGAGAAATGGGTTCAAAATGTTTCGGATGCCACAACAGTAGCAGAATGCCAGTAAGACTGTCTGGCGCTGATTTACTGTTCTTGGCAGAGTTGCCTTTTGACTGGCACAGTCTTGTCTGTACATCCCATCTGAGAAAACCAATTTGTATTGTTTAATTTATGAATGCGACTCGATGCATTAATAATAAGCTAAGGCCATTTCAGCTCAGCCAACATTACTTTGAGTATTAGCTTTTTCTTGATGTATTATCTGCCCAGGCTGAGGAGAAATAACAGCGGAGAAATAACGGCAGAAAAACTGTTGTTAAAATGTCTTCAAAATGCAGAATTAAAAGGGAACAATTTCAGCACAGCTGCTTACAAAGATATTTATCAGGCAAGGCCAATCTTAAGCTAAGTAAATATTCCAAACTGAAACTTGTAACTTATTTTTTCAATCTAAAAACAAACTTAAATTAATTTACTTCATTTTTCTGAAATGGGCAGAATGGCGTGTTTAGTGCCTCTACAGCCCCCTGCGCATCCCAAACAGTTCCTTTGAGGATCTTAACTGCATGGCATCACTTTGGGTGAGGCCCGCAGGGAATTCTGGGAAAAGGTGGTGCCTTTGCCTGTGAAGTATTGCCTAAGGCTCGGTGGAGTACTGCAGGAGATGGATTACCTTTGTGCTTCATACCTGTGGCTGTTTATCTGTGGGTGTATGCATGGTACA
This sequence comes from Eucyclogobius newberryi, assembly GCF_026437365.1. Lineage (NCBI taxonomy): Eukaryota > Metazoa > Chordata > Actinopteri > Gobiiformes > Gobiidae > Eucyclogobius > Eucyclogobius newberryi. Next base: position 26,066,138 of record NW_027315723.1, on the reverse strand, counting down.
AGCTTTTTACTAACAAAAAAAAACTAAAAGATGTTTTTTCCTCTCACGCGCTCTAGTATTTTGTCTTGAGATAATACAAATAAATATTACGAGGCCACCAAGGCAATAATAGAACATAAAATAAACCTACACCAATGACAATATGTATGAGCAATACATTTAACCTCACACTTGTTGTTGTTGTTGTAACTATCACTAGCAACATTATTTTTTTACTACACTTTACTACACAGGTGATTCTTCCCAAATTGTACATATAATTAGGGAAGTAGTTACAAACAAGGCTATTGTTCAAGCCTTAAAAAGGGGCCTGATCTTGGTTTTTAGGTAGAAGGTCCTAAACATTTCTGCTGTTGTTTTGCGTGAAATGTTCCCCAAAACAGCAAATGAATAAATTAAACCTAGTTACATTATACAGTGAAACAATCCAGGCAAAGCAAAACAATGTTCATGAGACAAGCAAGTGTTGGACCTTCCACCAGAAAACGTACAAAGTGCACCTTTATTCCCGCTTTCACTTGGCTTGAGTGTGCGTCAGTAGCAAAACCTGTGGCGGGAGTATCGTGATCCGAGAACACAATGAGGAAAAAAAACACAGCTCAGCTCATTTTGACGGGGGCAAAAGGGGAAACAGAACAGGTCCAGGGAGGCAGAAACACCTAAGGTTAAAAGGTAAGTTGATAAGAGGTCAAGCTGGTTTATTCTGGCTTCATAATTTCCTCAAAGGGAGACAAATCAGACAGCAAGTGCAGCAGTTGTGCACTGATACGGAGCCAAGAAAACAAGGGTGGAATGCTGATGAGTCAGGCTTATAAACACAAATTTAAAAGCGTTACATATAGAGTATAAAAGCATTATACATTCTTCACTTGTAGTTAAGCCCTCACACAAATGTTGCTTGCTCAGCATTTCTTTCATAAATAACTCTACATGTAAATACAGAAAAGTGAGAGAGGGCTGACACTTTGAAGGAAAGGCAACTTGAGTGCATAAGGACATTAAATCTTACTTCAAATGACTGTTATTGCAAATGACAAATCAACAGTAAATTACTTTAGTTTGTGATGAGTGGAGAGAAACTCCTCCTCGTCACATATAGACAAAGAAGTGTAGATAGCTTAAGTGCGTGGCTTGTACCTTGAAGCGGCAGGATGTTGACACTGAAGTCCTGGAGTTGGCCGAGAGCGCTGATGAGGTCCAGCTCCTCCTGAATGGCCACGGGACAGTCTGTGATCAGCTGGAGACAGGCCCTGAGGAAAAGGAAAGCCAACATGAAGACAAAAAGTACAGCTTGAATTTTTGGCATCATTTATTGGTAGAAAAGACAATTTACATTTCTTCAGCCATAACATCGCCTTATTGAAATGGTTTTGAAAAAGCTGTCAAATTTTACACTTCCATGGCTCACATACAAATACATAACATGTATTAGGATATTATTGAGTGAGAAAAACACATTCATTGGTGAACATTTGCAAAGAAAGTTTCAGTCCTTTTAGAGAGGATAAAATGGATTTATTTTCAAAGTCTAGACTTGTTTGATGGCTCTGCTTCAGGATCGTTTTCTTTTGCTAAAATTCACACACATTAATAGGATGATGTGCTTGCGGCTCCCGCTCAAAATGTAAGTCACATTTGCTTGTATTTCCCATGTATGCAATTAGACGGTAAAACTGAAATTGGAAGGAGAGAAGCAAAATTATTTATTTACAAATAACAGCTTAGAAGGGATTTTTAGACGTTGTCTCTGTTGATTTAAAGGGAGAGCAAAGCCCTGAAGATGAAACGCAACATTTTCTTGGGTTTCTTTGTGAACAGAGGTAGTAAAATTCATTGTAATTTAAGTCCTCAAAAACTTTAAAGGGACACAGTTTGAATAGGGCATGAGTGGAGTTATGGTGTTTTTACCAGGAACAAAAGTTTTGTCCTAGTGAAATGAGACTCAAAGAGAATAAGGAGCAGAGGATGTTGATTATGTACTTAAGCTGTAAAGTGTCCGCAGGCTTCTATCAATGCAGTGGCAAAAATAAACGCAAAAATGAGCATGCAGAGAGGTTTGTTACAAATTAAATTGGATATGACCTCAAATTATTATCATGATTGAGTACAACATTTCTCATCAATTAAGTTTAGGATAAATTAATTGGCCGTGTTACCGTGGGTTCTCTCCGGGTTCTCTGGCTCCTCCCACCGTCCAAAGACATGCATGTGTTAGGCAAACTTGGTGACTCTAAATTGGCCCTAGTGAATGAATGTGAGAGTGAAAGGCTGTCTGTTATGTCTATGTCTCTGTGTTGGCCCTGCGACGAGTTGGCCACTGTCCAGGATGTACCCCGCCTAAGGCCCGAAGTCACTGGGATAGGCTCCAGTCACCTGCGACCCCGAAAGGGAACAAGCAATAGAAAATGGATGGATGGATGGATACATTAATTGGCAAAAGCTACACATAATGTAATATAATAATATATTCCACATTATAAGAAACCTTTTACAGCTTAAAGAGTATTTTGGTGGAATCCCTCAGTCGTCAAGGTGGGATAGTTTTTGATGGAAACGTTTCATCCTCCTTTTGTAATTTCATGGTTGTAATGCATGTCTTTGTAGCGGACAATAGTAGTTGGGATTCCCATGTTATTTTAGGAGTCTCTTTTATCATGATGTCCACTCTTGTGCTTGTGTGGTACCACTGACCCTCCCATCCATTCACGCTGCCATCACATGCTGCTGCTGTCCTAATATGTGCGTAGCCTCTAGCACATGAACCATTTGTATGTGTGTCTGTGGGACGGTTATTTTTGTCTAGAGGACACTACGCCTATGTGGACTATTAATTTCACGAAAGGCACACGTCCAGATCGCTTTTCAGACAGACACACACACCACAGCGACTCAACGGATTATACGGTCCACGTCTATGAGGGGGCAACTTTGTGTTAGTTACTATAAATAAACGACGACCCAATTACTGCCCCGTTCCCCCACTAGGAACAGACGAGGAGGTTACACACCCCTCGGAGATCGGAAATAGCCGGACAGCTCTGCACATAAAGAACATGCCCCCTATTATGTGCTCCAAGAAATTAAACACAAATATTACAATGCCTTTAGCTCGGCCGTGTGCACATTAAATCAAATATGGCTGCTCACGAGGAGAAATGAAAGCCAAAAATATGACAGGGACTGGGAAACATTGCAGATAAATAACAGTAAATAACAGATAAAACAGAAAAGGAACAGGAGACTTTGCCTATCAAAGTTGAAACAGCTGTGTAGGATAGAAGAAGAAGTGGTTCCGTACGACGCCAAATCCTTGCAAAATGTTACTTATTGCAGTGCAACGTTTCGGCCCACTGACCTGCTTCAAGCGAAGCAGGCTAAATGACAGAAGACCATTGAGCTTCTTTAATTCACATGTGTCCCGGAAATAAACTGACCTAATTGTAGGGTACTGTGACTCGAGGCGCAATGGAGGGAGTGGTGACCAAACTCACTTTTCGTAAAGTATTGGATAAGTGTATGTATTCTGGATCCCCAAGTAAAGAGCATAGACAAAAATTGCCTTAACTGAATAGAAATGGAGCAATGTTCAAATTCAAGTCAAGGAGAAATGGGTTCTTGCTGCTAAAGCAGTGTACTGCTCACGTACAATGGTAATATTACATAGAACTTCGCAAAAATTAGGCATTGAATAGTTGTATAGACTAACTAATAAACCAACACTGTCAACATCGATTTACTTTTCTGTACGTATACTATTGCTTTGTCCAAACTGCTCATTTTAAAAGCGATCTCTAGTTCCCACCTGGCGAGCTGCATGCAGGGGTCAGTGAGGGTTTTGGATGAGTTGAAGTATTCTCGAGCTGCAGCCAACACCAGGTCCACACTGTTGCCATAGGACACTTTTATGGAGTAACCTTTACCCCGGAAAGACAAACTCACAGGAACATCCTGGTTCATCTACAGACAAGAGTAGATCAGAGAGAGTGCAGGATTCATTATAGAAGCTTTAGAGCCTTATAGCCAGAGGGAGAACTCTCTGAAGAAATCTTGTTTAATATACCTTAGAGCAGTGCATGAGCTGTCCCGCCAGGCGCACGTTCTCTACCAGGCTGGAGCACAGCAGGGACTCCACAAAGACCTGGAGCAACACACACAAGTATTCAACAGGAAGAAGTGACTATGCACAACGTTTTAAAAAGGGCAGATATTGTTTTTTGCTATAATTCCATGTAAATTATTTAATCGAGAAAAAGGAAATAAACTATTTTCGAAACAAGCTGTTCATGCAAAAATGTATTGAAAGCAGTATAAGCCATGTACTAATATCTTGGTGAAAACACAAATCTGACCGATATTTTTGTTTTTTTATTACTTTTTTCCTTGACTGGCTAAAACAATCCCCCTGCTGCGTGAGTGCTTTTGCCCAGTGAATGGATGCTGAAAGTACAGAATGAGGCTCTGCCAAGCCCCCAGCAACCAAGATGGCCGCCCATTCAAGTCAATGAGAGCTGCTCAGTAGCGCATGTCGCCAGTTAGCCTTTACTAATTAGCTCTTTGGACACTGCAGCCCAGAAGTGACGTAGGTCTGCGTCCGGTTTGCGTACCATGTGATCGTACTGACCAATCAGAGAGAGTTACTTGAGCAGTGCAGAGCACAGTGTGAGATAAAGCCAAATATTAAACAACTACTTTTATGAAACTTTTTCACTGACAATGGAAATAATTCTGGTTCTTATTAAGTACATGGAATGTTTGATCCAACATTGATTTCTTAAATTATGGATTTTTAATCATATCATTCTGCAACATGTCAAATGTATTCAGATGACATGTTGATGATCTACATGCAAAACATGCTAAAGTCATGATTAAGTCCATATTTAGGTTTCTTGTCTGTGTAATACAGATAACAACACTTATGGACACGAAACGTAACATCGATTAGTTTATACTTGGCAAAACATTCCATTTCCATAGCATTTATTACGTAATTTAGTTTTTCAGGTAGAAACGTTTCAAGACATCGCTTCTGAGTCGTAGATCCGGGTCATTAGTTCCATGATTTGTAGTTATTAAACTCATAGATTAGATTCGATTCATAGTTTTACGCCTGTAGCTTATTCGTGCCATTTGGGCTATTTCAAGGCATCTAGGCCCGTTCACTTCATCAACACGCGCTCTGATTGGTCTTGACGGTTACGAGCTGGGCTAGAGCGTGGCCGAAGCTAACAGCTTAAAATGTGTTTTAAAGACAACTGAAGAATCTTAAAATTAGAAAAGTCTATGACCCATAAATAGGTAAGAATTGCCGCTATATCCGACTTTTCTGAAAGCTCTAGGTGCTCTTTCAGCCGAACACGAGCAGTTTTTCGTTACATTGCGCTCTAGGGAAAAAAGCTTTCTGGACGCACGATTTCTTTGGCTGCAGTACCAATGGAGTGGCCACTGGGGTAGTCTGCAACATGCTGCGGCTAGCCCTACCCTATCCAGATATTATAATAGATCCATGGTCTCTGCATTTGCAATAGTTCGGTGCTTTTAACACTGCCCTCTGGTGGTCATCCAGGATTCATGAAATTAATTGCAATGAACGCTAGCGTTTGTAACTTTTGTTTTAGTTACAATGAAATAGAATTATGGCTAAGGTCTTATTTGTTCTGTTGAAATACCTGATGACAAGTTTCTGGTTTCAGACAGGTGTAGACGCTATGCTGCATGTCAAGTAGGTCTTGCAATAGCCCCCTCCACACCGTCTCACTAATGGGAGGTTTTCTGAAACACATAAACCTCATTTGTTAGCTTGGTTAAGCTCTTAATTACCATAGATAATGTTTATACTAGTTTACAAACTTGCGTCCATTGTGCCGACACAACTTGACCATTAGCTGGTATGCTTCTTCTTCACTGGTCTGGCTGTTTCGCACAAATGAAATAGGCTTCTGCAAACCGTGTTTTTCCAAGACCTCCACCACACTATAAGAAAAAGAGAGGCATTTATAATCATGAACAAGCATTCATTCTGTACAGGAGTACAGTACACAATTTAAACATATTCTTCCGTTTATTCAAATTTCTATTCCAAGGGATTTAAGATTGTTCACAAATCTCAGCAACTACGGACCCTAGCCAAGTAAAATATGGACAATTAGCAGTTTGATTTTCAATGTAGATGGACCAATGTAACTAATAAATGCATGTCTTTAGATAGTAGGAGGCAGAGACAGCAAACAGTAACATAGGGAAAACCCACTCATTCTAATAAACCATGGCAAGATTTGAATACAAAATACTTCAAGATGTTTTTGTGCGATACAAACTGCAGTAGTAAAGAACTACATGATAAATGACATTGTAGCACATCTCTTTTGTAAGGCAGTTTGTGTTTAGGTGAATGTAAATGTGAACTGTCTCTCATGACTGAGTGAGAGGAGCTTTGTGTACGCGCTGGTGTGGGATTAGCATGGCAACCACAGTCTCAACAGGGTTGTGCTGCAACAGATGTTCGCTCTCTGTTGCAACTCATTACCATAGTAAACAGGTGCCTAAAAGCTGAGCATGTGAGAGACGTCCGAGAGACGGCAAGCCCGATATCAACCAGCGCTATTTGTCTGTGCGTACATGCATGGATGTGGGGGATTGTCTCCATGTTCCCTTTCAAAGTTAAGGTGAAGGGATGAAGGAAACAGCACCTATTCAGAGGAAAGGCACTTTGCATTTAGAGACATCTGACTTGGGGGTGGGGGACTCACAATGTTTCAGCACAGAACATTAGAAAGCATGTTACCACCAGTTCCCAAGGGTGTGTTTGCATGAGTTTTAGATGTATAAATGCAAAGCTATAGGCAAGAGAGTAATAGTAGTACATTCTGTCCTGGTCGAACGCATAATGTGTTTGTGTAATCAATGTTTTTAGGTTTTTTTTTCTGCCATTTGGAGATTAAAGTGGAGTCCCTACGACCTACCAAGACATATATAAATTATAGATTTTCTGATTCAAAAATATTGAACATCCATTTAGGGTGTGTCTTGTCAGGTAAACACTGGCATTGAAAAAGATGAATTATCTCTAAAAAGTGAAAATGTTTAAAAAAAAAATAAAAATTAAGACGATTTTGATTTACACAGTGACTTGACTGAGATCAGACATATTCTTTTCTATTCATCACAAAGAACAAGAACTGGCCATGTTTTGCCTGACTTTGACCATATTGTATCCCATTTTCTTTTCTCATAAAGCTATAGCTCTGCAATACACCTTTCCACCTACCTTATAAAGCACTGCTGGAGGCTATTTGGCTATCAAGGGACACCCAGGGGTCTGAAGATATTGGGTTAGCTTTAGCACAATTCTATAGCACATCAATGTCTCTTCTTTTCCTCAATGTTTTCCATCAAGACACTAATAGGGGAGGGAAGTAATAAGCATCGCCACAAACTCTTCCCAGCAGTGCAGCACTAATCACTGAACTGAAGGGAGCTTCTGAGCAATTTAACAAGAAAACAGCCACAGCCGCGACATATGGATGAAGAATGATTAAAGCTACAAGGCAGATTCTGTTATAATCATCTTGCTAATGTATTTTCTAATATGCATTTGAATCAATGATTAATTGAACACTGAACACCTTGGACTATGTAGTTCCCAAAAGCAGAAGAGGAATATGCCCTGGGAGGTAACGAGCAAGTAGGGCAGTACCTGAGGTGTTTCTCCAGTTTGTCCACTTGGTCATGAAGGGATGGAGTGATGTCTGTCTCTGGCCTGAAACACGGAAACAGAAAGAATAGGCCAAGGCCAGGGACTTTTTCTGGCACGCCCCCCTTAGCAGATAGAAACATTATCCATGCCCCCCCACAGCCCCAAGATATTATAATAGCATAAAAAAATAAATAATACATAAACAATAAAAATAACATTAAGAGCCTAAAACGAACCTGAAATTTGTAGCCTCATGTTTTAATTCTATAAATTATTTTTAGTACCAGTGTCACTGTCAATAGAATAGGCTCCAACTGTCTCTCCTCCTTCTTTCAGCTCCCTGCCTCTCTTTCTCTCAGCTCCATCTGTGTCTTCTCTCCCTCAGTCTCTCCTCTCCTCCTCTTCCTGTGTCTCTCCTCTCCTCCTCTTCCTGTGTCTCTCCTCTCCTCCTCTTCCTGTGTCTCTCCTCTCTTCCTCTCCCTCGGTCGCTCTTCCTCTTCCTCTCCCTCGGTCGCTCTTCCTCTTCCTCTCCTTCGGTCGCTCTTCCTCTTCCTCTCCCTCGGTCGCTCTTCCTCCGTCTCTACTCTCCTCCTCTCCCTGTGTCTCTCCTCCTCTTCCTGTGTCACCCCTCCTCTTCCTGTGTCTCCCCTCCTCTTCCTGTGTCTCCCCTCCTCTTCCTGTGTCTCCCCTCCTCTTCCTGTGTCTCCCCTCCTCTTCCTGTGTCTCCCCTCCTCTTCCTGTGTCTCCCCTCCTCTTCCTGTGTCTCCCCTCCTCTTCCTGTGTCTCCCCTCCTCTTCCTGTGCCTCCCCTCCTCTTCCTGTGCCTCTCCTCCTCTTCCTGTGCCTCGCCTCCTCTTCCTGTGCCTCCCCTCCTCTTCCTGTCCCTCTCCTCCTCTTCCTGTGCCTCTCCTCCTCTTCCTGTGCCTCCCCTCCTCTTCCTGTGCCTCTTCTCCTCTTCCTGTGCCTCTCCTCCTCTCAGCTCCCTCTGTCTCATAGCTCAGCTGTGCAGACAGTGGGCGGGTCAGTGTTACCTGTCTGTCTGCAGTGGGACAGCGGAGAATTGGCCTTTCACTGCGGTGAATGAGGTGTTTTAACGGAGAAGACACATTCATTTTACTTGTGTGTCACAGTCACTTCTATCTCTGCGCCTCACAGACTGCTCTCTGTGCGGTGCTGACTCGTACCAATGCGCCCATGTTTAACATTTACCACAAAAAACAAATGGGATCAAGGCAAGTTTATTTGTCGAGCACAATTCCTACACAAGCCAATTCAAAGTGGTTCACACAAACAGGAAAAAATGCATTAAATTCACAAAACGGATAAGATATAAAAGAGAAGAGTGCAAATAAACTCTTTTCAGTCTTATACACCTCTAAAATGTGTTATATTAGCCTAGATTTGAACATTCTCATAGTAGAGGCCTATCTCACATCTTCAGGAAGATCGTTCCAGATTGGAATAGCATGAAACTGAAACGCTGATTAAATGCACACGCAACATATTCAGCTTTGTATCGCCAAACAAGCGGTCAGTTTGTGGAGGTAGTAAGACTTGGAAAGAGAGGAGACAAGCCTAATGGGACAGAACCAAAACACAGAGTGGCAGAGGGGCGCGGAGTGGGACAGAACGCATGGTATCGACAGTGGCCAAAGCCGTGGCTAAACTCAAGGCAAAAATGTGTCAGTCCGGGGCGCGGAGAGAATGACGGCTCCACTCCTCTGCTGCTCTCTGTTGGTAGAGATTAACCCTGTGTTGGCGCTGGCGGTTTTTCTGTTGCTGAAAACATGTCCTTCACTAATAATAAACTGTAATAAACTTCTACTTCTTTTTCTTCTTCCATTGTAAAAAAGCCTGCAAAGCGCATTTCATGTGCAAGACATTATTAATATTAAATGAGAATTGGCTTTCATTCGACCTATAAGTCAATTCAAATGCCCCTAGGAGACAAATAAAGTTATTTTAAATCAATTGGAAGGAAGGTTAATTACTATACTAGTACATCCAGAACGCTGCTGCTCGGGTCCTGACTAGAACCAGGAAGTACGATCACATTAGTCCTGTTCTCAGGTCTCTGCACTGGCTCCTGTGGCTCAGAGAAGAGACTTTAAAGCAGCTCTGCTTGTGTACAAGTCTCTCCATGGCCTAGCACCAAAGTACATCTCGGACATGTTAGTGCCATATGAACCATCTCGGACTCTGAGGACCTCAGGGACCGGCCTCCTGCTGGTGCCAGAGTCAGGACTAAACATGGAACGGCCTCCTGCTGGTGCCAGAGTCAGGACTAAACATGGACCGGCCTCCTGCTGGTGCCAGAGTCAGGACTAAACATGGACCGGCCTCCTGCTGGTGTCAGAGTCAGGACTAAACATGGACCGGCCTCCTGCTGGTGCCAGAGTCAGGACTAAACATGGACCGGCCTCCTGCTGGTGCCAGAGTCAGGACTAAACATGGATCAGCCTCCTGCTGGTGCCAGAGTCAGGACTAAACATGGGGAATCTGCGTATCAGTTTTATGCAGCTAAAATCTGGAACAGTCTTCATGAAGATTTGAGACAGGCTTCTACTCTGACAATGTTCAAATCCAAGTTAAAAACAGTTTTGTTTAGCTTTGCATATGACTGAAATGGTTTTCTTTGCTCTTTTATGTCTTATACCGTTTTGTGATTTGTGATATCTGTCATGTCTTTGTGATTTCACTTAAAGCTTGAAAATAGCACCTTTAAATCTCTTTATTAAAAGGTCTTTCTCTAGAGAAATTCTTTACAATACAAAAACTCCTATTTAGACACAATTAAAATTTAACATGTAGATAATTCTCTCGACACAATAGCGCATTGTGCCAGTGTCCAAGCATAGCAGCATAGCAGGGAGAGGGTAAGAACACACGCTGGTCAGATTGTCAGTCGGCACTAAGACCACTGCAAAGTCCAGGGAGAGCCTGGCTCACCTACCCACTGATCAAGAGCGATCAGTGGGTAGGTGAGCCAAAATATCAGCACAGACGTGTGCAGAGGCAGATAGCGCGCTGACATCTAGGGACGGTCAAACATGGGAAAGAATCAATCTAAAAGCAATGTGCCCATCCAAGAGACATCTGTCACGCTGGCAATGTCAAATCAATATGGGAAAGAGTGTCTGCCAGTGAGGTCCAATAAATTTTGTTTTCCATCTGGCGGATCACTAAGCACAGACAAAACAAAATGTATGCTTCATGTCAGCAAAACTGAATGAATAGAAATGACGGTTTTGTGACTTTTGTCATGTCTTTGTGATTTTAATGCATTTTTTCCTGTTGTGTTGCACTTTGAATAGCCTCGAGTATGTATTGTGCTCAAATATAACTTAACAAATTAACTGAACAAATAAACTTGCCATGCCTCCTACCCCTATCCTCATCTCACATGCAACTGCAACAAGTTCTTACTGAGGCAAAACCCATATTCACATACATTTTCCAGATAGGAAATGTGTCTCATTGACTACCCATGTGAAGTCTTCTCGTCACCTGCCAACAACACTGATGATGATGGTTCACTTTTAAGGAAATTACAAAATATATAGTTTTGTATTTGAAAATTGTTATAGAGAGCTGAAAACCTTATCAAAGATTTCATACAGGTACAAAAGTAGTATGACGTGTTTCTGATTATTTAATTTAATTATATTATTATTTTGACAGTCTGACGGATGGTGGTGCAAGACCCTGCTCAACTCTGCTCCTACATGTGTGCCCAGCCTGTATTGTGCACCATGTACCAGAGTGTATATCTTGGCACTGTGCTCCCACTAAAAATAAAACCCTGTGATTCTGTGCCTTCAGGCAAAGGATTCTGGGTCGTACCAGAGTGTCCCCCACTGGAGCACTGACCCTGATGAAACCGCTTCCTCTCTTTTTGTGTCTGTGAGAATAAGCCTGCCTCTCAATCAATGCTTCTGCACCCCCCACTTAATATGCACTGGCGCTCTTCTACATCACTTTTTCAGCACCAATTTCTAACTCTTTGCCTCCACAGCCTAATCTGCCTGTTTTTGTATTCCCCACACTCTAAGGGTGGATACACATGACATTATTCTGAGCAGATTTGGACCTAATTAAGCCATCCTGGAAAGGGGGAGTTGAAACTACAGTTATGGTTTCGTTCCCAGCACTGAAAATATAATACATTTGGCTTAGGGGTGGCAACTTTGGAGCTTAGTAAGTCAGAGGGATCACTCCTGGGAGGAAAGTGAAAGTTTGAAGGCAGTGCACACACAGCACCAGAGCCCTGCGGAAAAGCTAATCCAAATAGCAAAGAAGAGGAAGCCTGAAGTGTAATGTGAGAAGACGGGTGAAATGGAGAAACGCAGTGATTTGGAAAGGAACATTATTTTCGCTTCATGAACAGAGCTAAAAACCATTATAACCAATTGTTAAAATATATCTTCAATGAGTTATCCATGATAATATTGACAAATTTTATTTTAGATGCCCAATTGTGTACTGTGGAAGAATGCTAGTTACAAAAAAGATGATCAAATTCACATAATCATACTTTGCTACAGTATATGGCTTATTATTTTATTTGTAGTGACCAAAAACTGTCAAATAACATTTTCCAAAGAAACGGGGACAAGCCGTAAAGAAGGGATTGACTGTTCTAATTACTGTTGTAATTATTTAATAACAGAATAAGTATGCCTAAAGCAGCAATAAATCAGCACAATGTAAATATTAAGAACGTTTAATGTTTTGGGATTAAAGGTTGAATGGACGATTTTTTTGACCAAAATCTGAGTCTTATTTCCTCGTGGCGTGGACTGCTGATTAGTCCTGCCACGTATCAATCATAAAACTCACCTACCGCTCACCTGCAGCCGCGTGCGGGCTCGTCCCCACGAGCAGCACGGTTCCGCGTGTCTAAGCGCATGGATCTATCATAATATAGTTCCCTCAGTGTACGGGACAAAATGAAGACGGAGAAAGACTGTTCGAGCTGTCTCAGAAGTAGACGGAAATCTACGGGAGACGCTAATAAACAAACGCACGTGTATGTTGTATCAGTCCGCACGGGGGAGTGCGCATGCGCACTTCCGCCTGCATTCTCAAATCGCCGAAAATATAGTATATAATGGATTTAAGGCAGGTGAGGGAAAGTAGCTTATATTTCTTGGAGGCTAGTGTAATCATGAAGTAGATGGAGCAAAGAAATATAGGTGACCTTTAAAGGAAAGGACTTAACAGGGCAAGCAAGGCAACAGTGATCAAAAAGTTTCTTATTAGCCTCTTTGTCTGTCCAATAAATAACTTTAGTTCAAGTGCAATGTTATTTTAGACTACAACATGATAATAGCACATTACGGTGACTGAGTTTCATTGCCATTATGTAATACACAATTGAGTATTTTCTGTTTTGTTTTCTTTTCATTGTGTAGAATTATTTTATGTAAAGATGAATCAAAAGAAGAGTAGAACATTACAGTTCATGGTACATTAAACTTCAAAACAACAAAAAGTGACACTTGCTGTAATTAAACTATTGGGTGTTTGGGCATTCTCAGCGGATGCTCCTGGCCGATGGAACAAGCTCCCACTGTACATCAGACTGGCAGATTCACAACTATTTTTCCCCAATTTCAGTGTACAACTTATATGAAATACTTAATATACTTGTTTATACGAACTTTGCAAAGGACCTTGGTCACATTGGCTGTGTTTTTAAAAGCATCTATAAAAAATTGGATTGGACTAAATAGGGCCTGACATTTTACCAAAAAACACCAAATGAAATAAAGCTCAAAAGTAACATTTGAGAGCCCACAGGTTACTAAGGAAAGAAAGTGGGACAGTATTGTAAGTTTTCTTACCCATAGCCTCGCTGTGGCAGACACTCAAGGATGTCATAGCACAAGCTGAGCTGGTCGTCCCTCTCACAGCTGTAGATGCTCTCTAGCGCCACCTGCATCAGCTGGTCTGGGTCACCTATGATCTTCTGTTGGCTCTGGAGAGGAGCACAGAGGTCAAAGAGAAGGTTTAGGTCTCCGGGAATAACTTCCTCTGTCATTTTCTGGAACACAGCACAGTAGTCACAGTTCTCCCAGACATTGTCTGGGAGCAGCAGCTTTCACTCGTCTGCCCTTTGACATGGTATATGTTTTGTAATAGCCAGCAGCTCTGTCCTTGGCTGTGCCCCCATAAGGTCATAAACAAAACATTTACGATGCTGGAGCAAAGCAATCGGCCCTGGCAAAGAGAAAATGGCCTGACATACTGCCTTTTCATCTGGCTGTCTGTTCATTCGGCTAGTAGCTTGGATACGTACGTCAGGCTTGGAGTGCTGGAAGATGATAAGGGGCAGGGTGAGGTCATGCTGGGACAAGCTGACCAAATATTCCCTGAGCAGAGACTTTGAGACACCCTCCGTCTTGCCCTCGCAGCGGTGAAGAAACGGTACCATCCACTGGAAACAATCTTTCACATAACGCTCCAAACTTGACTGAAAGAAAAAAAGATTATGAGGAACAACATCATGCATTATATCCTGTTTAGAGAATTCCTTGAAGTCTATGAACAGATTATATTTCAGATCCCTTCTTTTCAAATCGTCAATGATCTGCTTAGGGCTTTTTAATCAACAGATCTACAGCATGTGACTTGTAGAAGAATTCAAAGTCTTTATATTCATGAAATCAATATTGAAAGCCATCAAGACAATATTTAGTTGAATAAAAAATTTAGATCAATCAATATGAAGACAAAATTGTAACAGTAGATCAATTTGAAAAGGACATTTTTTACAAAGCACTACTATGGAAATGTACTTTTTCTAAAGAACGTAGAGTGGACAAACTATCTTTTTTCGACAGCCCTTTCAGAATAATTAAACGCTACTTTCTACCATATACTTAAAACTCCTTGAACTAGAATTACACTATAATAGCAGTACTAGGTGAGCTGTACCGCAATTTGAGTATGACAAGTTCACGCAGGGCTCTTGCACCATTGAGTCATGGTTCCTGTCTAAGTAAACATCCAGTCTTAAGATTCTTAATGCAAGCTTTTTCCACCCACACAGTGGCATTTTACATTCCCGTAATATGTCTGTGATTATGAAAGAGATCGGAGGCAGGCACAGCCAAGATTTCCTCATGAAGAGTTTGGTAAACACTCTCAAACACGCAGACATACACAGAGAGAGCTCAAAGGGAGCAGCAGTCAAACAGCATGTGTTAGTGCAGTCAACAGTATTTGCTGGCTCCCTGCCTGTATGGAGAGTGTACTGGCTGCGGCCCTCACAGGCAAAAGCTGGCAGTTATTAGCCACAATTTACAGGGCAACTCATATTGTGTACTCTATAGGGACGAGTAACTATAATACCTGCTTCACACCACCTTTCATAGCTTTCTGAAGGTTTAGGTTAAAAAGAAGACGTCAAGGACAGTGTGGTAAAAACTTAAACGCGACAATTGTGAACAGTTCAGAACCTCCAGAATTGGCTCACTTAGCTGCAGAGGCTGCACTAGCACTGAGACGTGACTGGTTCAGATGCTAGGCTTTTCAGATCAGAGAGAGGACCTTACGCAGGGGGTCATTTCCAACAACTTGTCCATAATGTCCAATGCTTTTGCAATTAAGAATAAATAAACTTTGCAATTGTTATTAGTAAAAGCAATTAGGTTTGAACATGTTTACCTCATTGTCAGCTAGAAGATACAGGGTCAAGTATAATGAAAGTATAAAGTTAAATTATGTTGATTTGTTCATTAAATTTATAATTTTTAATTTCAAGAAACGAGATGTCCAAATACTTTTGTTGGAAACATGGAAACACAGACAAAGAAGAGGGCCGATTGAGGTCCAAAAACCAGTTGACGATAGTATTTTGTATTGTCTGAACTCTGTTTTTAGAAGAAAAAACAAAAAAACATTTTGAGTAATTCTCAAGCTGCGAGACAAGTCTGGGAACGAACTCGGTTTCATAAGCCCTGCTCACTTGAGACTACCTTCATGTTTACTAACAGCCCCTTTAATGAGCTATCTACATCAACACCTGACTTTCAGTCCCTCCTCACTGAGTACCTGATTCGCATCAGAATGCCCTGGGCGTCTCCCGCTCCAGGGTTTCAAAACACTATTATATACAACCGGAAGGTTTGCCTTAACTCCTCTTTCAAACCATCTTTTCTCCCTGCTTAGAATATTCACCTCTCTGTCTTCAATTGAGTGGTTTGTGGCTTTAAGATTAAGATGCACGGCGCTCTGTGGTCCTGAATTAGCGTGTCTTCTGAACCACAGAGCGCTTTGCATCTTCATCAGGACGTCCCGCCCGGTGGGCAGGGCTTAAACAGAGTAGTTCCCAGACTCGATTTGCAGATTGAGAATGGACAACGAGTCCAGATGATACAACAGAATTGTTCTACACTGGAACACTCCTGGACGAATGAGGGATTATACCGACTAATACAGGAAATAATTCAAATAGGTGCATTTAATGCAAGTTAGACTGAGCGATCAAACCTTTAATAAGACTGAGAACCCTAATGAAAAAATAATAATATTGACTAACTAAAAAATATGGTTCTGAGGGCCTGGACATACCCGTTTTAGAACATTATTTTGCATGCAAGGTCTGTGATTCATCTACTTGGACACTAATGTTAAGCTAATCAGGCATGTGTAGAAGCTAATACACTCTGATGTTACTTACACACCTGTCTAACCATGTCTGACATCTCTGATAGGAGAGTGAGGACATGTAAAATCTGTACAAGGTCTAATTATACTCTATTTGAATAACACTTCAGAAACTCATCGTGTGATAATAACTGTTCAGGCCGGCTGGTGCACAGGGCTGAACACTTAAGTGATGTAATCACTCTTACGTTCTTCATAAGCAGACGGAGCTTGTCAATGTCGCTGAGATGCTGCAGGTCTTTAAGTGTCAAACTTAATTCACACGTCTCATACACCAGTGTCTCCATGGTGACCAGGTCATCACACAGGCTCTCCAACCCCGGGATCTCGCGCTCTTTTCCCAGCCGCACGAGAGACAGGGCACAGTCCACCTGAAGGAGGGAGAAGTGCATGAAATACAGTGGAAAAAATAATTTAAATCCAAACATTGTGCCAATGTTTATGATTTCAAAGTTATATTTTGTATATGTTGTAGTTGTAAGGATGCAGGAATAGACAGTAGACTGCACAGCCGTACCAAGGACACCACCAGTTCTGTCCTTGCTGACATCTCTGTGGACAATGTGCTGCGCTTATGTGTCTCAGGGTCCTACATTAAGGGTCAGTACAGTTTTTTGACATCCAGAGCTTCCGGACACTTTTATTCTAGGACAGCATGCATTTCCCCAAAGGCAGCTTTTGAACAGACTAAACCCTGAACAGTTTCTGACATGGACTGACAAACATTGCCCCTTTTCCTAGTGGCTTAACGTTTCCGGAGAGCAGAAAAAAGCTGAATAGCTCATTGCAGTTTCAACAAGTTTAATATGAATGCATATGATGTGCTGCCTGTTCAAAAAAAAGTCACCACCTGGATTCAAATAAGAAAAATGGGCACGAGCCACCTATTAGATGATTGCTGCATGGGTGATTGTCTTTGAGCAGCAACACATTATCTAAACCCAAATGATGCAGTGAGTGGCTTCTCATTTCAGAAACTATCATGTGGAAAGACAAATCCCATAGTCATGGAAAAGATGTCAGTGTGTTTGAGAAGGGTCAAATCATTGGCTTCAAACAGAGAAAACATCTAAGGAGAAGCAGAGTCTAATCTACTCCAGATCTGAACCCCAGTGAGAGTGTTTGGGACGAGCTGGAGAAGGCTTTGTGCAGTGGTCACTCTCTCACATCATCAATACAAGATTTTGATGAAAAAAATAATGCAACACTGGAATGAAATTACTCTTTTGACATTGCAGAAGCTTATTGAAACATTTTTTTTTTGGACGGGCAGTAATATATATATATATATATATATATATATATACACACATATATTTGTAAGTGATTACTAATACTAATCGTTAGTCTTTGCGACATAAAACATGGGTGATTTGGGCTCCTTCTAACTCTGAAAATAGATTTCTATCCAGAAGAGCAAGTGGTCAATATCCGACCACCTATACGCTAGCAGCACGCCCGGCCAATCAATGCCCTGCCACCTGTGGATGCCAGGCAATCAATAGCAGAAGCTACAGCTCCCTATAGTGATGATTGCTTTCTCCTCACCTTTTAGACAAGGGGAAAGCCCAGTGGCGCGTCTGTTAGCGTAGCGTGTGCCTTTATACACAGACACATTCACTATGGCCATGTCAAGCTTTGCTTACTTAAAATGTTTACCACTGAATAAATTACAGTGCGCTCCAAAAACAAAGAGGAGAAAGACTTACAGATTTACCTTGAATGAGGGGCAGTGCAATTAGATCTGAGTCTATGACAGATACTCCTGTTTTTCTAATTATTACTTATTTTTGTGGGATAGCACATACATATTTATCATAGTTTTACTACCCTTAAGTTGCAGTTTGTGAAGAAAAATACAAGTTTAAAATCACAGGAAGTAGATCTGAGTTCTAAAACAGAATCCCTCTACATATGTCATTAACATTGAAAACATAGAGACAATTTAGATGCAGCTGATAGACTTTTCTGACAGTTTTAACAATCTTTCAACAAAATAAAGGTATATGATAAATTGTTTTTCAAAATCTAACTACTGGTATTTTGGCTCTTGTTTTCAGTATGGTTGCTAGGTAACTGTTGTGGAATTACCTCTTCCATTATATAATGCTCATATTTAAGATAAGATAAGATAAGATAATCCTTTATTGTCCCACATGGGGAAATTTCATTGTTGCAACGAAGGTAGATACAGAGGTAGATACAGAGGAAAAGAACAGATCACTTATAGGAAGTTTGAAAAACACTCTCAATAGAAGATCTCTTATAAACAAAAACTCCTATAGACCTCCTATATTTGCTGCCCATGTCTGTGGCGGAGTCCGCCAACAAATTAAGGCAGTCAGCAATTTCGGGTTTTGGTGCTTTAATTCTCCCACAGTGAAAACCAAGTGCAAAAAAGGTGCTCTGACAAATATTTACAATGAGTTCAAAAAGTTGTTGAAAAGACAAACAAACACGTGTATAGGTTTTGCCTAGACTTTTAGTCCTCCTTTTAGTCTCTTTCCAACCACCACGCAGACGTTACCTCCACTGTGACCCACATCAGACTGAAGGCAGAGCTGAAGAGCTCGCCTTGAAACCCCCGTGGATCCCTCCCACATTACAAAACAGACAGATATGAAAATAATATTTTCACCATTTCTACGACTAAATGGCTATCTTTCACAGTCTAAGAGATACACAAATGTAATGATTACCACAGAAAAATATCAAACTAAATAAACAACCTTGGAATATGGCCAAAACAAAGATAATTATAATATGTAAATGATTTGTGGCTCACATGACCACTGAAGCCCGCGAGACTGAGGCATTTAAACCCAAATGCAGATGTGTCCGGGTTTGCCAAAAACGCACCACGGGGGGAGAGTGAGGAGACTTAGCGTGTTTTAGATAAGTAGAACTGACGCTTTTAAGTGTGCACCCTTAGTCACGGAAAACACACTGGAGGAAATGTAGTAAACTGTTTTAAATGTGTTTTTGCAATGAAAGGATTTGGGGCGGCGCACAGCAGACAGGGAAAGAACAAACTATCTGGGTTTTTTTTTATAGAAAAATCTTTTGTACATAAAGTTTAGACCTTTACAAACCAGATTTTTTTGCAATTCTTTTATCAGTTTATCATTTCAGATTTCAGCACCTGGAGTTGTTTACAGTGTGCACTGTGAACAAAATCAATTGTGTATACACATGTTGCAAATCAAAATGCAATTTGATTGTTTTCTTTTTTTTTTTTGAGTAGCGCTAGCAATCATACTGTATGTGTAATGCTCCTATCAGGCTTGTGTTGCAACAAGTTTATGATGATATGAGGCTTTAATTAAAACGCTATCAGGGTAGTTTTTCGGGACTCTTTAATTATTTTCTGCTGTGCACACACCGTCTTCATAAATGAGCAGTGGACCCTAAACCACTTCGGCTTCACTCTCTCGAAATGGAGAAATGACTCGGAAAAGCTTCGAGTTAACTTCAGTTAGACCTTTTCCGCCAAGACAAAACGAAAGCGGTGACAACCTTGATCCATCTCTGTGAAAAGCCAATATAAAGCACTCGGATGATGTGGGTGGAGAATGTGGGCAGGCCGTGTTACATCCCATTACTTCACTGAACACGCACAATCAGCTCCTATTTTTCAGTTACAGTGACAGAAGCGGTGGTTACTCTTCATTACAAGTCCATATGGTAAGTGCGATAATCAGTGCTGTGGATAGGATCAAAGTGACCTTGACTGATGGGGACTGGCACCATCCTCTCTGCACTACCAATTCAGTTTGTCACTTGTTTACGCTCCACTCATCCAAAAAGAAGCACAAAGGCAATTATTTTGTGTCCGGACAGACTGACGGCTAATTCTTTCCAGCATCTGTCTCCCCGTAAAAAATTGAAAAACGTAATTGATACATTAATTCTGGTTGTCATGTTTTTTTTATAGCTTACTTTAGTCGAACAAAGTGATCAAAGGGAAATATAAAGAAGTTACTTGAGCTTTTCTGACGAGATGAGATTTGACTAGAGCTGAAAAACAAGCAACTTGGTTAAAGGTTTCATATTTAGGTAGAGTTACTTAGTATATAGAAAGATAATTAAATTGCAATTAATGGTCAAAACTAGGCCTCATTCAAGGCAACATATACACTTTTTTAAAGTAAAGTCTACTTTGATAGGATATACTTTGAATATCAGTACACATTTGGAAGCATTTTGTAGTATTTTGTTCAGTCCTACTTTATTCTTCATATATAAAGCGTGTTCAATCAGAAGTGCTTACCTGTCTGGAGTTGAATTCGATGTCCTTGGCTCTGGTCTGGTACCAGTCGGTCAGAAGCTGGATGGACGGAGCAGTTGATCGGAACCTCAGCAGCTCAGGGGACTCCTCGTACAGGAAGTCGTCATTGTCAAACACGTGTTGGTCCAAAACAGCTCTAAGGGGCCAAACATAAAGCGAGGTGGTGAAGGTCAAGGTACAAGTTTATTGCCCCTATAAGAAAATATGTTCACTAAATTTGACCCATCCTTCAATGTAATGTCAGGCGCAAAGGGCAACAGCAGTGCAGCGTCTGTGGATCCTGCTCCAGGTTTAAGCTAGGATTAGTTTGTAGTACTTAGCATTATGATTAAAACATTGTGTATGTGTTATTTTCTAAAAGGATCAAGATATAATAACACATGGCAAGTAACACAGAAAATGTAATTTACGTTAAGTACAGTTTTAATTTGTTCTGGCAGCTGAAACATAGTCCTTTGTACAGAATATAATGGCTTTTGGAATACCTACATTTCTGAAAAGATACAGAATAGCCAGTTCAAACTCTGATGGCAGGGGCATCGTTCCAAATCATACAAACTGGGGGGAAATAACCCGTCTCATAAAAGCCACTTCTGACAATACATTTGCAAAATAAAACTGTAAATTAATGATGAATTGCCAAGAGACTATGAACAAATGGCAAGAGTTGGCATCCAAACAAGATTACATTGTTGCTTTGCTTATGTGAGCCAGGTTTCGTTCCAAACATTGTCTGCAGCATAAAACTGTTGTACACAGCACTTTTGCCAATACTCCACAGCATGTGTCATCTGGGTAATTGTGAAATAAATTTGGGGTGTTGTTCATCAATACATTTTTCTATTATGCGAGCTGTTTTCACCTGCACTCGTCGGCTTCACACCAGTCCATCTCTCTGTGTCTCTGTTCATCCCAAGGAATCAATGCCAATGTGCCATTGTCATCCATTCTGGAAAAAATACTAAATAAAATCAGTTTAGGGCACAACTAAAATCAACATTTTACATTTATGCATTTTGATGGCAGGGGTCTGTACTTGGAAAGCTATAAGACATTTATGTAAATGATCTTCCTAGTGTATGCCCTGATGTCGATGTAATAATGCATGCCGATGACATGGTGCTCTTCATTTATGGGAAAAACTAATTGGAGGTTACGGGAAAAAGAGAAGGGAAATGGAAAAAGAAGCCAATTGGCTTAAGAATTCATGCCTTACTTTAAAACTAGATAAAACTGTCTCATTGTTCTTTTCAAACAAACGTAAACCCCTCCAACATTTTTTGTAAACCAACAGTAATGTAAATTCATTGACCTATTTAGGTCTAATAATTTACCCCAAACTTGCTTTTTGACGTCATGATAAAAAACTAGGAAACACACAGAAGTTCACCTAGATGAATTTCAAACAAATTAGGAACCACTGAGTTCTCAAATACATGAATGCCATGATTATCTCACACCTTTGATATTGTCCAACAAGCTTGTCCCAGCAGGTATTTAAAACAACTCTAAAACCAATTGAAACATTGAATAAAAGGGAAATAATTCCCATGATAAAAAAATATTATGTATACCATATTCTTCTTGCTAAATATAAAATGCTAGATTTTTTAAATCTTCTTAAATTAAATGAAAATCTCACATTTATTTCAAATAAACTGAGAAAGTTTGTCAAGCTCCCTTCTGAGACCACACGTCGTTCATACATTTCCATATTAAAATTATAAGCTACAATTTGAAATACCCATATTTTCCGGACTATAAGCCAAAAAATGCATTACAGAGAAGAAAAAAACATATATAAGTTGCACTGGAGTATGAAATGCGGTTGCAAGTGTGAAAATAACAAATAATATCACATATAATTCGCTCCTTGGTATAAGTATAAGTATATAAGTATAAGTCGCACGCCGGCCAAAACTATGAAAAAAGGTGCGACTTGAAGACCGTAAAATACAGTATATAAATTTTCAGATCAGTCATATTTTTACAATGCTCCAGTATGTAAAAAAAAAAAAAAGATTCTGCAGGTGCTGAGAAGGATTGATACAGTATTTCAATGGGTTCAGTGATTTTTGTTGTTTTTTTTGGTGGTTTGCCTTAATGCTTCACAGGTCGAAAGTTTTCATAACATCTTGAGTTCTTGGCAGCGAATTTCCAACTTGTTTTCTACTGAAAAAGGCAAACAAACTCAACCCGAGTCCATATAAAACAGTAAGGATATTTTTTTTTACTAGCGTCATAACACCTTCCCACTCTCCTACTGTATAACAGCATCTTATAAATCAGCACCACACCGTAAACCACCTCCCAACTCGGAGCTGAGCGAGCAACATATGTGAAATGGAACTAGCCGATTGTAATAAGAAAAAAGGTGTAAAACAAAAGCACAATAATAAATAAGTCAAAGAACCTTGGAAGAGTGTGTTAATAGAAAAAAAGGCTATCATTTTACAATCCAAGCCTCCTTGAATATGACAGGTATTGAAATTGATAAATAGGAAACACAGAAGACACATAACCGTAGCCTCGCATGTCAGACGGACTGTCGAGACCACCACACAAATGTCGCACCGAAACTAAAAAGTCTCAGCTTTTATTTTAAAGATGAATGCACTTCCCCTTTTTATCTATTTATTTGTAGACAACAAAATATAAACCGAGGTTGTAAAAACTTGAGCAGATACCACAGGCAACAAATCATCTATATATTTTATTGAAGTTGGGGGCCAATGCATGCCACAAGATAGTAAGCTGGGATTATTTTTACACCACTATAAATTGTATTCAATCACAATTTTTCTAACTCTCCAAACCCTTGTAATTTATGTTGTGTGAAACCAAAAGGGATTTTTAGCAAACCTCCAAAGCAAGTCCATCCATTAAAAGTCCGACTTCAATGGGACAAGGGCTGAGAAGAACAGTTGGAGTATTTATGATTCTTTTTTTAAAATTCCACTAAATGAAGCAGGCATCTCAAAGTAAGTAATAAGGCCGCATGTATCCAGAATATAATGGGAAGTATAATATTTTTAACTTGAAAAATTTGAGAAAAATTCAATTCAAACGAAGACTGTTATATAATCTACAGCACTAATGCGGTATGCTATCCACGAAAGAACAAACTGCTAAATGTGTCATTTACAGAAGCAGATATCAACATATTTATTGCTCGTGTAATTCATACAGAGATATTGTGAGAAAGTCAGCTTGGGTTGAAAAGTATGTTTTTCCCAAATCTACTCCACAGCACAAGTGGCACAACAGACTTATCTGTCACATTAGTTTTACTTCCACTGGTAATTCTTTTAAACTTTCAATAACCGCAGTCTACTCTGCATCTGTAAGTTGCCTAGAAGAATGTATAGATCAATATTACGGGGAAGTTTTCTGGGTGCATTCAGGCAAGATTATGGCGTATTTTCCGACAGATGGCGGTGGAGTGAAGCTGTGTCGCAGCCGTGGTCGAAGGAGCGGGGGAAATAGGAAAGTGCCCCACAGCAGTAGCAGTTCTGTGATGGATGCTCACTGCAGCGCCGCAGTCGCCTGACCTCCATACAAACTCAAGACACGCTTAATAAAAGGCAGAGCTGATGGAGAGAGTGAGGGGATAGGTGGGTGTGCTCATAATTATTCCTATACACCATTTATGCTCTTGACTTCAGGGGCCTGGTAATGTATGTTCCTGGATCTTTGTACATGTGACAGCAGATTTGAATACATGAAAGGGAAGAAGAGGAGCAAAGAAGGATGAAATGAAGCAGAGAAGAAGCTAGTGGGCTCCTCAGTAAATCCAGGATAGAATCTAACCTCAATATTCACATTTCTTCTATATTATACAACAAAACCTAATACATTAAACATTTGACATGTGTGGTGTATTTATATTTAATATTGAATACAAATATTACATGTTTTATCTACCTAATTAACAGCTGTAACTACAAAGTAAATCAAACGTAGTCCATTGAGTAATAAACTGCAACCTGCAATATCACTATTTTAGTCACACAAAAAAATCATGGCTTAATAAAAGGTTAATATATGTTCAAAGCAACATTACACTGCAGTCAACTAACACACAACAAAATATAAAACAGTACATTATATTTGGAAAGCTGCTGAAAACAACATACTTTTAGCTGTAGACTTCAATTAATTAAATTGTAATTACATTCATTGCACAGCCCTACTCAAACTCTAACCCTCGTCCCCTTTAGTAACTTTACACTTCTCGAAACTTGAAAGTCATTACCAAGCTATATGTTTGGTCTCCTCGGTCACACTTCTCTTTGCCCTTTTCCAGATTTTCCCAAAAGTTCTGACATTTGGAGACCATAGTGCACTCATAGTTGTTTCTCACCATCATGTTCAAGGCACACATGAAATGTGTCTGAAGGCTGTTTTTACAAAGATAGGGAGGAATACTTCCAGTATTACGTTTTTCTCATATTTTCAAATAAGGGACTGAATTTTCACTCTTAAAATCACACCCAAAGAATGCATTATTGTGTGAAAGAGGCTGATGCTGTATGTTTTTTTTGTATTGTATGTCGCTCTTGTGCTGCTGCCTCTTGACCTGGTCCTCGTAAAAGATAATTGTTCTTAATCGACCTACCTGGGTGAATTTATGTTAAATACATATTACACTATACTAGTTGAGATTACGACATCACTTAATTAATTTATTCATTTACTTATCTTCTTTCTCTTTGTCTATGAAGTTTACAAGTGCTAAAGAAAAATCTCAGCAACTATAGTTACTTGTGGTGGTCTGACGGTTCTATAACCAAGTTGGTGAAAGACAGGTGTGCTAAACTCTGAACTACTGAATTTAATATTTAGACTTTTAGACTTAATTTTCTTGTAAGTCACATCATGTAAAATATTATTGCCTGACCAAAGGAAAATAGCACTACAAATACTACAGTTATCCAATGGCTACAAGTGCATTAATAAATCAATACTAAACCCACAAAATCAGAAGAATGTGGGAATCATACAGTTAAGTTCAGTTGGTAGAGGTGAAAATAACAACGTTAAAAGCAGATGAGACTCACATGGCTTCAGGCAGCAGGATGATATACTCGTGTGGAGAAGTCGTTTCAGGGAAGTTACAGAGGACGGTGAGGCGATGCTGAAGAAGTTCTGCTCCGTGGTACGTGAAAAGAATATCCAGGGCCTGTACATTACTCTCCTGTAGGAAGAGGAATCAATGATTTGAGCAACTACAATCTTCTCAACTTTCATTTGACTGATTCTGAAAGTTTAAACTGCACCTAAACATGCAATAAATTAGACAAGTCTCTCGATGCCACAATTAAAGTTTTGAACACAAACATTTGTTCCTGTATACGTGCGCTTCGTAACATTTCATTAAAAATACAAAAACAAATATTTCAGTATTTCTTAAGGCACTACTTGGTTAAAATAATGTTCCCCTTTTGATACCTCTAATATTGACCAAATTTTCAAAATATGTTATACCAAAGTTATCTAAAAGAAAAAGTAATAGTGACAAGTGTAACCTTGGGGCATCCCTGAATTACAAAGATGGTCAAGGTAAAGACAGTTTACCTGAGCATAGTCCCTTGCAGACAGCACAATATTTTGACTTCTGAACTTCTTGAAGAACTCTGCGTCGTATTTCTGCTCGGCTGCGTGGGGCCCGCCAAGAATCTCCTAAAACGGGAACAAGAAAGAGTTGAATTCATGAAAGGGAATTTGTTAAAGGAGCAAAGTAATCCTCTTTAAGAAAATACCGTGGTTTGGAAAGTAAAACTAAAAGATGAGAGGAAAGAGGTGAGCCTTAGATGTGACTGCAAATGTAAAAAGAGGGGAAGTCAACAGAGGGGCTATTTAACTATGGACGATGCAATGTGTGCTAAAGTCTGAATGGTGTCTTGGTCTTCTGCCTTAGGGGGATTTATGTGTCGAGAAGAAAATTAAACATTAACATTTTATTCCAAGTGTATGTCTGGGCATCTTTGTGTTTGGGCCGGCTGGACCATTTGTTCCCCTGATAGAGGGAGCTCTGAATGGGCCATATGCAGACATGGCCAGACCCAGAGTCGGGATGATAAAAACCTTAACATCATATTCATAGACAGCTGGAGAAAATGGATTGGGGCAAGAGGAGATTTGACGAGAGCCGCAGTTACCATGACAATGTCCGAATAAGGAAGGGAACGTCATTCTTGTGCGCGTCTGAATATCTTGCTGCTTTTCAAAATCTCATCTTTCCACTTGAGCCAAGGGGAGATGTAAGGTCCTCTGCCGTCAGTGATTCATCATGGATGGGTGTTGTCGTTAACATAGGTGGAATCCGAAATGCAGTGGTAAAAGCTGCACTTTTGGAGCGTGAATCAATCAGTTCTGCAGTCGCCCTGATGCAATACGGCCCATTAGTGGCTCATGACCAAACCATTACTTTTGTCAATTATATACCACTTTCTCCTTAATAAATCCTGCCATTGTTTAATATTTTAGAGCAGATCCGTGGATAAGAGAGTGTCTTTGGACGCTTTGGGACGATTAAATATTAAAAGGAGAGTGAATTACACGGCAAATGGAATAAACAACAATAACTTAATGGCATTTAAATTACATTCTCTGTTATACGGCTAACGCATCAGGAGCTTTTCATAAAGATGCATTTGCCATTTTTTCATAGTCAACACAAGCACTTCTGTTAAAGCAAGCGCAGTGCAAAATTGGATGTAATTGTTGAAAAGGTCCATGTCGGTGCTGATAAATGTGCCACAATACAATTCCTATTCAGTGTAAATAACCATAACCAGAGTAGCTCCACTGTTTCTTAATTCTAACACTGTTGTTGTAAAAAAGTGCTATATCAAAGTGCTAGACCAATTTGGCTGAAACCGCCATACACTGTCTTTATTTTCAAGGTTTCAGATTTCACATATTTTTCAATCAATTTACCTCGTACGTGGCAAGCCGATCCAGGTAGCAGAGTAATTTCAAACGGCTTCGGCACAGCTCCTTCTGCTCCAAGGTCAGCCTAGCACAAAGAAAAGTTCCACGTGACATATTCTGAAAGCAAAATTGTAAATCGCGCCGTGTATTGACAAAAGCCCATAGTACAGCTCTAAATTATCTGCAAACTGACTTCCTCCAAATGCCCACGGGGACCACCAGTATATAACAACAGCTGGGCCAGGGGACAACAAGGCACACCGCAGCCTCCTAATCATTTTCTATGGACCACAAATCAAGACCTTACGACCACACGGGCCCTTCAGGTGTTATGTATGGCACGCAGGCTGTCAATGAGGCGAGCGACCGCCCTCGAGAATCCAAACCATTTTCAAACTCATTTCATCATGGTTGTAAACAAACTGCAATAACCGGGAACGGCGGACAATTCAATATGATGCCTGTATAGTTTAAAAGTAGGATTTAGTCTATAATTGGAATAAAGTTACATGACATATTAACGTAGCTATGATTATTCATTTTTAATTGATTTCTATGGTCATATAATAATACATTATGTTACAGACCAGGCCATTCAGTCACTGTACTACGGACAAGCAAAAACAATAAATATTCAGGGGTTTCGGTCGAGACTTTTTACGATTATTGATGCCATTTTGAGGACTATTGGCCATTCATATGATAAGGCAACATCACCACTTTTTCATCACTCTGAACCTCATGAATAATTGGAAGTTTTAGTAGTAATTAAATAATGATTAAATGATAATTAGGTTTGTATAAAGGTTCGTATAAAGTGTAATATTGATGAAAATCAGATCTTTTTTAACATTTTGATTAAATAATGCTGCTTGCTTTGTTATAAAATGGTCTTTCTGTAAGGGTTTTAGAGTTAGACTGGTCCACATAATGATACCGATAATCAAAATAAGACTATGTCAATACGTTGTTTTTCAGAACAAAACATAAACTGGAGATAGAGTGGCAGGATGGAACTCCTCCAGACAGGTCCAAGATCAACCGCAGCGTGGCACCTGGGGAGATGACCCTTGACTGCCGTCTTAATCCCTAATCCCTCATTACAGAGCGCAGCATCAGGCTTTATCGAGGCTCCACTACACAGACTAACCACAGATTAACACTGGCTCAACATACTCACAGGCACATCAAAGAGCACCGCCTTAGCACTGGCACTGGTGGTAATTATTGCTTTGCTGTGCCTCTTCAGAGTAAAGGAAGAGGAGTGGGTTTGGAGCCGGGAAGGGGGCAGATAAGAGGAGATGCAACGTGAGCGCTTTCTTCCCGTTCGCTGTCCACTTGGGGATTGTGTGACGGCTTAATCATGAAGTTTTAATACAAACAAAATGGTTAGGAAAAACTGTCCAAAAGAAGTTGGTCTCAGGGATTTTAAAATACTGAAATAATTTGTGCTCTGTGACTGGATCGTGTTTTGAATTGAATAAATTATGCAATGTCTCAATGGACTATCATTGCTAAAATATGTATTATATATATTATATATTGTATAATCTTCTCATATTGCACTGATTTTGTGTGTCTGCCATTCTCACTTCTAATGTAATTGTACAATTTAATGCAATAACTATTATTCAATCTCCAAGAAACTCAACTGTATAACTTCCAATATATAATTCAAAATGTGCAAGGACCTGGCTGCTAAAATCATAACATGCACTGCTTTAGTTAAGTTAAGTTAAAGTTAAGTGGTTCAGTGCAATTTAAATTTGATTATTTTTGCACCTTTTATCTTAAGCAATATGAAGCTAAATTAATTTATTCAGCACAGAATATGTAGGACTTGCATTTGATGAAAGGAGTCAGAAGAGAGCTAAAAGTTGATCAAAAGTTTGATTCTGTTCAGTTTTTATTTTCAAAGACAGAGAGGCTTTCAATATTACCTTTCAGAATATAAACAACTTCCATCACTGCAACAAGAAGCAGTCAAATTTCTTCCACTAAAGTCTGAACTGTGCTCCAAACCACATGCTCTTACTAACAGGAGGATTATGCTGTGAACCTAAACAAATAAAAAAGTTGATAATTACCAATGATCACCAAAACTCTACTGATACAGCATTGTCAACTTAAATTCTAACAGACATTGTAAGCGCGTATAACAAGTGAATTTTGTATATCTTTCATAACAACTACTTCATCAGAAATCCTCCAATCCAAAACATCAATCTAAATGGTAATTTATAGGTTCAGAGCCACTTGATAAAACCTTCAATTGAAAAGACACACAATTTTCCATTCCGGTCCACATCTGCTTTACCATTAAATAGAAAATCTTGTTCCTGAAGTCCACTGGAGATACAGCATAAAGTGTGCAGTCCAACACATACAAATGACTCTTTGCAAAAACACAGAGAAGGACTAAGGAGACTTGTATAAAAGGTTTGCACTATTAATACTGACCTATTTTGTGAAAGAAATCATGAATGTTACAGCCACTAAACAGAAAACACACATAAAAACACTGCTGCTGTTTGTATGCATTTCGTTGTAAGACTATGTGAAATCAATACGTTGTATACACGATTATATTTTAATCATACAAATATCACATAGGAAATTTAACCAATTAAACAGAATCAGAATCAGAAAAGGTTTATTGCCATTGCCAATGAACAGAATTCACAAACATAGGAACTTGCTTTGGTGATTCTGTGTAACATAAACAATGAACAATAAAACAACCTACCGGTCAATCAAAAGTGACAGGTGTTAAGAAGTGTTCATGAGTCCAATGGCAGGGGGAAAGAAACTGTTCTTGTGATGGGAGGTTCTGGTCCGGATGGACCGTAGCCTCCTGCCTGAGGGGAGTGGTTAAATAGTCTGTGTTCCTGCAGAGTCTGCAGCCAATCACCTTGTCAGCAGAGCGCACAATGCGCTATAGTCTCTGTTTGTCCCTGGCTGTGGCTCCAGCGTACCACACAGTGATGGAGGAGGTGAGGATGGACAAAATGTTGGCCGTGTAAAACTGTATCATCATCTGCACTGGCAGCTTGGCTTTTCTCAGCTGCCACAGGAAGTACATCCTCTGTTGGACCTTCTTGATGACGGAGCTGATGGTGGGCTCCCACTTGAGGTCCTGGGTGATTGTGGTGCCAAGGAAGCGGAAGGAGACTACAGTGGTGATGGGGGAGTCTGTGATGGTGAGGGAGGGCAAGGGGGCTGTGGATTTCCTGAAGTCCACAATCATTTCCACTGTCTTCTGGGCATTGAATTCCAGGTTGTTACCGCTGCACCAGGACACCGGTTCACCTACCTCCTATAGATGGACTTTTCCCTATCCGAGATGAGTCGGATGAGGGTGGCGAGTTGTGGCTGGAGGTGCAGCAGTTTGTGTACAGGGAGAAGAGCAGGAGAGAAAGTACAAAGCCCTGTGGAAGTCCTGTGCTGGTAGTCCGAATGTCTGAGACATTCTTTCCCAGCCGCACGCACTGCCTCCGATTCATCAGGAAGTCAGTCATCCACCTGCAGGTGAAGTCAGGTATGTTGAGCTGGGAGAACTTGTCCTGGAGCAGAGCGGGGAGGATGGTGTTGAATGCAGAGCTGAAGTCCACAAACAGGATCCTGGCGTAGGATCCCAGGGAGTCCAGATGCGGCAAGATGAAGTGGAGTGCCAGGTTGACGGCGTCGTCTACAGACCTGTTGGCTCTTTAGGCGAACTGCAGGGGGTCCAGCAGGGTGGAGGTGAAGGGCTTGTGGTGGGCAAGACCAGGCGCTAAAATTACTACAGTCATCAGCGCCACAGGTCTGTAGTCATTAAGTTCAGTGATCCAACTTGATTTGAAGCAGGCTGGGACATGGCATGACTCCAGGGAGGTGTTAATAGAGACTACACCAAATGGAGATTGTAATTGTTGGGAAAAAAATTCTACTACTACTAAACTACAAATACAAGGCGTCCATAATAACTAACATTTCAAACTCAATTTCAATACTAAAGAAACGGCTCAATAACAATTTTGATACCACAATGAAAAAAAAGCACTATTAGAATGTATAGAATGTAAAACAAAATAATAAAGTAGTAGTTCTTCTGCTAAAGCTCAATACCTTTCTAAACCTATTCTGGAAATGTCCAAATTTGTCCTATTTAAGTGATTGTTTCAGCATCGATACTTGTTCAAATGAGGCATCGGAGGCAGTGCGTGCGGCTGGGGAAGAATGTCTCAGAAATGCGGTCCATCAGCACAGGAGCTCCACAGGGCTGTGTACTTTCTCTCCTGCTCTTCTCCCTGTATACAAACTGCTGCACCTCCAGCCATGACTCCGTAAAACTGATCAAGTTTGCGGACGACACCACCCTCATCGGGCTCATCTCGGGCGGAGATGAGTCTACCTACAGGAGGGAGGTGGACCGGCTGGTGTCCTGGTGCAGCAGTAACAACCTGGTGTTCAACGTCCAGAAAACAGTGGAGATGATCGGGGACTTCAGGAAAGTCACAGCCCCCCAGCCCCCCCTCACCATCTCAGACTCCCCCATCACCACTTTGGACTCCCTCCGCTTTCTTGGCACCATCATCACCCGGGACCTCAAGTGGGAGCTCACCACCAGCTCTCACCGGGAAGGCCTAGCAGAGGATGTACTTCCTGCGGCAGCTGAGGAAAACCAATCTGTCAGCAGAGATGATGGTGCAGTTTTACACGGCCATCATTTAGTCCATTCTGACCTCCTCCATCACCGTGTGGTACGCTGGAGCCACAGCCAGGGACAAACAGCGACTACAGTGCATTGTGCGCTCTGCTGAGAAGGTGATCGGCCGCAAACTTCCATCTCTGCAGGACCTGTACGTTTCCAGGGCCCTGAGACGTGCAGGTTGGATCACAGCCGGCCCTTCTCACCCTGGTCACGGACTATTTGAACCACTCCCCTCAGGCAGGATACTACGGTCCATCCGGAACAGAACCTCCCGTCACAAGTACAGTTTCTTTCCCTCTGCTGGTGGACTCATGAACATGAACACTGCCTAAGCACCTTGCACTCACTGCACTGCTCACTTCCACTTCTATTTGCACTCCTATTTGCACTACATAACCTTATATTTATTATGTACATATCATGCTGTTTTTTGTATAAAGTGTTCCTATTTTGTATAGAGTGTTTGTCGTCTGAGTTGCACCGAACCACCAGGACAAGTTCCTATGTCTGTGAATTTTATGTTTATCGACAAATGGCAATAAACCT
This sequence comes from Eucyclogobius newberryi, assembly GCF_026437365.1. Classification (NCBI taxonomy): domain Eukaryota; kingdom Metazoa; phylum Chordata; class Actinopteri; order Gobiiformes; family Gobiidae; genus Eucyclogobius; species Eucyclogobius newberryi. The sequence goes on along the minus strand of NW_027315723.1, from coordinate 26,033,307 downwards.
TTTTCTGATTCTGAGTATACAGTTTTTATACTACCGTAGTTGTAGTATCACTTAGTATCGGAGTCAACAATTGTTTTTTTTATTAATACTAGAATGAATTAAAACACTGATTTGAGTCCATCTATCAGGCATTGAGAAGTAAAGTTATTATTTTTGTGCTGTGTTCAGAGTTGATGTATGGCAGAGTTACCGATCTTGTAAGTGTGAAAATCATACTTTTATTTGTACGCAGTTATATGTCTGTGTGTGCAAAACAAACTGCCTGGAAATGGCCAAAGTGTGAAAGCTCAAGACAAACAACCCTAAACTGCACAGTGACGGATAAAACGGCAATAACCACTGCTTGGAGATAGTACATTATTATGTGTGACATGGCGTTTTATGTGGCGCTGCACGACGCTGCCTATAGGGAAACATCGGCTCCAGACACAAAATGACTTACAAAGAAAAATATGGCAGCTGTGAATTAACATGAAAAAGCTGGACCTTGAAGCCAAAACTATGTACAGTGTATACGATTTTGAAAAAGGAAAGCGATTGGCAGAAAGCTAAAACAAAATTACTAGAAATAGATAGACTAATCAAGCAATTGCAGTCATAACAGCTAATTACTTATTTACATTAACTACAACAAATCCCATCATTCCACTCTACAATGACTACAACTTTGTACCGTTACTACACCTACTACTTTAAGACTAATTGTAATCCAACAACAACTACTGCTATAAACACTCCTACATAAGGGTAAAAATAGAATGACATGTGTAAGATTGTATTTACTTTATGTATTAGAATAGGATTAGATCAGTGGTTTTATGATGACTTACTTAAAGGATAATGCCCAGTGCATCAGTATTTATAGAGATACAGGGAGATATTACAGAATCTCCCCCATTGGAGCATGTAAAAGGACAAAAGTATTGATGATGATGGCGGCAGTTGGTAGTTAAATCCAGCTCTTATCTACACACAGTGACGGAGCAGCTGAAATGATCGATACCAAAATGTTTCTGTAATGGCGGCGCAGTTAAAAAGAAATTAAGAGAATTATTATCTGTCGCAAAGGCTCGTCCGCGCAGCCTCAAGGCGACACAGTTAGATCCATCAGAGAGGGTGCCCACGCATTTGCCAAAGACACGTTGTGAGGCACGTTTACTGTACAAATGGCCATCTCTGAGATAGAGGAATGTAATTACTTGTATTTTAAAAAAGATGATTTGATATGATGGTTTCTAAAATGTTGGTAAAATATTCCTTCTGCCAGGTATTTTTAATTATCCGAAATGTGCAGTGGAATGCCTGATGATTTACTGAGGATAGGACACCATATTTGAAAAATTAACGGTTTGGAAGGCAATGGAAGCAAAAATTAAAGTTAAAGGTCTACTGTTAATTTGTAGTCTCAGTCGAGATGCCCAATACAATCCTTTGGTCATTCAAATGCATTCAAAGTAGCTCAAATTGTCCAAGCACGTGTGCCTGAGAGTGCGGGTATGAGAGGTGATTAGTGATCACTAAAGGGTTTTTCATTAGTCTCTCCCTCGGCACTACACAACAAAGGCATAAATTACCTTCAGCAGATTACCCACTAATCTGCACCACTGTGCTCCCCTGTTCTCTCTCCCGTGTGTTCATTAATGTCTCTGCCTTTATGATCCCCTCCAAGAGGCCACAACCTAATCAAACAATCAGTGTGAAACCTACCAGCTCTTTTTCTCTATGTTCTTCCCATCTACAAGTTAAATACCATGCCATTGCAATATCTGCAAAAGTAGCAGCTTGGTCCATCATTACAGTTCTCGGTAGGGAAATGAGGCTCTCAGAAGAGTAAGTAACAGTCTGCAGAGAAGCCAAATCAAATGGGTAAGCAAGAGGGAAACCTCAGTGAGATTTTTCCACCTACTTAACTACTCCACAAGTCAAAAGGAAGAGCTGCCTGGAATATATTATTGTCTTATGCCTTCAACTCATTTTGAAAGAATGGAGAAGAAACTCGGGTAAAGAAAAACTATTCAACTGGGGTCAGAGCTGAACCGAAGCTGAAGTGTAAGCACTTCTACTGAGTCTTGTCTTTTCTCCAGATTTAGCAGTAACTTTACCCGTTTTGACCCCAGCTGTCCACGTTGGGAAGCAAGAAAGCTTGCCGTGTTACCTGCTGAAATCCACTCTGTCCAGCAGCTCTTGTCTCTTCTTGTTTTCTTTTTCCTTTTTGATATCCCCCTCCTCGTCCTCAGGCAATAGATCGTCATAGGGGAGGTCATCAAGGTCAACATCACCTGGCATGATAAACCTTCAAAACAGAACACACAGCTTTACCTTTGTTTCTTATAAGATTGCACAAGGAGTTACAAAAAAATGAGCATAACATCCCCATTAACGGTTTAATTTCAGGATCTCTCATGTGCTCTGGTTCGAAATAAATTCCAATACTGGTCAAATGCTGATATCTTTAGTCTCTCACTTTCAGTTGTTTAAGACCAACCAGACAAGTTGCAAAGTGCACCTTTAAAAAATATTCACATATCCAAGTATAGGGCTTGGGCAATGTTAAAGGTTAAATGGACAATTTTTTTGGCCCAAATCTGAGTCTCATTTCCTCGTGGCGTGGACTGCCGATTAGTCCTGCCACGTATCAATCATAAAACTCACCTACCGCTCACCTGCAGCCGCGTGCGGGCTCATCCCCTGAGAGCAGCACGTTTGCCGTGTCTAAACGCATTGATCTATCATAATAGTTCCCTCAGTGTACGGGACAAAATGAAGACGGAGAAAGACTGTTCAAGCTGACTCAGAAGAAGACGGAAATCTACGGGAGACGAGAGATGTGATGCGATCCGTCGCGCTAATAAACAAACGCACGTGTGTGTTGTATCAGTCCGCACGGGGGAGTGCGCATGCGCACTTCCGCCTGCGTTCTTAAATCGCCGAAAAATCGTCCATTGCGCCTTTAATCTCAAAAGAACAAATCAGAAGTTTTTACATTTGTTTAGATCTTTCAAGCTGTAATTTATACCTTAACAAATATTTTGTTCTGAAAGTTTGGAAAGGCAGTTTAACAGTTCTTTATTTAGTGCGCTGTCAAGTAAGTGTAAATGCTCCAGGACATGCTCAAAATACACACTGTGAACTTTATTTTTCCAAATAGTTAAAACTCCAACAACATTTCGAGACAGTTGAAGCTCTGCATTTCCCTGTTCCTCTCACCTGCCTTCATCTTCCCTGTTCCCAATGGCCACCAGCGCCTCCAGGTCCGTCCCTTTGAGGCCGTACATGAGCAGCTCTTTGGCCGCGTCCACGTTCTCCGGGACTCGCTCCACACACTCGTGCAGCACCCAGGAGCGCTTTCGGATTTTACTCTGGGGGCGACGCGAATGGGATCGAGTTCAGTCAGAATGATGGGGACAAAATGAGATAAAGAATTAGGACGAGGAGAGTGTGTAAATTCGCAACAAATTGGTAAAAATGATGCGTGAAATAAGAGTAGGGGGGATTGCAACACCCACTCGGCTCTACTCTATTTCTGCAGCTACTATACGCAGATAAACACCTTGACTTTAATAGCATTTTTCTATCTACATCTATACCCTCCCCTCTTATTATATTCTTTTCATTTCCTGACATACATTTCTCAATTTTGGCTCAATCTCTTACCAGATAATCTTGAATGGAGGCGATGCTCACGGTGCTCTTTCTCCACTGTCTCTGGTACACAAGGTCAGAGTCCAGATTGTAAGCGTGGGCTAGAGATAGGGCCTCCCCATATTCTTCATTGTCTATCTGTGGATAAATACAGGGACGAGTTAGTATAATGTTACAATTATGAAACTACTGTACCTACTGTAGTACTGATGTTTAATGTTTTGGTTTAAAAGAAAAAAATATATATCATTCAATTTACCACCAGAGGCGTTTCATGTTCAAGAGGACTTTTCCCGCAATCAATTATTAGCAGCGAAAATGAGAATCTACATTTAACAGGGTTGAGTAAAAAATGTAATGGTTAATATCAAGTGTATAAAAGAGTCCTGAAAATGTGTCATTTAGCTTTTTATAATTCATGTGCAATACTGTTTTACTCATATGCAATACTGTGACATAATGTCAATCATCCTGGTGCAATATTTTCTATCCATATAACAGCTGTAAATAAGTTATTATTATAAAGATTATAAGAGTTATTTCTAAGTTATCTGTTTTTAGTATTATACTTCTGTGCCTATGTTGCAACACTGTAATTTCCCCCATTGTAGGACAAATAAAGGTTATCTTATAATGATTAAAGATATATCGGGGCTGTGAAATATGGCGATAAAAATTGTATCGTTACGCTGTCATTTTTTAGGGGTTTTGACACATTGTGAGTCACTTTATTTACTTTTCCGAACCAGACCTATTGGTTTGTCCCGGTAAACTCAGAGAGAGCCAATTACTTAATAATTACTCCCGTAGATTTTTGTCCACTTCTGCGTCAGCTCGAACTGTCTTTCTCCGTCTTCATTTTGCCCCGTACACTGAGGGAACTATATTATGATAGATCCATGCGCTTAGGCACGCGGAAACGTGGGGACGAGCCTGACGCGGCTGCAGGTGAGCGGTAGGTGCGTTTTATGATTGATACGTGGCAGGACAAATGATTTATCCACGCCACGAGGAAATATGATAAAAAATTTGCTGAAAAAAATCGTCCATACCACCTTTAAGTCAGGATAAAGATACTAAATGTACATGACTCGTGATAAATCATGATCTAGCCAAGTGTTTTTACCTTATCGTATGTTATAATTAGCTAAACCAAAAAAGTTGTTGTTTTAAGTCAGTAAGTAATGTGTAGATAAAATGCAGGGTAGATAAGTGAAGATCACCATCTCTGTGTTGGAGTTCAGTCACTTTAACCAGACTTCCTCGAGTTTGATAAGAAAAGTCCACTGTCAATGTCCATGTAAGAGGACAAAATGCTTCCTTATCTCATTGATTTGGCTGATACAATTGCAGCAGCAGGCTAGGTCATAGCCTCTAAAAACTAAATGAAAAGTAATGGGGCTTAGTTAAGCAAATAACAGAGTTTGCAGATCTACACAGCTTTTCATTTGTTGTCGCGCAAATCATCGTTGATTCGATTTGGAAAATGTTTTGAATTTCCATTTATCCCATTTGAGAGCAAATATTGGCCTTTTAACTCCATTAAAATATATCATATTTGTATTAAAAGATCAAAGTAAAACACATCTAAAATGTATCAAATGTGTAATATGGGTGTTTTATTGTGTGTATTTTTTACAATTATTAAAGTTATTGTGGAAATAACTGAATTCCACAGCCAAACAATGTTCAAGAAATGTCACCAAAATTGCCATTCCTATTTATAGTATTTTTAGAGGTGTGTACAGAATACATTTAATATTCAAGAAAGAATATTGTATTAACGAAAATATGTATATCACTGTATATCATATTGCACAGGTTTCTTCATTGTGCCAGTAGAAGCTCCAACATGTGCACAGCAGTGGCAGGCCCACTCCTTTCAGATTACATATGTTACATCTGAAGTGAAAAACAACAGGAGGAACACGGTTGGAAAAGCACAATGGCTACACCAAGTGCTACAAAAAGATAATAGTGATGTATGACTGGGTACCTCTCCACTTTTAGAACTGATGGCGATGACTAATGGTGCCTAATGATGATGACAATGATGAAGAAGGCTGGAGATGATGGGCCATAAAAATGACTGATGAACCGTGCTCAAACTTGGGACCATGGAGCGGCGATAGCTCCCTCTGTACTTTATGACGGAGCATGTTGTTGTCTTTGCAGCAATTTGTACGTGAGCAAGCAGCGACGGCCATATTTCTAACGCAGCAATTAGCATTTCTGAGAAGCTCCTGGGACGGAGAAATAGCCTAAAAACGAGACTGAACATCTTGCTTGGTTTAATTTTCGACACCCCAGCACTTCTGGAGTCGAGCCAACAGAACAATAGCCGTTCACTGAGCTGGCGTAGGATTTATTTAGTCAAAGGTAAAGGAACATTACGCAAATTGGACTGTAATGCAGTCAGTGGACATGTGGTTTCATGTGACATCCGACAAGGACTGCGAAATGATGTAGCCAAAAATGTGCATGTACTTGATGCTAAGTGCGATATACCTCATTGAGTAGAAATGAAAAATGCTGCTTCACATTGATGTTGGCAGTGAAGTAAGCAGATTTAAATTAACTTCAAAGCAAATAAGCACTTGCAATGCTAGTCTTCTAATTAAAAACAGAATGGAAGTTATTGAACATATATAATCTGAGCGGACTTATGTTCAGATCAAACAGGCGTCTCAGCAGGACAATTTCTCAAAGCAAAGTGTGGAGTTTCTCTAGAGTATTGGCCATGTGTTTAACGAGCATATTTTATGACTTTTTAAGTACCAAACAGAGTATTGTGCATTAGTGGCACACCAGCCTCCTACCTTCCTCTGGTATAGTTCCTCTGGTGTGGTTGACCTCAGGCTAACCAGCCGGTAGTTCTTGATTACAGTGCATGGGCGTTTGCGTGGTGGTGCGAAGCGCTCCATCTCGGTCACATAATACAGGCCCTGTTTAATGTAGCCAAAGTACCGCGCCTTGGCCGAGCTCTCGTCGTCTGAGTCAGAATCTCCTCCATCATCAGCGTCCTCGTCTTCACTGGACACAGTATTCAGGCGCCCACGCTTCTGTGCCAGCTTCACTTCACACTACAAGACAGCGGGACAGCGAGAGGTGGACATGAGAACTGTCCAAAGGTTTGGACGATAAAATACACAAGGCAATGCATGTAAAACGAATTGACAGCCCTTCAAAAAGGCTATTACAAAACAACGGTATAAACCCAAACTGTCGACAATTAAAAACTGTATGGGAATTATGGATGGAGTGTATGAGATGGAGATTCTCATGGAAGTTTACAGGTACATGTAAAAAGACTAAATCAACATACTTTTTGAATAATACTGCAAACATATGGTCTTAATCATAAACCACAGCTGGCTGACAATATTACTTTAATGCAAATAAAATCTATCTGTCTCTTTGGTCACACCACTTGAATTTCTGCCCAGAGTTAAATTCTAATACCGTACGTGTTACCAGAGGGAAGATCTGTGCTCTGCTTTTTCTGGTAAACTGTTTATTTACTACACTCCTGCTGGATCAGCAGCCAGTCCCAACACAAAACCAAGGTCACGCTACCAAACAGAAAGTTTCCTACACTTTTCATGTTTATACAGTAGATCTACAATTTGATCTAGAGAAGAAAAAAAATAGTTGGCTATTTTTCAGCTGCGAGCTGCAGCACTAGGCTGGCTCATATTTTGTGTTGAAGCCTCTTTAGGTGTAAGCTTGCGGCAGACAAATGTTGGTCCCTCCAGCAAAGCACTGCATCAGAACAGAGGTTATGAAACATTTAGCACCTGTAAAACATTCAGCACCTTTATCAATCAGGCAGCTTGCATAACACCTCTTACGCCTCTCAAAACAACATACACATAAGGTCCTGGTTCAAAACTAATTCTCAATACCTCTCATTGTTGCAGCTGATGAAACCTTTCCTAAAAGCTGACATCTGGCTGCTTAAGAATATTATTTTCTCTTTGCAATCAGATAACATACAAAATAAAGAAATGAAGGCTGGAAAGAAAGAAGAGGATGATTTGATATCAGAGTTTCTCACTGGGGAGACAGCTCGGGAGCAGACATTTCATCATCACAAGCTTTTGTTGAAGATTACCATATACACATACGGCCATACATACCATACCATACCATAAATGCACTACAAGCTGGTAAAATTAAAAATGCTTGGCTGAATAAAATCATTACCATTGTATTTGTAATATTCAGTAAGTATTCAACAAAGTCCAATTCAACAACAGCTTTGCATACAAATTAATTTCATATTCTTAAACATTTTAAATGTTCACGGGTCAAAGACAATAAAACCACAGGAAGCTGAAGAATAGTGCAGCACTTTTAGAACAATAGCAGATAATCTAGGGCAAGAAATGCTTCCAAGAGTGTCCCATATGATTTGCTGTCCAAAAAGCTGCAATGGCATAGGAAAGGTATTTTTATAGTTTTACCTCAAGACTGAGAAAGCCCCCATTATACGCAGTGGTTAATCTTGGTGAGGGTTCGAACCACTCGCAGGATTTTCCCAAGAGGTTTCGGAGAGTTCTAACTGAAGAGACGGTGACCGAACCAGAGCAGCGGGCCAGAATCATGACATTATCACTCCACCAGCTCACATCCACCAGTGGGTAGTACTGCTCCTTATCTGAAACACAAACAGACATGTGATCAAGCGGCACCAGAAGAGAAAGAATATGACATTTTAATTTAAATGTGTCACAGCCATAGTGTTTACTTTACACCATTTTTTTCTAATCCATCAGACGCTTTGCTTTGGAGCAGTTTGCAGACTTGCTGTCCCACTCCATCAGCACATGAGGACAACGTGAGGGCAACATGAATTTATCACATGTCGTGCTCAAGATAACACTCAAGAGTGTTTTTTTCATACTCAACTTGTCACAGTTGTCATTGAAAGTGGCCCGAAACTGTCAAAAAATGGATAGTACCGTTGCAGACAAGCAACAGCCCAGACGCATACAGAAAAGTGCGGACAGAGAAGGGAGGCTAAATGTTTTCATGCTTGTACACCCAAATATCTGTATAATTCAGTGGACCAGACATGGCAGAGCTGTTTGTATTGTATCCAGTGTGCAACGCTGCGTCAGCAACAACATCGACTCTCTCCAGCCCCCTAAGCCAAACTACCTTTTATTTTCTTCCATCTCTCCAGCGACGTCTTCAACTCTGGGTTGATCTCCTCAAATCCTGGCTGCAGGGACGATGGAGGATCAGAAAAAAAAGAGATTAAAAAGGGAAAAAAAATAATCTTTCAAACCCAGTTCATACAACCCTCATAATATTCAGAGCAGTGATGAACGCAGACCGACACTGCAGCATGAACATATGTAAGTCTCTCCTAAGCTATAGTTTATTGTCTGGGCCAGAGCTACAGTAAACCACATTAATGCAGTCAGTCAAGCATCTGATGCAGAAGCGCAGGACAACTACTGCATTGCACCCAGCGAAAGTAGAATAAGCCAAGCATAAAAGACAAATGGCTGTGAGTCATATTGTACCTGTTGGTCCTGGCTCCACGTGGCCCTCTGTCGGAGAGAGGGGACGTCCCAGAGAGAGAGGCGACCGGAGAAGTGGATGACCGCCAGCAGGGTGCCATCGGGGCTGAGGTTCATGCGGAAAACACCGTCCTGTAGACAAAAATAGACACGTTATGTTCCAAAACGCTTGTGTCCTTTAAAAGCAGCAGAGATGAAAAGAGTGGTCTGTACCATCTCGTCCCCTTGTCTGGAGAACAGTCTAAAACTCGGCATCCGGAAGAATCCTCGTTTCGGATTCTGTCAAAAAAGTTCCAAACAATAATGTATAATAAAGAAATTTTGTGGTAACTCACACAGCATTGATAGGATAGAAGAGATTACTATTGCAACAACACATCATCAGTAGGGTAAAACTAACCTGTCTCACGACGGTCTAAAATTTGAGTATATAATTTATAGTCTCCTTAATCCCTCAGTCACGTCTTCCGAAGAGGAAGTAGAGACCGGGGACTCGGAGGCTGGCTCATCCATCACCCAAGCTGAAGTCACTGAGGTTGTTCGCAAACTCCTCGGTGGCAGGGCTCCGGGGGTGGATGAGATCCGCCCTGAGTACCTAAAGTATCTGGATGTTGTAGGACTGTCTTGGTTGACACGTCTCTGCAACATCGCGTGGCGTTCGGGGACCGTGCCTCTGGACCGGCAGACCGGGGTGTTCAAGAAGGGGGACCGGAGGGTGTGTTCCAACTACAGAGGGATCACACTCCTCAGCCTCCCGGGTAAGGTCTATTCCAAGGTACTGGAGAGGAGAATCCGACCGATGGTCGAACCTCGGATTCAGGAGGAGCAGAGTGGTTTTCGTCCCGGTCGTGGAACACTGGACCAGCTCTATACCCTCCATCGGGTGCTCGAGGGTTCATGGGAGTTTGCCCAACCAGTCCACATGTGCTTTGTGGATCTGGAGAAGGCTTTCGACCGTGTCCCTCGGGGTGTCCTTTGGGGGGTGCTCCAGGAGTACGGGGTCCGGGGCCCTTTGCTCAGGGCTGTCGGGTCCCTGTATGACCGGAGCAGGAGCTGTGTTCGCATTGCCGGCAGTAAGTCAGACCTGTTCCCAGTGCATGTTGGACTCCGCCAGGGCTGCCCTTTGTCACCGGTTCTGTTCATAATTTTTATGGACAGAATTTCTAGGCGCAGTCAGGGGTCGGAGGGTGTCCGGTTTGGGGACCACAGGATCTCATCTCTGCTGTTTGCAGACGATGTTGTCCTGATGGCTCCATCAAACCCGGACCTGCAACATGCACTGGGACGGTTTGCAGCCGAGTGTGAAGCGGCTGGGATGAGAATCAGCACCTCCAAATCCGAGGCCATGGTTCTCGACCGGAAAAAGGTGGCTTGCCCTCTCCAGGTGGGTGGGGAGTCCTTGCCCCAAGTGGAGGAGTTCAAGTATCTCGGAGTCTTGTTCACGAGTGAGGGAAGGATGGAGCGTGAGATCGACAGGCGGATCGGTGCAGCGGCTGCAGTGATGCAGTCGCTGCATCGGACCGTTGTGGTGAAGAGGGAGCTGAACCGAAAGGCAAAGCTCTCTATTTACCGGTCGGTCTACGTTCCTACCCTCACCTATGGTCATGAGCTTTGGGTAGTGACCGAAAGAACAAGATCGCGGATACAAGCGGTCGAAATGAGTTTCCTCCGCCGTGTGGCTGGGCGCTCCCTTAGAGATAAGGTGAGGAGCTCGGCCACACGGGGGGAGCTCGGAGTAGAGCCGCTGCTCCTCCACGTCGAGAGGAGCCAGCTGAGGTGGCTCGGGCATCTGTTCCGGGTGCCTCCTGGGCGCCTCCGTCGGGAGGTGTTTCAGGCATGTCCCACCGGGAAGAGGCCCCGGGGAAGACCCAGGACACGCTAGAGAGACTATGTCTCGGGATCCCCCCGGAGGAGTTAGAGGAAGTGTCTGGGGAGAGGAGGTCTGGGAGTCCCTGCTCAGACTGCTGCCCCCGCAACCCGGCCCCGGATAAAGCGGCAGAAGATGGATGGATGTATAATTTATAGTGAAAATGCTAAAAAAAGAGCCAATTAAAAAAAAAACTTCCTTAAGGGTGATATTTTACAGATATTTAATTTTTTCTGATAATTAAACCTCCATTAAGACATTTTTAAACACATTTCTTTTGGATTAATTATTGAGATACTATAGAGATATTTATTTTTGGTCAATATCATCTATACCACACTAAAATATGTTCAATTCATTCATTCTTTTTCTATCCCTTGTTGCTGTTAGGGGTCGCGGATGACTGGAGCTTATCCAAGTGACAAAATATGTTCATATTAAACTTATATAGAACGTTGTGATATTGACAGAAACTGAAAAATAATCTGCTTTGCCATTTTGTATTCATGGAATGTCCCTACACATCATGGTATGCGCTTACAGTGCTGACTTCGTCTTCGTGGCAGGTGACTTGCTTATAATGTGGAAATCCGGACAGAGCCCTCCATGCCGTGATCCCGTTGCACAGGGCTCTGGACGCGCTCTCATCTCCGGCCTCGCAGCCCCCCACCAGCAGCAACCTCAAACACACAAGATCATTATTGTCTGGTGGGATTTGATTAAGAAAATCAGCAGCTGAAGAAAGTGATTGTGGGGTCATCTTCGAGTCTGGGTTCACACAAGGCTAATAGACCATTCGTGTTGTAGAGGCACCATTTAGAGGAGAAGTGAATTCAAATGTTACTCATCAGTTGGAGGAGTTTATGCCGGGAATTAATGGCAAAGCCCAGTTAAGACGCAGACAATACCACAATGTGACCGCAGAGGCCCGTAGGTCTGTTTTTTGCAGTGAAACAGAACTTAACTGCAATTGTGAGCTGCAGCACAGGGAAGTGTGGATGAGACAGGGCTTTCTGGCTCAACACTGCCCCCTGCTGAACAAATTATACTGAGGAAAATGCAAAGTCAGACTTCTATATATGAAATTAGACCGATTTAGAAACCTATTTTTCTTGGACTTGGAGATGGATGTGCAATCATTAAGTCATCCCACCGGAAAATCAGCTTATTTAAAAAGGAGAGAAGATGGTTAAAGTCTGTGCTACTCTGAACATGTGGTGGGGGATACCCTGCCCTGGTCCACAAAGACAGTTTTGAGACAATCTGTATCTAATCCAGTGAAGGAATTGTTACAAAGTACAGTTTTTGTTATTTGAGAGTGGCTCCTACACATTACCCTTAAAACATAAGCATTACAGGTAGTTTACCATAGTCCTGTAAGAATGTATTTCACAGGAAGGATAAAAGACCATCGTGCAACAGTGCTGTTGTTTCCCACACTATGTGTGGGAAACAACACCCACTGCATTAATTGTCACATTCACAAAACACAATTTTCACCCATGTAACACCTTGAAAGGTAAAAAAGGCAGTCACAAAAAGCTTAAGCTTCTGCTCATGCCTGCCCAAGGATTTTTTTTTGTTGTTTGCTTGATTTGAAATGTTATGCTGTCCAGTAGACAAAAAAATGAATTAAATGTTAAAAAATTCCCAAATTGTCTCAACTATATCATGGTGGGGCTCGCTTAACCAGCTTCACTGGGGGTTTATTCATAGCTTTCAGAGTGATGGAAAATAGCACTGTTGCCATAAGAGGTGGGCTATATAAAAATATATATATACAGTATAATATTGTGAATGTTGTTTTCAAGATATGCAAAATTTGAATACTGAATATATTGTTTATAGTAAAGGGAAAAAAAAGAAAGAAATACTAATAGAGCCGATAAGAAATTGATTGAAAAATTAAGAAAGTAAACTCAAATAACTCAAATAAATGTATATGGTGTTATTTCTGTACTTTTGTTACTCATTAAACAGACATTTCACATTTGTCTGATAATTAAACTTTAACGTTTAAAGACATGTTTTAACACATCATTTCTGAAGGATTGATAATATTGTATGACTGAAAATATTGAGACATTTTCTGGTTACCATACTGCAGCAACTAACGATTGAACACATCTTTTGAATGGTCAAATGTCCTCAAAATGTCACTTATTACCAGAAAGTTGAAAGAGGTGAATAGATTTGGGAGTTAGTTACAATAAAAGAAGAAGAATAAAAGATGTCATGATAGCACTAGAAGTAATTTATTAGATTCATGTGTGCGCATACAGAATAGTGTCAAGAAATGTTAATACTTTTATACTTATACAATAATTGCTCCATCTAGTAATAATGACAAAAAAATGATCAAAACACCCAACATCTGGGAACACTGCTGTCTAAGTGCTATCCCATCTGTGTACTGGATAACTGATTAACACTTGCTTCCTGCCTGAGAAACTCCCTCCAAAATGCGCTAATGTGTTATTATAATGCTAAATATTATGTCCCAGGTCTCCACTTTCTTGCCCATCTTCCATTCTCTCTGTTGCTGACCCATTTTTCACGCAGGAATCATTAAAGTTTCATCTCATCCATCAGTTTGGCAAACACTTGACTGAAGCTGCCAAAAGCCATTATGCTGCCAAACCAGAGCACCACCATGGGGCAGTGCCGGTTTTGTTTAGCGTGTCAGGAGGAGAGCCGTGAAAACACCAGGGTCAGGTGCAAGTTTAGACATAATTAATCAAGCCCTTAGGAAATTACACGGAGAGGGCCAAGGACACCCCGGGCTGCGATAGGGAAATCCAGTGCATTTGCATTAAAGTGATTTGTTTCTGCCCTTTGGCCTCACTCCATCAAGGGACCATCTTATCCATGTTCAGTTGTTACAAAGAAGTGCTCCTTCATCATCTAAAGCTATAATTCTCCATAGCACAATTATAAATATTATAGACTTTCACAAGCTTATCAACCAGCTGCTGGTCTCTGGTGTCGAATGAGACGCGATACACTACCATTAATTGTAAATTGGTATGTTTATAGAGTCGTTATCTCCCTTTGTCCACTCAAACGGCTTTAAATCAATTAAAAGTACAGATATAAAATATTACATTCATAGAAAAGGTGCACAAATCAATCTGCAAAACTTAAAGATAAAATATAATGAACATGCTCTGCCTCTTACTGTCATTCATGGACATACATAGGTGAATTAATGCACAGTGGGTGAAATATTTCAAGTCCGACAGTGGTTCAAAGAGACAGGAGACACAGGAAAAGTATATTTACCTCTGACATGAACAATCAAATGGTACAAAATGGTATTACCCATTGAAGTATGATAACGTAGTGCAACTATCAGGCAAAGAAATGTCAACAAGGATCGAGCAGAAGGTGTTTTAGTTAAACTAGAGAAATTGCACATCGTGTTTGACATCCATTCTTGTCACTATTCTTTACAACTTTTGAGCTACTTTAATGATTTCTACAATATCTTCAAATGTACATCCAACCAAAAACTCCTAAGAAAACGTATGTCTCATCCCTAATCATTATTGTGTGTATCAAAGGACAGACTGGTTTTGAACCCCTCCATCTATATTCAGTGCAAAATGTGATCAAAACATTTAACCTTTATATCTCAGCAGGCCCTTACATGCCAAATAAAGGAGAGCCGTTTCGAATGTGGGCTTCACTTTGGGCCCCCTGATTGAGAGGTTCCAACTAAACAAACAAAATTTACTCGCACACACTGCCATCCAAACATCACAGTAATTCCATACAAAAAGAGAAAAGACCTGCATAGTGAACAATGAAAGTGCTTGTAATATTATTACCAAGAACCAACTCTCTAATATAGCTGAAGTGAAGACAGATACAAAAAACAAGCAAACACAAAAACAAATGGGGAGATACAAAAGCACCAAATAAACTTACCGGTGTCCTGGATGATAGATGACCGAGGTGATGCCATGAGAGTAGTGGCCAGAAAAACTGAAGCTGTGGTTCTCCCGGAAGTTCTGATTTGTTCCAACACTGGGCAGAAAGGAAGAAGGCAGTTAGATGACAATGGCAATATCAAACAAATTAAGACATTAACGCCCATGTACAGTTAATCAACAATGCTAAATAATTTAGGAGAAAGATGAAAATAATAATAATAATGATGATAATGATAATGATAATATGGAGATTTAAATTCACACTGTAATTGAATGTGACATCGTAAAATATGCAATCAAATTTAAGTGGACTATGTAAATAGTACAGAAAATGAAATGCCATTAGTTTGGATATCTTTTACAGACAATTAATTTATCAAAATTATTTTATTTTATTTTTGCTATGACAAATGTTAAGGGATAGAATCTGGACTACACAATTACATAGTGTGGGTAACAGCATCAATCATAATTACATGTTTGGGATACCGCCTCTGATTTAACAATTTTGTACCCAGAACATAATGAAATAGTCCTCAAAATCTTCTATCTGAAAAAAATATTGTGTGTAATGTGGTGCCAGAGGTTCCTGTACAAGGAAAACGGTTAGGTCAAATCGAGAAAATACAGAAGCCCTGGGTAAAATCTGTGCTTATGACCTGGAGGGAGCTAATAAAACAAGCTGGTTGGCTTATAAATAAAAGTTTTGCACTGAACTCCATTGACAGCTGAAAGCAAAAGTGAACCCTGGTGTGGTACGATTGTAATGTTAAGTGCATGCTGTTTTGTGTTTACACTTGTCCAAGTGAACCGTGCTAACTAGTTTGAACTAGTAGGACAGCTGCTCCAGAGTAAAAGAAAATCAAATGAAAAGTTTTGTTACTTTAAAATAATATTTTGTCCTGAAACAGGACTTTTTTTTTAAGGTATTAAGGAGTTATTATAACCAGGAAATGAACTACTATAAGCCTCTGATTAAATTTAAAGCATACAAAACTATATACCGGTAACTGTATTACTAATCCTGACAACAATATAACTAGGTACATCAAAGGTAAATGGGGAAACAGAAGGAAATGATGTCATTACTAATGAAGTGAATTAAGATTCTTATTTTTCCCATATGATTCTTTTCAGAAATCCAACCCCCAAAAAGCTGTTGGACCAGACCTCCACCACTTTAAGACACGGAGAACAGACCCCCCGTCTTCACAGGCATTTTTAAACATGGCATGTCCAGGCCTGCTTCAAGTCGTCCATCATTGGCCCTGTCCCCAAGAAGCTGTGGATCACTAGATTTAATGCCTACCCCACCTCAAGCCCTTCACCTTCCCCCTGCTGGACCCCCAGCAGTTCGTCTAAAGAGCCAACAGCTGTGTAGGCGATGCCATCAACCTGGCTCTCCACTTCATCTTGCCGCATCTGGACTCCCTGGGATCCTATGCCAGGGTCCTAGTTGTGGACTTCAAGAAGAGTTTTCCCTCTGCCACTGGACTCGGACTGCCACTTAAACTACAATTGAATCAATCACTCACCTCACTGTTCACTTTCTGCGCTACATCTGTATATTTAACAGTACATTTCATTTTATTTTATATATTGTTTTATTATTGTTCAACACTGTATGTTGCACCGAATCACCAAAGCAAGTTTCTATGTTTATGATTGTTTTTCATTGGCTATGGCAATAAACCTTTTCTGATTCTGATTCTAGAGCTACAATAATGACTGGCTAATGGGACACAGTAATCCTGTTACATTTTCATAAAGACAGTTGCTTGATTCATCTTACCTCACTAGATAGCTCTTCAGTCCACCTCTGTATGTGATCACTAGCAGCTCGGCAGACCACTGTGCACTGGCTGTGTACTCCAGGAAAATCAGGCCTGCCACAGCACAGCTAAAATCTCCCGGAAAACTCACCTCCTGAACGTAGAAATAAATACAAGTCAGCTGTAATGTCTGACTGATGTAGCTGAGAAGAAGAGCTATGAAAATGTGTATTATCATCCATCACTTTTTGATTTGTACAAGGGCAAACAACAGGCATACATCAGAGCAACCTCAGAAAACAGTGGGAAAAAAGAAAACAATGGCATGAGAAGCCAAGGGAAAAAATATAAGAGACTACAGGAGACACAAGGTGATAGGGGTGGATTTAAGTAGTAGTTAGTTTATTTTTTTATTTTTTTAATACAACCCGGAATAGCTGTGATTTGGCAGAGTGTGCACTTAACGGTAACAAACAAGAAAATGGGTATAGCTGAGGAGTGTAAGTGCGGTAGCAGACGATGTACAAAGTGGCATAGAGCTCTAAAGGAATGCAGATCAGAGGAGGAGCGAGACAAGAAGAAGCCGGGCAGAGGCGGGGGATGACATGCCAGATAAAGGGGAGATGGAAGTCATGATGGACACCATAGAAACATGATCATAACAGGTTCAAACAGGGCAGCGGGGGAGGGAGATTGGTAAAGGGAGGAGGGATTTGACCCAAAGTGGCAGATTGAAGAGGAAGGTCTACAGAGGATGAGAGCAGCGAGTGAAAAATTAAACAGGGGTTGATGGCAGCGAAAAGAAGAGCAGAATGGATGACATGTGCACGAGTGGAGTTAAAGGAGTATGAAGTGAGAGAGGGTCTAGATAGTGTCTGACAGAGGACATTCAAAGGATCATGGGAGCAACAATGGTGTCAGTCATCTTCAGACTGATGTGAACCATCTGAAAGTGGGCTACAGAAATGTAAAAGTGATTAAAAAAAAAAAAAATCCTATTTCACAAAAGTTATATCAAACATTACATAAAATCTTATATGTCCTGTTTTTTCTCTATTAGGGGTTACTCGTACCGGTAATTCATATTCGGCCAAGCAGTTATCGCCTTTAGGAAAGTGCAAGGGCTGAAGTGCACCGATAAATCGACTAAACGGGAACACTAGCTCACAGGAGTTCATACTGAAAATTGTGTATGTAAAAAGGACGAATAAATTCACAATTAAATGACGAATTACGGTTTTCTCCCAGCGGTTGTCCATATACATATCCTTTAGAGTCTACAGAAAATAATGAATTGATAAATAAAAGCCACAGTAAATATCAGCTTGAGAAGCCAGAGTCTGTCAATCCTGCAAGTTCAGCCTTGGGGAAGAATCCAAAGTAATATCTTTGCAATGTAATATAGAAAATGTGTTTGTCACTGCAAACCAGACAACAAAGTACACACCATGGAAAAAGACCACTTTTCAGACCACAAAACTGTCACGATTTAGATTAAATTAAGTTGACTGGCATGTTTTCAAATACACAAACGGTACTTTAAGAAAATGAGGAAGACATGCAGTCCTCCGGAATTATTTCCAGTAATTTCACGCCCAACAATAAAATTACACTAAAACAAAAGAAAAGAAAAAAGGAACAAACAAACATTGTGTAATCTGATGCTCAAATTTGTTGATTATTTGAATCAGATAGATCTTCTTTCAAACAGACCAGTGCAGTGTTAACTTGACCTTAACACTGCACTGGTCTGTTTAAAAGAAATAACTTGGAAGACCAACTTTAATGATGTTGCACTACACAGAATCACCAAAAAATCTCTGCATTCTTTTCAAAGGTCATGCAGATTTGGAGTGAGACAAAGTAATTACCGGAGGAATGACAAACAGCTCACTGCCCATAAGGTCGAAGAGTCGCACGGTGCCAGTGCTGTCGGCGTAGGCCAGCAGGATGCAGTCATAGCTCCAGGCCACACGGCGCCACTGCGGGCACGGGTCCTTGGGCACTTTTTAAACAACAAACACATATATAAGACTTGAACGTTTGCTTTTGAAACACACAAGCGAGTCTATGATGTGGCTTCCAACTAATGTGTGAAGAAAATATTGGTTATTTTTGACAATGTCGCATTCAAAACAGATCACGGCTGCAGCTAACAATTATTTTGATAATCCATAAACCTACCGATGAAGCTTAGCGACCCCACAGAAAATATGTACTTTTTTTTCCATCACAAACATGTTTCCTATGTCATTTGAAGTAATTTACTGCTCTGTCCAAGTCATACAATGCCTCTCTCTCAGCAATCATGATTTTTTTGGCCTGTACGCTTTAGTAGACAGGATAGTTTAGCATGAGAAGGGGATAAGAGAAGGGAGGACATGCAGTAATTTTCAGAGCCAAGATTCGAACAACCATCGGGCAGCACAGTTGATGATCATTTCAATAACCGATTCGTAGCGATTAACTTCGGCCCTAAATGAGATGGTGTATTTAGTTTACAATGACATAGAAAAACAGAAACCTTGGACACACTATGAATTTGTGGCTTTTGGTGAAATTGTCAACTTCAGAAATATGGAATACATTGAAATTCCAGTTTGTTTTTGCAGAATTGAGATAGATTTAATTGCGTATTGATCTTGCTGTACATTGCATTATGGTAGCTTTGCCAGCACACACGGCCCTTTTAGTCTAGATGAGAAAACTGTGGGAATAATCTCCGGAGCCCTGATGATGAATACTGATGAAAAGGAGGAGATCTAATGCCATACATCAATACCGCATGTCCAGGACCTCATCCAATTCATCTGCAATAATGTAATGCATCTCAATGATTGTCTTTCAAAAATGAGCACATACAGTTGGACTCTGAGGGAGACGGAAAGGGGGGGGTGAGTGAACCAAGCTAGAAGAAAAAGAGCACAGAGATCGTAAATCCATCTTTTATTGAAGTATAGGCTACTGTTTTAGCCCAGTGCTGGCTCAGCAGTGCTGCGACTGTAACCATATCGAAGTGATGAAGCACACTGCTGCCACTTTCTCCAGGATTCACTGACAATACTTCTCTAACTCACAAGAAACCACTTTCATGCCGTTTCTCCTTTTCATAAATCACAACATAATAAATGATGTTGGCCTTTAAATCATACAGCATACTCACCAAGTGTTGAAACAAAGGACAAACTAAAATAAATATTTAAATATTTAAGTCACTTCTGCATTAACACAGCAGGAAACATAATATACCACCACGGGCGCTGTGTGTAGACACACATGCAATAAACTTAGGAAAAGGAAGTCATGTTTTTGTTGATATCACATAACAGTGTTTATTGGCGTTTATTGTATTGGATTTCTTGGCTGCCAAACGCTGCCGCAACCCCTAGTGGGCAATACAGCGCACAAAACGGAGGCGTTGGATATTGTATGACTGGAATTTTAAATGAAGAACAAAGCGATGATGTGGGAGGCGAGTCAGACAAAGAAAGGAGGAACAGGGGGAAAGGGATGCTGGAACGATGAAGCCAGGCACCCGCTGAGAGGAATAATAGCTCACCAAATTTTAAAAGTCTTAAGTATTAGAGTGCACCTCAGGACGTAAGAGAATTAAAGCACCTTTGAGAGTGTGAGCTGCGGAAAATCACAGAGAAACGTTTTTTTTATCTTAACATAAACAAAATCATATTTTAGTGTTGTGACAATTCTCGCATATCAAATTTGATTATAAGGATGGCATATTTGATACCATGATGTTAACAATGCAAATCCTTAGCCATAAGAAGGTAATTTGACACAAAATAATAGTAGTTCCATTGATGTTTAATAATTATCAAGATGATTCGAAAAAACTATTACGGAAAGAGCCAATTTTGTCCTATTCATTTTTACTTGTGTGAATTAGTATCTAGTTTTGACACTAGTTTTAGTATAGATTAGAATTTATTTTTTAATACTTTTGACAATCCTATTAAATTTACAAAAAATAATGTCAATATCTGCACCGTTCCATTGAAAAGAATTGACAGGCTTGATATACAATATAATTTTCAGTGTTTAAACATTACAAACTTTCCTCTTAATTTTTGAATTTGAAATGCTGTGCCTCCATATATATAACCTTATGCTGTAGCTTGAATGTTAATGTATATTTGTTTCTCCCTACAGTATTTCAATGGTGAATCATTTATTCTCTTTCTTTTCAAAATGTCCTCACGACAGCGCAGAATGTATAGCATCCTGTTTGTTGCTTTGCGGCTGAGCGGGCCCCATTTCCACATAGATGGCTTTCTAGGGGAACTAGAAAATTGGTCTCTCGTGTTGTTTTTTATCCCAGTATAGAAGAAGGTACATGTTTGGGAGGATTATAGCAGACAACCCAACAAGAATCTGCTCAGAAAGGCTCAAGGA
This sequence comes from Eucyclogobius newberryi, assembly GCF_026437365.1. Taxonomy (NCBI): domain Eukaryota; kingdom Metazoa; phylum Chordata; class Actinopteri; order Gobiiformes; family Gobiidae; genus Eucyclogobius; species Eucyclogobius newberryi. The sequence goes on along the minus strand of NW_027315723.1, from coordinate 26,012,150 downwards.
TCCATTTATCAAAGTTCAACACTTATGAATTATGTACAGAGGAGAAAGCATCTGTCAGGGAAAAACGTACAAAAGACAGCTGTAGAGACACACACACACACACACACACACACACACACACACACACACACACACACACACACACACACACACACACACACACACACACACACACACACACACACACACACACACACACACACACACACACACACACACACACACACACACACACACACACACACACACACACACACACACACACACACACACACACACACACACACACACACACACACACACACACACACACACACACACACACACACACACACACACACACACACACACACACACACACCAGTCATGAGGAGGATATGAAAGGAAGTCTCTTTGACTTTCATTATATTTTGTTTCACATATAAATCTCATGACAGGTTTCTCTGGATTGTAAAGGTGGCAGTCAGTTATTTTTGTTTTTACATTTTGTACTGTAAATTTTGACCTTGGATAACGTTATCTAAGGACAACAACAAATGGACTTACGTAGATATGGTCATTTACAGGTTAGGTGGTTTGTTGTTTTCATCTGATATCTCTGTCTGAACAAATCCCCATTTTAAGGAAAAACACAAACTTAAATTAATTAAAAAAAATTAAACTTTTAAACCATTAAATGTGCATCTTAATCAACAATTCCATTGATCAAGCTTAGCAGTGCTAATTTGATAGAAGTAGCAGGAGCTACCACTGGTCTTTTAAAGAAATGTATTACCAACACACACCTAAGAAATTTATTTTTGTAACCAGTTGCATCCAATCAATGAATATAGTAAACAGAAAGCAATTATTTTAACTAGTTAGCCCGTTACACTTGCACAACCACAATAATGATATGCTGAAAGTCCGGTACCATCAAGAACATAATACTGCTCTGCTCTGCCCAACAGGAACATCCAAAATGAGTGTAAGTGTGGTGACAGATAAAAGGGGAGAGGTTACTTACCCTGGCACTTGCCAATGACCGAGCCAAAGTCATCCCTCACAGACCTGTGGAGGACACGTTGAGTGATGGTGAACAACAGCAGTCTTATTGGAGCCAGTACAGAGCGAGCAGTAACAGCCTCTGACAGCATGCCAAGGCATGCATCAGGCAGCCTTGGTAGTAGGTTGTGCTTAGACGGACACTAACAGATCTCTGAGGAGAAACCTTTAGCTGTCTGAACACCCACTTGCTTCAGCTCTGAAGCTCTACACTGTTAAAAAACACTAACGAAAGGAACAACATCCCAAAATAATAAACACAAGGAAAAGCCAGAGTCAATTCAAACACAAAGCTAATAAACATGTAAATTAGAAACGCACTTACGTTTCACAGCATGTGGGTTTAATATCAAAGAATTTCAATTACAGAAAGAGTTCCGGTGATACAAGTGTGTGTGAAAACGAGCCGTGTGTAGTTAACCTCTGGAGAGCCGGATTATAATTGTATAGCAACTTAATTTTCATTGATTTTCATTTCCAATTTGCCCAGTCACACTGTGGCTATAGTGCACAGGTTGAGCAATATTTGTTCAGCGTAGTAGGGGAAAATGAATTTGTTTCTGGAGGTAATGCTAACTTCAGATAGGAGAAACTTATTTTATCTGGCCATTAATATAGAGACCCACTGTGAGTTGGTTGTCCAGTACAACTACATTGCTCATGTTGAGGGCATAATAGCAGAATGAATTTTACAAAAGGTTAGAGTTCACTATTTACCTTATCTCCACACACTGGTCCTGCACCACCGCCAACAGCTTGCCATTACTGTAAAGAGATAGAAATTGGTGAGAAATGGTAACAAGAATGGACAAGCATTTAAGTGAGAGAAAGGGAAAATGAGAACACGAACAATGATTGCTTTACACAGTGCAAAGGTTGTTAAGTGGAAACGAACAAGGAAAAAAAACAATTTAAGTGGAGATGTAAAGTGAACAGTCAAGATTATTTGAAAAAATCGAACTTGCTCACCTTGATAAAACCAGCTGCCAATTTATCTGCTTGTTCGACAATCGAATCAGTCCAGGAGGTAGAAAGGAGCTGGTGGGGCTACAGTTCACAAAGCAGAGTTATATGTACAGTATTTAATATATTTGTCTACTTTTAGGTCCATCCTTCTGACATGATACAAGGAAGGTAGATCTTTGAGAATAGCACACTAATGACTTGATTGTCAAATGATTTTTTAAAAATTTGTCCAGGTCTGCCAGCTGCCTGCTGAGTCTGGCAAAGAAGGCTTACCACTGGTTAGCTCTAGAGCTTATCAAACATGTTTTAAAGATTTAATCGAGGCACTGATGACTTCAGTGACAAATACATCTTGAAATTAATATATTAGGATTCCACAGTGTAAAAAAATCGACCTTATATTGTTAGTCTTTGCCACCATAACCATAATACTATCATATTTGTCAAGTACTAAAATAACTGATGAAAAAAATATTCACTTATGTATAAAAATTGTGCATACAGACATATTACTATGTGTATCACACACACACACAGACACAAAGACACAAAAACACACGCACACACGCACACACCCACACACACACACACACGAGAACACACGCACACACACAAAAACACACGCACACACAAAAACACACGCACACACACACGCACACACGCACGCACGCGCGCACACAGAGAAATGTGGGCTAAGTGTCTTGCCTAAGGAGACTACGACAGAATTTGGTCAGCGTGGGAATCGAACCTCCACCCTTAAAGTGTTCTAACCTCTGAGCTACAGCCGCCCATTAACATTAAATACTGATAGCAAGTTTGGTTTGAATACATCCCAAATAATGCAATACATACCTGTACCACAAATAATGTAGAATCAACCGGAATGGTCCTATAAAAAATAAAACAGTCAAGTTTTCATTTTATTTTTTAATCAATGATCAATTCAATCAAGCAAAAGCGGGTGTATCAAATAGGCCTGCACAAAAAAATCATTAAATAATCCGGTTGACTTGATTTAAAATGAACACATTGTTTCGACAGAACAGACTTGTTGAGAAATGAATGGTGTGAAAGTGCCCCCTTTAGGCATTTAGTGGTCATGATGAAGAGAAATCGAAACGTACCTGTCACTGCTTTTGCAATAATAGAGCTGCTGTATTCCTTGTTGCCTCGTTGCTGCAAATTAGAAATAATCACGTGAGCAGAGTCTTATTGATTGCAGAATCATTTCATCCATTAAAACTTTCATTATGATGCTAATGCTATATATTTCCAAAGCATGACTCGCGATTACAAGTCACAGTAAATATGTAGTTTATAGCATGCAGGTATTGCAAATAAATAATTACTTTGTATCCAACTGTGAAGTGACGCTACGTGGCTTTTTGGGCGCTTGAACCCGCTTGCAACTAATGCTAGATCACTTCAGGCGTTCATTTTTTCATGCATTTCTTTATTAGAGCTGGTATACAGGAGTTGAATGTTAGCTAAAACAATTGCGGAACATACCTGTGTGTCCGTTTCTGGTGACCATTCAGTAATAACCAGTAAATCATACAAAATGTTTTCTTCATCGCTTACAATCAAACTATCTTCAGCCATAGTTACTTGTGCCAGCTGTCAAATGTCTACGGCAGACGGGAAAGGACAAACCAAATATGTAAACAAGTGTATGTATGTACAATACTTATGAGGTAAAAAGTACTCCTTATTTTCTGATTGTGGCTCAACAGTAATAATTGATATACAAAGCTACTGCACGTCACAGACTTTAAAAAATCGAAGAAAACAATTCCCTAGCCAGAACTAATGTTTATAGTTTGGGCACCAGTCGGTCCTGTAAAACTGCAACACCGATTGGCACACGTCATATCCGGTTGAGTTGCGCTTGTGCTGGAAAATCATGGCAGCGTTTTCGGGTAAGATTGTTTATTGTCCAGCTATGAGGGCACTTTTTTTCAATAAGACAATCACCACATGCTAAAACATAAATACTGCACTAGTGTAACAACCATGTAATGTATTTTACGTACAACAGAAATGGGAGTTATGCCTGAAATTGCGCAGGCCGTGGAGGAAATGGACTGGTTGTAAGTGATTTTAAATACTATCCTATCAACTTGGTTTTAATTCCCAATAAGGCAACTATTTTCAGTGCGTCTAGCCACTGTTAACTTTCACGTAAATGTTTCATTACGTAGATTGCCTACTGACATCCAGGCAGAATCGATCCCCCTTATTCTTGGTGGAGGGGATGTACTAATGGTAGGTTGGGAAAAAATGTTGACTTGCCAAAAAACATAAATACGTTGGAGTGATTTTGATCATGAATTGCATTTTAGGCAGCTGAAACTGGCAGTGGCAAAACAGGGGTATGTTTACATTGTATTAATTCAAAAGTTGTTATAAGGGTCATTCATCTATCTTAGTTGGTGATGCATTGTTTTTCAGGCCTTCAGTATCCCTGTGATCCAGATTGTGTATGAAACCCTGAAAGATCAGCAGGAGGGAAAGAAGGGACGATCCGCCTTAAAGACTGGAGGAGCCAGTAAGAACACAGTTATAAATAATGACAATTGAAATAGTTGTAGATTTGCTGTGTCATTCTAACATCATTCTATATTCATTTTTTTTTTTTTTTTTTCAGTCTTCAACAATTGGCAGATGAATCCTTATGACCGTAGTCATGCCTTTGGTAAGTTGATGCTATTTTCAGATCTTTTATTCTTGTGTCATTCATGTCCTCGTTTCTTTTCCTTAGCCATTGGGCCAGATGGACTTTGCTGCCAGAGTAGGGAGTTCAAAGAATGGCATGGCTGCCGCTCTACCAAGGGTGTCACAAAAGGTCTGTACTGATGGTACAAATGATTCTGGCAGAATTGAATGATTATTTCTGCACATTTTTGATTTACTTTCCATAATGTCTCCAGGAAAGTATTACTATGAGGTGACTTGTCATGATCAAGGACTGTGTCGTGTGGGTTGGTCCACTGGTCAGGCAGCCTTGGACTTAGGTTTGTTTCTATTATCCTTCATGTTTGCTCTCATTAACACTTAAACCACAATAATATTTTCTGTGTATATGTCATAACATAAATATTTCTTACTATTTAATGCTAGGAACTGACAAGTATGGTTTTGGATTTGGTGGAACTGGAAAGAAATCTAACAATAAGCAGTTTGACAGCTATGGAGAGGTAAAAATATTAATACTATTTTATATTTTAGTTTTCAAACTGGATGTACATAGTTTGGGATTTGTATTATTTTTATTTTTATTCAGGAATTCACCATGCATGACACCATTGGATGTTATTTGGATCTGGAAAAGAACCAGATTTCTTTTTCCAAAAATGGTGCAGTAACTTTCCGTTACATTCAAAATGACATATTTGATTTTTGTGCTCATTATGACTACTTTTTTCCTACACTTTCCCTCATGCAGGCAATGACCTTGGTGTTGCATTTGACATTCCACAAAACCTCACAAATCAAGCCTTTTTTGCCTCCTGTGTGCTCAAGGTGCCTATAAAGCTACATATGAACTATTGTATGTAAAAGGTGCCGTTAATTATTGTAACCCACTGTTTTGTAATTAGAATGCAGAGCTCAAGTTTAACTTTGGAGGAGAGGACTTCAAGAATGCGCCTAAGAGTGGGTTTGTTGCCTTTGACCAAGCACCAGAAGCTCATACAGCCAAGTCTTCTCAAACAGGTATGCTATTATGATCTGCTCTGCAAGGTAAGGGAAGCAACGACAAACCAAGATTTTAAATGGCAATATCTACAATATATAAAAGGTAATAAATTACCACAGAATTGACTAATAATAATGACAATTAATATACTAAACAATTCAAAGCTTAATCACACTCTTAACTAATTACATACATTTTTAAATAAAATCAACTATGAATTAGTAATTCACAAAGTATCTCAACAAAAAATAAAGTTACAGCAAGCAACAACAACTCAAGAGAGACACATCAAAGCAGATGGCGCACTGGTTACAAAATAAGCCTCTCCGAGCTGGCAGCAGACAGGCTATTTTATTGGGAGCGCCTCATCAGGTGGAGGGATTGGCGGGGTGGAAAAGATGCATGTCCAATTTAGCACAGAATAGTCCAGGCATAAGAGGAGTTTGCCAAATCTGGATCAGGGATTCACCAGCACCATTTCCAAAGAAGGCAAGGGAGCAGATATGCCAATGATGCCAACGATTGTTATTGCCTGTAACACATGAATAGCTTTCACTAGATTTTAGAAATGAAGATCTGCCTGCATAGAATGAAAAATGTATATTAATCTTGTGTTTAGGAACCGCAAAAGTGACCCAGGTAAATACATCCTCCAATTTACCTAAAACTCTCATCATTGAACCCTCTAAGGAATTGGCTGAGCAAACTCTCAACAATGTGAAACAATTAAAGAAATACGTGGACAACCCAAAACTCAGGTAGTTATACGCCGCAGATTACAGTTGCACATGGACATTCTAAAAATAAATTGGAAGAAAAACATCATCTGTCTCTGCAGAGAATTACTGGTGATTGGAGGTGTGCCTGCTAAAGACCAGCTGGCTGCATTGGAACAAGGCGTATGTAACAACCTATAAACTAAAAGCTTTTGTACATGCAACTGTACAACATTAATATTTCCTCATTTTCAAGATTGATATTGTTGTGGGCACACCTGGCCGACTGGATGACCTCATATCCACAGGGAAGCTTTCTCTGGCCCAAGTCAGATTCCTCGTTCTGGACGAATGTGTATTTAATTCTTTTTTTTTTTTTTTTACCTTACTTTACGGTCATCTGTTTCCCTTTTTGTTAATAATTTGGTTTAAAATTGCATGTGTTTTTAGGATGGACTTCTATCTGCAGGATACACAGACTTCATTAACAGGCTCCACAAACAAATCCCTCAGGTCACATCCGATGGCAAGAGGCTACAAGTAAGCTTTATGAAAAGGTTTAATCAGTCACATCAAAACATTGTTTGAGCGAACTTTATTTTGCCAGGTGATAGTGTGCTCAGCCACTTTGCACTCGTTTGATGTAAAGAAGTTGTCTGAGCGCATCATGCACTTCCCCACTTGGGTAGATCTGAAAGGAGAGGACTCTGTGCCAGAGACGGTCCACCATGTTGTCGTCCCAGTCAATCCCAAAGTCGACCACCTGTGGGAGCGTCTGGGCAAAAATCACATCAGGGTAATTACCAACATAACACGGACCAAGATTCATATTGTTAGCGATATATATGTACATTGTGTGTTATTTTGGTTTTGACAGACTGATGAAGTACATGCCAAAGATAACACCAGGGCAGGAGCTAACTCTGCAGGTGAAACTAAGTATTTTGTGTTGACTAATACTATAGATCAGCAGTAAGTAATTGTCAACACTAAATAATATGATGGTTTTACAGAAATGTGGTCAGAAGCCATCAAAATCCTAAAGGGCGAGTACACAGTCAGGGCCATTAAAGAGCACAAGATGGACCAGGCAATCATCTTCTGTCGCACCAAGATCGACTGTGACAATATGGAGCAGCACTTAATCCAGCAGGGTGGAGGTACTTTACATGACTTGTAATACTCCACAAGCAAATTACAAATGAGACAACCTTTCTCTCTTTTAGGTCCAGATAGTAAAAATCACCAGTTTTCTTGCGTGTGTCTGCATGGTGACCGCAAGCCAAATGAAAGAAAAAATAACTTGGATCGCTTTAAGGTGACACTAACAAACTCTGTCATCTGACTGTAGTAAATGTGTTTGTATAATGTTTGTATTTGTATGTGTTTATTGATCAGAAGAAAGAAGTGAGACTGTTGATCTGCACTGACGTTGCCGCTAGAGGAATCGATATCCACGGGGTTCCTTATGGTAAGTGAGCTGCACAACTACACTAGGCTATATTGGAGGTTGTATTCATTCTGTATTAATTTGACTTGTTTTGTAGTGATCAATGTCACTCTACCTGATGAGAAACAGAACTACGTGCATCGTATTGGCAGAGTTGGAAGAGCTGAAAGGTCTGAAAAAATGATATTAGGAATTGTATAACCGAACTTGATACACGTATTCCTGATTCATTTGTTTGAATTGAATTTTAGAATGGGACTTGCAATTTCCCTGGTAGCCATGGAAAAAGAAAAGGTAGGTGGAAACCGTACAATGTTTGCTAAATGTGTCAGATTTTAATCCAAGCATATTTGGACATGTGTAGGTGTGGTACCATGTGTGTGCAAACAGAGGCAGAGGCTGCTACAACACAAAACTAAAGCAGGACGGTGGCTGCACCATCTGGTACAACGAGAAAGAGGTGAACTCAGGGACTTAATTAATATTCACTATTTATTCCCTGTTTTTGGCTCTTTTCTGGTGCATCATTAAAAAGTTATATCTTTTGACAGCTGCTGTCAGACGTTGAAGAGCATCTGAAATGCACCATCACTCAGTGTGAGCCAGACATCAAAGTGCCTCTTGATGATTTCGATGGAAAGGTCACCTACGGTCAGCGCAAGGCTTTGGGAGGTAAGTCTCTGTATACATCTTTTAAACATTGACATAAAATGCATCAAAGTAAAATTACTTATTGATGAACAATACAATTATTGTTGTGATGTTTGGTAGGGGGGAGTTACAAAGGTCATGTGGATGTCCTTGCCCCAACTGTCCAGGAGTTGGCACTGCTGGAGAGGGAGGCCCAGTCTTCATTTCTTCAGTTGGGATTCCTGCCCAACCAATTATTTAGAGCCTTCTAAACTTACTGCAACCATTACAATGTCCACGAGAGCTTTGAAAGTCCCAAAGACTTGCTTCAAGTGAACATTATTTGTTGTTGTTGTTTTCTTTCTTTTTTTGTCGAATATTCAGGACTGATTTAAGTAAATTGTGTATTAAGTTTATTATTTGAGCCGATATTAAAAGTCAGATTTGATTGCAAAATAAATTTAAAATCATAAACCGTCTGTTGGTTTCTATGTCTCTGTATTATTACATTTATAAATATCGACTTATCTGCACAGATTGTAATACCCTATTTGAGCTCTGGGTGGTGGTCTCTGCTAGAAAATGTCCACAATATAATCAGGCTCATCCATGGGCTCAACCCACACATCACAAACACGCCCATGAGACACTGGAAAGAATTCTATCAAAATAAAATGTATTATTAAAACCTTAGTATTACCACAGAGGTGATTATCTTAAATGTTGTATAGAAAACAGCTGGATCATGAGGTAGAGACTAAAATAAGAGTCTGGGGTTGGACAAATGAAAATGAATATATTTCATATAAATTATATTTTGCTCAATAGGGATGTTTAATTTTACATGCATATATTATACTTTTCCTTGTTTTTTATAAACTGCAATATTCATATACTTTTGACCCGATTTGTTTTAATAATCACAAGTGGGCCGAGATAGGGGGTAAATGTAAACTGTCGAAATACAAATTTGAGTGAATGACGTGGGAACACCAAATACAATGTGGTTAAAGAGGGCATATTACACAAAATCAACTTAAATCATTTAAACTTTTTACAGCAGTGTTTCCTTGTCATTAATTCACTCAAAGTTTTATTGATTGTTGTTTTACGTTTGAGTAATTCCGTGTTGTCTTGCAACTGAGATCCCCTATCTCCGCCCACATCCCTGTACTTTGTTACGATTATTTGAGAATCGCGTATCCACGTTTCAAAAAATAAAGACACGTAAATGACAACGTGCTGCTTGGTGAAATGGCTCTATGAAGAGGCGGAGCTCGTCAAATCTGGAGTTAATGGACCAGTTTCTTTTATGTAGTGGTTTTAGAGCAATATAGAGTTACAATAGTTTACAATGAAAATGCAAAATGGTCTATTTTTGTAATCGTTCAATATTAAGTACCTGATATGTCTCCTTTAAACGCTCATAGTAGCCGATTTCACATAATACGCCCACTTGAGGTACGGGCCAAGAAACTTTAGACATTTGTCTCTGTTTGCACTGCACGTGAAGGTCAAATAGATACGTTACAAATGTGGCTACTACTCCTTTTATTTTGTATCACGTCAGCGGAAGTGTCGCCGGTTACGCGAGCGCAGCTTGACCGCGGTGGAGCGGCGGAGGGACGCCCAGTGTCAGCCCCCTCAGCCGCGGCCGCCGCTGCCTCAGATCCGCCCTCGGAGCCGCTTGGTGTCAGCTGGATGTGGATGTAGCAGCACCGCTTCTTCTTTGGACCGCAACAGGTAAAACCACACACGCTGTTTATCACTTCACTTTGATTCAAAAAAACACAACAACAACAACAACAAACATCTCATCTGTCATCTCAGCTTCAGGCTCTTCTTCAGTAGTAGATTTGTATCGGTTTAATTTGCTACTACGGGGGAAATACTGCGGTGTTTTTGTCCACAGTGCGCTCAAATTATTATTTATCCAGGAGCTCTTTTAAAAAAAAACATTTTCTTAATCATCTGTGCTACCCTTATTGACAGATACAATAAATATATATGAACAATAGCTGTAATAGAGGTCGTCCATTATAAAGCAGGAACAGATCACATGTTTGGACACTGTTTTGCTTCTACTAGTACCATGAAGCACCCAGGGGTATATTTATATTGAAATGAGCCTACTACAGTTTGCTGCTGCTGCTGACGTGTTTGAGAGCAATCGTGGAGATCTGTCAGGAGCTAGGAAACATTTTACACAGAGGTTGTTCTGAAATATGAACGCTCAAGTTGAAATTATGGGAGGAAATCAAATTCATAACACAGTCACCCAGTATTATTTGCAATGCATTTAGCCTGTATTTATCCATTTTAACATGACTTTTTGCATTTCTTATTTGAGCATCATTCTCCAAAATATCAGGCTGCAGGTGAATCTGGAATAAATGTGATTCAACAACTATAAAGAATAATTGGAGTCGTACTTGGATCATTGCAATCATTATCTGAACTACTGTATTCAGACTCTACCACACACAGGCTGCCAAAAGAGCTTTTTTACAACAAAGACAGCGACATTATTAAATCAAAATATCTTTGCATTGTATTTCTGTTGCCTGCTGAGATGCCAATTGTTCTTAACTGGGCTGTCTAAATTATGTATATTGACATGCGCATCTATTTTTAAATAAAATATGTATGTAATATAAAAGATAACAACTATTTCCATCAATAACACACTTTAGTTGATTTAATAATCAATCTAGAACCCTACAGTCACTATATTTCAACCTTTATTTTGGTTGATTACGTATTTTAAAAGTCTCAATGTGTGCAAAACACTGTTTGACTAGTCGACCAATTTAAACAATAATCGCTGACTAGTCAACTTCCAAAGCAATCGTTGGTCGCATCCCTGTACCAAACTCTATGATCACGTGTGTCTTTGTTTATTTTGAGTGTTGCGTGAGTTTGCGAAGCTGTTTCACTCTGTGCAGCGCTCTAATTATAGAAATGGCTTCTTGCTCTGTCTTTCTTCCATCCGAGTGTGTGCGTACAACAGTCCTCTGCTGCTGCTCTAGGGGAAAACGAGACAAAGCACCTGCTGAAGAGGCAAAGTCCAACCACCACCTGAGCTGAGAAATTACAGGCAGCTGCTCTTATCCCAGACCGTGTGTGTGTGTTATGAAGCCCATCCACCTGCCGAGGAACAAAGATTTGCATAACATTAAAGCTGCTGGGTTTTATTGTGGCTTTAAAAGTTGACAGGCAAGAGGACATCAAGATGACAGATTTAGTTAGGTCAAGCTGGCATTGTTCCCCCGAAACAGGAACGTTGGGACAGGATGTTTAAGAAGAGACTGACCCATAAATGTGTGAAATTTGTATATAAAATGATCCTTTCATGTTGGCCGTGTCCCCATTTTCCCCGCTGCAGAAGATCCGTGAATAGGAAGAAGAGGGCTACGAAACACACTACGTCCTTTCATCCGGAGGTGCAGCTTTGGGCTTCCTGGGCTGTCTCTGCTACAACAGACTCCTTCTCTGTCAGAGCGAGGGAAGTGTGCGCACAGGCCCGAGCATTGATAGCCTCTACGCAGGTGTCAGTCACGGAGCGGCAGGCCAGTCAAAGCTCCTTTCATTGCAACGCGGCGCTACACTAGAACTGCAATGCATCATCAAAGGTCAAACAGATAGAAATGTGTTTATTTGTAGCGGGGCGGAGATGTGACAAGCGACCTTTACCGGGCGGTCTGACAAATGACATTATATGCAAACGAGTGCGGTGAACTCTGTGCCACGCAGTTGTGAAGATTGAAAGCAATTTGTGATAGTATTCTTGGTTGGGCACCGTATCAAAAGGATATGGGTCGCTGAGAGTCACGAAGTCATGATTCTGGAGCGTGTTGTGTTAAGATTTTGGTTAGTCAGAGGTTGTGGATTCAAAGCTGTGGGTCCAACATACGTGACACTTTTTACATTGTGCAGAGGCAGGTATAGATTGGATGTCAAATTTTAGTGTTACAATTATTGTGAGGAATAACATCGTGATTAAAAGATTATTCAAGATGATTGAGACTGTGAAACAACAGTGAAATCTTCATTCCCATGGGTCTAACACACTATTCCTCAGGGTTGTGATCGGCTCTGCAAAATTAAACTTTCTTAATGACAAGATAAAGTTAAATGTGACAAATACACCCAGATTAAAACTGTTCTTTGCATTTATTTTTTTAACTTATTTAGACCCTTTTGTCCTTTTGGTCATTACCCAAAGCTCATGACTATAGGTGAGGGTAGGAACGTAGACCGACCGGTAAATAGAGAGCTTTGCCTTTCGGCTCAGCTCCCTCTTCACCACAACGGTCCGATGCAGCGACTGCATCACTGCAGCCGCTGCACCGATCCGCCTGTCGATCTCACGCTCCATCCTTCCCTCGCTCGTGAACAAGACCCCGAGATACTTGAACTCCTCCACTTGGGGCAAGGACACCCCACCCACCTGGAGAGGGCAAGCCACCTTTTTCCGGTCGAGAACCACGGCCTCGGATTTGGAGGTGCTGATTCTCATCCCAGCCGCTTCACACTCGGCTGCAAACCGTCCCAGTGCATGTTGCAGGTCCGGGTTTGATGGAGCCATCAGGACAACATCGTCTGCAAACAGCAGAGATGAGATCCTGTGGTCCCCAAACCGGACACTCTCTGACCCCTGACCACACCCTCCGACCCCTGATTGCGCCTAGAAATTCTGTCCATAAAAATTATGAACAGAACCGGTGACAAAGGGCAGCCCTGGCGGAGTCCAACACGCACTGGGAACAGGTCTGACTTACTGCCGGCAATGCGAACACAGCTCCTGCTCCGGTCATACAGGGACCCGACAGCCCTGAGCAAAGGGCCCCGGACCATGTACTCCCCGGAGCAGCCCTCAAAGGACACCCCGAGGGACACGGTCGAAAGCCTTCTCCAGATCCACAAAGCACATGTGGACTGGTTGGGCAAACTCCCATGAACCCTCGAGCACCCGATGGAGGGTATAGAGCTGGTCCAGTGTTCCACGACCGGGACGAAAACCACTCTGCTCCTCCTGAATCCGAGGTTCGACTATCGGTCGGATTCTCCTCTCCAGTACCTTGGAATAGACCTTACCCGGGAGGCTGAGGAGTGTGATCCCTCTGTAGTTGGAACACACCCTCCGGTCCCCCTTCTTGAACAGAGGGACATGTCTTTAAATGTAAAAACTAAAAAGTTCAATTTTCAGACAAATGTCGGTCAAATTTATCACAAAATATCACAATATTATTTTGTATTTAAAAAATAAATAAACAATATATAGTCAATATTTGAATTGAGCATATCTTCAAAACAACCTTCACAAGATTATCTCAGATTTGATCTATTGCCCATATATATTGCTTATGGATTTGCGAGCCTCTGTTTCCGTCTTTCATTTAAAAACAAAGAATTAATAAAATATGTGCTCCCTTCATATTCAGCAAGAGACTATTTACTAAATCTGACAATTCCATCTATATTTGCATGAAAATTGTAAATGAACATTATAAGCCTGTCAAGGAACTGAAGCCTATTGTGTATTGTGATCCCGGATGTGTGGTGTTTGGTTAGAGTCTTTCTTCATGGTCTTTGTGAAACGTCACACTCCTCTGGGTACGACAGTGTTGTGCTTGAGGGCGGAGCCGCAGAGTGTGGGGGCCTTTCTGCTCGCTGTTTGCACAAGGGAGTGGAAACTGTTCTTGATAAGTATAATACAAACAGAAGTACACGTGGACAGGTCACAATGCTGTTACATCAAAGTTAGGACACCTTTGAAGTTGGTTAAGCAGCCAATTGCAACTGAATCAAAATCATATTGCAATTTGCCAAAAATAAATGCCAAAAATCTTCTAAGATAGTGATAACAATTATGCTATTATTAACAATTATTAAGTGTTAGCAATAGTGGATTTGATGCATCCTGTGGCTCCAACAATTTACTGGAATATTTGTGACTAGTCAATTGAAATAATGATAATAATTCTGTTGATTGTTAACTGGACCATATAAACTCCAAAACACATGTCAAAAGATCCTTAATGACAATACAAGTGACATTATTAAATCAAAATATACAATATACAAAAAGTCTCAATGTACAATAGAAATAATAATAAATAAGAAACTTAATCCGTATTATGTATTTCAATGCAGTGTTTGAATATTGTTTATGTGGTTATATGTTGGCCTGTCAATATTGCACTAAATGATAATATTAGAACTACTTTATACTTTAAAAATACATTATAAAGGTCAAAATGTTGTGACCGACGGCTTCTATATTGAGATTTTGCACTAATAAAGTATGTTGATATTGATTAAAAAATCCCTAATTGTTTACCTTTTAGAACGTAGACAACGGCAAAGTGTCCAAAAATAATATTTTCATGTACATTTATTTTGAGGAATGAGTCATGGATATGTTAATTATTCAATCCTGTACATGCATTTAAGACAAGAAAAATAAGAAAAAGTGTCCTAGTTCATAGCAGAGATACACAAGATAAATATTGAACTCCAAATAAGTCGATAAGTCGATATAGTAATTATCATGACTATTTATGTATTGTGCTGTTTGTCAAATAAATGTTATTTCCCCCATTCTAATCCATGCCCTTCACCTTAGTAATCGGCCATAAACCTTTTTTCCACTATGAGTAAAACATGAAATGCTGGGGCCGAAATGAGAAGACGGTGCAAATAGTTTGTCTTCTCGCGGCTGCTTGTCATGTGGAATTTCGTAAACGACTCATCCTGTGTAGACACATGTCCCGTCTGCGTGTATTGTACGCCGTTGAGAAATAAGCCAGATAATTTGGTTTAGCAATATTGTGTGTAACTTTTGCTTCACACTCAGCAGCTAAAAATGTCAGCCTTGTGTCACTGATGCCATACAATCCCGTGTCAGTCCTGTGTCGTTATATAATTGGAAAGATAAACTGACTTGTCGTGCGGACCTCAAGGCAGTATTTCTTGTTTATTTGCGCAGTGACAGCTCCCTTCAAAGAGCTGTGTCATTTCAAGTAGATTCATGGTGTCTGAAGATACCCGCCATGCTTTACGTCTTTGGGCATCTCTTTTTTTTTTATTCAGATGCATGGCCTACTCTGAATGCTCCGTTGGTCTTAAGTAATTGGCAGTGTGCAGGGAAATGATTTATGCCACGGCGAGCCCGGCCTCCTCTCGGGGAATCCGGGCAACAAAAAGGCAGCGGCGGCGATGGAGCAATGTCGTTACGCGTTAGGGAAACGCTGGACAGGAGGAAGGAGGGGCGTGCAGGAGTCATGTCGGACCAAATGCAGTACATGCTAGTGCACCACAAATACTGAAGACACATGGAGAAAGGAAGAGGAGCACAGAGAGGATGACGAGAAAAGCCTGAGAGGAGATTGCTTTGACCTGGTCCTGCTTGGTGTATGGATTGGTGGGACGGGGGCAAATTGAAGCAGTAATGCTCAAGGAAACGGTCTAATGAGACACATGAGAGAATGATGGAGGGAGAAATGAAGGTTTTACAAGATGGACTTCAGCGTCTTAAGCCTGGTTTTGTCCTTGGTTCAGTGTTGGGTTAATGCAGAGACTGATTGAGACGGGATACTGTTTATTTAGCCGGATTGTGCTGGCCGGTGTTTGTTGACCTCTATTACCCCCAAAAGTGCTGAAATCTCTTCCCTTAACTGTCCAGACATAGAATTATGGCCTTAGAGATGTAACCTGGTTGCAAAAGTACAGCTTGTTTGAATGTTGAACTACTGAACTGCTGTCGTGTCATCTTAACAAAATTGTGTGGGATTGACTGATATGTTATAACACACAACTGCTGATGGTGTAATAAATGTATTATAATTAATGTGTAATAAGAGAAGATAATACTGACTCAGAAAGCAGTATAATCCCATTTTTGCAGTGCCATAAAGTGCTAAAATAAAGCTTAAAGTCTTTCCTTTAGGCGGTAGGACGGCCCTAACCAAAAGGAAAGGCAAGTTTATTTGTGGAGCACAATTCGTACACAAAATAGTGCTTCAAAAGTATAAATGTTCTCCCCATATTTACTGTATCGGCCAACCAATTCGGGCTGCAATGATTATTTTGCAAATGGATTAATCTAGAGATTGAATTGATTTTTATTAAATTAGAGAAAACTGTTTGTTTCTTTCTTTCTTTCTTTCATCAAACATTGTAAATGTACATGTTTCTTGTATCATTTTGGTGTAAATATTGCAGTGTCATATTGTAGAGTTAGTTTAGTTTCCATCTCTTGTCCCTAGACAGGTTGATGCACCAATTAAAAGGTAACTCAATTTAAAACAACAATACAGAACACATTATAAGCACACAGACCACAGACAAATGTAAAATAGAGGATTGGACACATTTCGTGCTCTGTTTGGGCATTGACCTCTACAAAAAGTCTGCTGTTTCCAAGTAGAAAAAGCTTCAGTTGTAGTCATCTGGACTCAGTTAGAAAAAATAGACGTTTCAACTCTCATCCAAGAGTCATTGTCAATAAAAGAATTTAGGTCGAGAACTCCGATATTTATCCTATTCTGTGGTAAGTCCAGAGAATTTTTAGACAACACGAAGTCCCTGTTTATTTTAAACCAGGAAACACTTTAAGACAAAAACTGGTTCACCCTAAGGACAAGTTGCAGACTCAAAAACAGAGCAATGTAGTTTATTCGATCCAATACAGTGAAGAAAGCTGTAAAGAACGTTACATAGGTGAGACGAAACAGCCTCTACACAAGAGGCTTTATCAGCACAGAAGAAATACAAGTTCAGGACCTCAGAGTGCCGTGCATCTCCATCTTGAAGCCTCTAATCACTCGTTTGAAGATGGTGAGGTGAAGATTTTAAGCAGGGAAAAAAGAAGGTTTGAAAGAGGAGTTAAGGAAGCTATTTTTGTTAAAAAAGAAAGACCTTCTTTAAACAGGAATGGAGGTCTAAGATTCAATCTCCCTGGTATCTATAATGGTATAATGAACCCCTGGAAAGGTAGAGGACCAGGACCAGGACATTTAGATGCTAATCAAGTACTCGGGGTGGTTGAGCCAGGGTCTCACAAAGACAAAGAGGATTCTAATAGCCCATTAAAATTCTGAATAGTCTAGCTCGGTAGATACAAGGGGGAGTTTCTGTTGAAACAAACAACTCTTTCTACTTCAGGAAGGCTCCGCCCAATGGGCTGGACTTACCACAGAATAGGATAAATATCGGAGTTCTCGACCTAAATTCTTTTATTGACAATGACTCTTGGATGAGAGTCGAAACTTCTATTTTTTCTAACTGAGTCCAGATGACTACAACTGAAGCTTTTTCTACTATGGAACACGCCTGGACGAATGAGGGATTACACCGACATATTGCTGTTTCCAAAGTCATTACATAAAAGTCGAGTTTCCTATCTATGAATTTGGCATAGATTTATCTCCAGATTAGGATTGCTAGATTAAATGCTCTTTAATAAACATTTGAAATTGAACTACATGAGAAAAACTGCAATTATTCTCATGTAGTTTCGCAGTTTATCTTTGTCTTCTCTTGAATAGTAATACTCCTGGCTGTGCTACCAGCTCTTCACATTTATTACGATTTTAGAAAGAATAGCTTTTCTTCAAACCTTTTTAAATGATGCACTATCTTCATGAAGTCAGTATTTCTGAGGACTATTTTTTTTCAACCCATTTTCCAATTTAGTCCTTTACCTCCTGCAGCGTGTTTGTCTTGCTGTGGCTCCGGGGACTCTGCCAGGACTCTACAGTGAAGTCTGGCATTTTGACTGCACAGTGAAAGCACCTATAAGTCTTTATTTGTGCTGGATGGCTCTACACAAGTGCCTGTCCTTGTACATAAAATTGCCTCTGAATTATGCAGTGGATTTTTTATAGTAGAACAGCATTTTAACAATGTAACATGCTTTTTCTAAAGTCAGTCTCTTTTTGTTCAAGCATGACACGTCTTTCAGCTTTCTTTCACCGACACTTGACCTTGTCTGACCCGATTCAAATACTGCCTGACTAAAGCTGTCTTGTCGCAGATTGTCCTCATACTGTAAAAAAACAAAATCATTTCTGTTGAATCCAGAGAACCAGATGGTGGATCATTTATTGGGCAGATTTTGTTCATTTTTCCCAAATGTGATTAGTTAAGTACTTTATAAACTCATTTTCTACCATGCTTTGCTTTGCACATTTTCATTACTTTCCCACTTGTGTTTGGCTCTAAAAATGCTGTAGCTTAAAGGCCGATGGATCGTGTGAATAATGCCCAAAAACCATTATATATTATTATATATTCTGTCCTCATTCTGATACACTTTTATTTGTATTAAACACAATACAAATTCTAAGCTACTCATTTAATTTACTCCTGGTAAATTGAGTATATCTTATAATAAAGAAAACATTTGTATAAGGTGATATTTCTGCACTTTTGATCTGATTCATTTGACAGACATTTTACATTTTGTCTGATAATTAAACCTCGTTGGATTGACATAATATTAATTTTTGTCCATACCGCCCACCCCTGGTTTCTACTTTAAACTCAATGGTCTTTTTACCACAGAACTTTCTATAACAAGGATTTAATAGTGTGTTTTTTATGTTGACAATGACAAATGCGGCCTCATCTTGCCATCTTAGCGCTGCCTTTGCCACTTCTCTCTCTCTCTCTCTCTTCCACCCATTCTCCCCCAGAGCAAGCCTTTTTACAGAGCCTCCCTCACAATGCTAACTGGGCCGTGCATTTATTTATTTATTTTGCAGTTTATCTCTGTGCACACTTGATCCCTACTCTGTTCCCTCTCCCTTTTCACTCAGCCACACTCCTCACTCACTCTCTCTCTCCAGCTCATGTCTGTCTCTCTTGTGTTTTCTCTTTGCAGATGTCTTGAAGCTAGAGAAGAGCTCCCCTCACTTCTCCCCACCTGCAGCCATGAATGGTAAGGACACGGTGTAATCTCGCCGTCCAATGCAAATGTCTTTCCCTCATCAATATTACTGGCGTGTCTGCACTTTGGGGATTCGAAGGCGAGGCTGCAAAAATCCCGGATTGAGTGGGTTGGACAGTTAAACCCGGAAGAGAGTAGTGTCAGAGCTGACCAATGGAACTCTTCACTGTGATAAGCGTGTGTATTTTTCATTGATCAGCTTTAACTAGGCGTAAGGATTTAAGTTAGAATATGATGAAAGTGTCTCTAAACTCACATGCTGATCCCTTCAAATATACAGTAACCCACTGATTAATGTAAAATTATATGAATGTTTTTTTCATCTACGTGATGCCGTGTATGTAGTCTCTTTTGAAATGTAAATAGAATGCCGCACTGTGTCTTTAATTATATGCAAATCACACTACAAAACTGTTTAAGATGGGGCTAGACTATTTATGCTCTTTTGTCCTTGATACAATTGCACAAGAATGCAAGTGTTGTCTCAAAGCTTTGATCATAAAACAGCAGTTTAGCTCCTGTTGGACTTTCCTCAAGAGAAAGTGTTCACGAAGCTGGAAGCTCATTGTCAACTTGGCTAATTTGTAATGGGACAAAGTTAATATAGGCGCATGTTTTATTGTTGAATCCTATTGCAACGTATGGGGAGGACAGAGTCTTTGTTATTATGCTGATGAGGATATTAAAAGCCGTGCAATGCAGCGCTGGAGCAGATGTGTGTTAGAAATGCAGAAGTGTTCAGAGACCACTGTTGCACTGTAGAAATACCTGAAGCAAACGCTCAGGTGAAGTGTTTTATCTTTGGTGTAGCACTTGTAGTTTGGACTGTTGGAGACTGGACTATACTCTAAAGAGGTTTTGGCTTGCAAAATGTAAGCGCAGAAGACGAGAGTAAATGTCGGTCTGTTTGTGTTGCTGTGTTGTGCTGCAAATATTGACGGAATCTTACAAAATATGTTCTTGAAACTTATCTAACAACAAACAATTTACTACTGAGCCATTTTATATTGGGATTATAGATAAATGTAAGCACAGATGTATAGTGCATTTGTCTTAACCACTGATGCATGACAATAAAATTGAACCAATTTAATTTTATTTGAACCAAGGGGGGTTTAGTCCATTTATATTACTTTTATGTCAAATGTGAGGAAGTTACATGTCCTTAGATGATTAAAGTAGCAAGCCTGTATTAGACCTGGTACAGAAATTGGATCTGGCCCATTTCTCCAACCCTTTTGGCCTGGCTGTTCCCAAACCGCAGAGTAAACTGGCTGTTTACCATGCAGTCATACTGGCTTCACGTCCCTGTGGTGCTGTGCTAAATATCGCCTCTCTTTTTGTACTTTACAATAGCTTCTAAATGAGGCCTGTCAACGCACGAGACAATGTGGAGGATACGCCCACATCTCAGTGCGAGGTTAATTAATCTGTACGCTTTTTATGGTCATATTTTGCTGACAATGCAAAGTAGGTCAGGTTTTTATGTCTTATGTGCTGCTAATGCTGGCTTTGTGACGAGGCAATACGTCTGAACAGGTGTACATGCAGATATGGGCTATAGTGTCTGAAAACACCATGCAGTTTAGAGATGAATCTAGAAAGAAAAAGCTTGTTTAAAAAAAAAAGCTTGTACGGTAATACGTTTCACATGAAACGTATTACAAGCTATTTGACAAATCGCTATGAAAACCAATGTGCAGATCTGTGAGAAATGGCCGATAGACGTGGATTTCTTTAAGCTGCTTGTGGTGAATCAGATGTTGCTTAATTTAGGATAATTAGACAAGTGTTTGGGTTAGACTGGAGGAGGAAGTTCCATCAGGGCAGGATGGTATTTCCTGACAGTGTATAAAACGGCATGGGTGGATAGTTTTGCGGACATATACACCCATTATAACTGAGCCCTCAGAGAAATGTAGCCTCAGTGTGGCACCACATCGCAGCATTTTAGTCTATTGGAAATGTCAGCTTTGTGTGAAAGTTGAGATGTGTTGTGTTCAAAATAAATCAATAAAATATGTCTGATTATTCACCAACTTGACAACCAAATTGTAGAATCAAATACAGTATTTCTGTTGAATGAAATGATAGTTTTACACCAATCGAGTAGGTATTTGTGGAGAACATGTTGAAAAGTCTGTTCAAAATGACAGGAAGTGACATCATACTAGGGACTCATTCCAGACAAAGTTTATGCAGAATTTACACAAAAGAAACAACTTTTTTGACACTGTAAACGTTGATTCAACAAAGTAAAGGCCCTCTCATCTATTTCTATTTTTCAAATAATTGTGCCATTAGATGACTTTTTGCCCAGTGTTTGCTGGGTAATTTCGCTAGTGTGATGTCATCAATTATAAACAGGAAGTGAAATTATAAACATAAAAAATTAATGAATGAGTTGGCAAACCTGTCAGAGACAAACAGAGAAGACTTTGCTCGGATTCAAAACATTGTCTTTATTGTTGATGACTATTCTTGTCTCAACTATTAGGTATATGGGGAAATTCCCTTTATAGATTATATAGATTATACAAAATACTGTCACGTTTGTCTGGGAGAATATATATACTGGGAGGTCCATTTTGATGTTATATATATATATAATCCTGTAAAATCCCTGTATTGCATTCAAGCTTTAGAGCCTTACACTCAAATTGAGTTTCAATTACACACTTGGCATCATCTGTATGCAGCAGGTCGTTCCTCTGTTTCTTCCGTCAACACTAATTATCAGTTGAAGTCTTTACTTTATCCGTAAAGTAATTAAAGCCATATGGTGATTCCCATCTGCCCACAATGTCCACGCAAACAATTTCCTCTCCAAACAGCTTTGGAGGTGTAAAGTTATGATAGAAGAAATTGAGACACTGTTCCTGGTGTGATTAATGTGATGTATTTCCGTTATGACGGATTGAAAAAAGCTCTGATGAGATTTTTGTTCTATCCGCTGCCGAGTTTCATGCCCTAATATGAAGAGAGTTGAAGTTAATATTTTATTCATGGACAACCTTGGATTTACCTTTTAATATGCAGTATGTGGAGCAGTGTGAAAAACGAGCTGACTGGACATTTTATACATTAATCATTACCAGCAGTCAGTTAAGTCTCATTGGGGATGGAAACTGTGCAGATTTAGATAACATGCAAAACCCGCACTTCATTAAATGTAAGTGAAGAGAACTAGTTCAGATCCTTTCTGTAGTTGGTTGTCACATTAGGGCCACTTGATTTTAAAAGGACATCTTGTTTTGCAACTTTTTTTTTCCAAACTGTTGGGATGCTGCATTCTGCCTGTTTACACAAATACATTATCCATATTATGATTATGATTATGATGATTATGATGATGATTATTATTATTATTATTATTATTATTATTATTATTAGGGGAGGGAAACATTCAATTGTTATAAAATTACCCAAAACATTTTGAAAATATCTTTACATTTTTATTTTTAATCATCTCTTTTTGGTATAGCATTTACAATACTATATATATATATATATATATATATATATATATATATATATATATATATAGAGAGAGAGAGAGATAGAGATGTATACATACATACATACACACACATTGATAGCTTCAAAACAACATTCCCAATACACCATTTGTTGATGAATTACCCACTTCTACATATTATTATTTGTATTCTACTTGTTAAGGAGACTCAGAGGCTCATGCAGTTTTGGAAAGTCTGATATGCTACATTATTGCTGCCTGTTTCAGTTCTTTAACGATGCATTCTAAGACTAAACTCGAAAAACGAGTTATTGAGGCAAACAAAAGCGATGGGCAGAAAAGCCTTTACTTCTCTTCTCAAGACATTTTACAAAACTCAGACGAATCAGCAGGGCCCCCTTGTCACTTATGGTATAAAACACTTCTATTTGGCAGGCGTTATCAAGCACATAGCTTTATTGTTTTAAATGGTTTGTATTTGTGATGAATTAATGTGCCACAGGGAAGAATAACTTGGACACTTATTACCATGCAGTGTACAGAATGGATAATCAACTCTTTCCTTTTCGTTTATACTGTCTGAATTAATGTGTAACTGGGTTTGCACCAGCAGAAAGTGAGCTAAAGATTAATAAAGTTGATCTAATCATCATTCAAATGTCACAACATACAGTTTTAGTTGTATTGTAAAAATCACGATTTATTGATTGTTCACAATTATTACAGTAAAATCTTTAATTTTCTTTCATTCCTGTCATAAAGTATCATTATGTCATATGGTTTGGGGGTTTTCCATGCATAAATATATCAAATGGAATGGAATTTAGTTTCTCCCTAAATTAAGAAACACTGGTCCATCACAATACTCAAATTTGTAACCAGCTTTACAAAATGAATGACAAAATAAAGTGAATGTGACAAAAACTGACAAATAAAAAGGCACTTTGCTCTTTACTTTATAAATAAATAAATGTATTTATATTACCTTACTTTGCATAATCATTATTCTTATTATTCTTACTCTTATTCGGGGGGTTTTATTACTTTTTTATTTTTACCATAGAGCTAAATAAAAAGACCTAATTTTGCTTCTAAATTCTATTATATGTTTGTTGTTTTTCACACTTATATTGTGACCTGAATAATCCCGATTAACGATTAACCAAACAATCTTTCCATCTCTAGTTGCTCCTCTAGTCCCTGACATGGCTTTGAAACTGAAAATCAGATGTCAGGTCTTAAAGTTTTTGTTCTTTGGCCTTGTCCAGGTGGAGCGAGCATTTGGGCCATCACTCCTGAGGAACGAGGGAAACATGATAAACAGTTCGACAGCCTCGCTCCTGTCCTCGGCTTTGTCTCAGGTGAGAACTCTGTTTTGTATTCGCCAGTGGAACTCATTAAACATACTTGGAGTTCAAAAGATGCCTGTTGTCCACTTTGAATTCTGATCTTGTGATTTTTATTCTTCAGGGGAACAGGCCAGGAAGTTTTTCCTCCAGTCGGGTCTTCCACCTTCAGTTCTTGCTGAAATATGGTACGAGAGTCGCCATGTTCCTGAAAGTGTAACAACAAGGGTCAGTCAGTTTGTCTTGGGCCTGGATTAGTTTGGTCCACGGCGCAGTGCTTCCTGTTGAGAGTTCACTTCCTTCATAGACTGCCCCACCTAGTTAATTGTGTTTGGGGGAAAAGGGGAATAATGTGTTACTGTTGCCACTGTGCTAAAATTACACACATTACTCAATTTTGGATGCTAAAAGCTTGATACTTATTACCAATTTTGATAAAAGAATGATCCATTTTTTTAATAGGAAATATGATGTAATTTTAAACACAGAATAGTTGTAGTACCTTGTGTTTTAATGTGGGACACATTAAGCCTAAACTCCGGCCAATGCGGTCCGTGGGCCGCATGTTTGACACCCCTGATCTCGACCCTTCTTAATAGGGCTGGGCGATATTGACAAAAAGGTATAGCTCAATATTTTTTGGAGTATCCCGATAACAATAGTCAATCCAACAGAAATGTGTTGAAACTTATTCGTTGAGGTTTAATAATCAGACAAATGTGAATTGTCTGTAAGATTAAAATCACAAAAGTGCGGAATGCTTAGAAATAAAAAGTAATACAATGAATGATTTGTTTATTTCACAGTTTACAACATAAATGGTTTAAATTTTTGTAGCTTTTTTTTCTAGAAACAATAGACTCAATATTCAAATTTTGCACATCTTCAAAACATTCACAATATTACTAAATTTCGATACATTGCCCACCTTCTTGTTCCAATTAGGGGCCACGGGTGACTGGAGCCTATCCCAGTGACTTTGGGCCTTAGGCGGGTACACCCAGCTCGTCGCAGGGTTATTGCCCACCTCTACTAGTAAAGTGTCCTATATATGTGATTTATTTAATTTCTTTTTTCATGTATCATGTATATGTACTCTTTCAAATTACTATCTAGATGTTGTATTAGTTTCAGCATCAACTAGAATCTGAGTATCATTTTCAACCTTACTCCTTTTTACTTTTTTACTCGCCTGGCTAAAAATCTTCCTACTTTGTTTTATAGGAACCTAGCGGACATGGAAAGCGACGGAAAGATGGATCGATTAGAGTTCTCCATCGCAATGAAACTTATAAAACTCAAGCTTCAAGGGATGAACCTGCCCTCGTCCCTCCCCATAGTCATGAAGCAGACCCCGTTATCCAGCGCCGGAGCTATCATCCCTTCCTCCACACGTTTCGGTAAATATCACTTCGAATTTCCAGCGATATCTCTCAACCGTCCATCATTTACAAAACTCTAATCTACATTTAACCTGTCAGCCACCGCTCCTGTGTTGTTGTTTGTGTGCTCCTACAGGGATGGGCTCCATGCCAAACCTGTCCATTGGTTTTCCGTCCATGCCACCCTTGCCACCCATGTCTACAATGCCCATACTAACACCCATCCCAGTTAACTCTCCCATGCCTTCTCTTCAACCCCTGATGCCAACGCCCATGACCCTGCCCCTAATCCCCATGGGAAATCCGGGACTTACCAACGGCAACCTCCTCACCCCTCCAGCTCTGTCCAACACAGCAGGTTGGTTCTGCATTGGAACCAAATAAATCTTTAATCTCTGATTCTAAACTAGTTCTTTGAATAAGCAGAACAAGTTCAAATGTTTTCTGTTACAATTATTACTATATTGACTCATCGTTCAATAAATAATAGACGGGGCAGTATTTTTGGAGGCGCATTATCTATCGTGTGTGCATTTTCTTTGCACTAGCGAAAAAGTGTGTTTATTTTTTGTTGTAGTGTTTCAAATAAGTAATTTCTATGACAATTTATAAGTACTACTACTTGCGTGTTTCATTCTGACATTTATTCATGCAGCTCATGTTTTTAAACAATATTGTACATTTAGAAACAGTATTATTAGTTTTTTCTTTCTTAAAAGTCATTCTGACATGGGCATAATGTAGTTTAAATATGATCGTTTATTGTAATGTTTTTCTGTAGCAATATATCTATTGTGACAAACCTAGATGCATTCATCTCTGCCAACATTGTTTAAAGTGCATATGACTGGAGGGTTTTATGTTTCCTGTCAACTGCTCTGTTTGTTGGTAATGCATGTGTTAATATTTATCATGGTTTGGCATCAGTTTTAGTCAAGTGGCAGTTTGCGAAGAGAAAAAGTTGAAAATTACAGATACCAGCACTTAGTTTTAAAAAGAAATACACACATACACACAGTTCCATCCAAAATGAACATATTTATTCAACCAAATAAAGGCGCCGTCATATATTTTTAGTTCTCAATTACTGGTGTAAATTAGACAAACTAGAGTTGCCAAGTTTTACCTCTATGTTAACCAGTAAATATATAAACTTGGTCAAATGGTCAACTTTTGAAAATTAAGCAATATTTGTTATTTATTTTCTCAACCTCCTGCATTTAATAACAACCTTGATATATTTTTACTTCCATAACATCTGTATTCACGAGCGTCTTCATATTCCCTTTATAGCAGTTGCTTTTTCACCAAGGACACAATTATTTTACTACAGCTCCACATTTGTACTATTTAAAAATTAAGTATACATTTAATATACTGCATCTGTAGGTGATTATTAAACCGAATTATGTTCCTTTTTTAATCTGGCCATGTAATCTCAGGTGTGTCCTTTGGCAGCCGCGTCAACAGCACACTGTATCCGTTTTCTTGGCGGCGAATCTAAAAAGAAGGTCATTCAGTTCTCATGATATTTTATTTTCTCCAACACGATATAGCTCCGCGCACTGGTCTCCCAACTGCAGACAGCCACATTCACGTTGTTTTGTGTCCAATGTCAATATAACGGATTATGTGCAGCGCGTGTAAAGTGTTTAAGAGATTAGATTAGATTAGGAAAGTCACATGTTCAAGGGTAATTGATAGCGGCAATATTACACACTCTAAACTGCAGCTTGTTCTTTGAATGATGTTTGTTCTTTGATTCCCTATAGTCTTCTTCACACCCCTATGTTCTGTGTTATGCCCACACTAAATGTTTCTGTAAATATGTTATCTGTTTTGCAGGGCTGCCTCTGTCGGGTTATTCCTCACCTATGGCCTTCTCTCCCACCGATGGTTTGTCTAAAGCGAACTCATTACTGGACTTGGGATCCAGCAGGTCAGAGCCTCTGTGTTTCTGCTGATACACATAATTTCTGCACAGTACTAAATAGATACTGAACTATTTACTATACTATTTACGTGTTCCTCTGACATTTAATTCAGTGACAAAATGTTTAAATATTTGCACATCGCCTAATGGTAGTAAAATGCCATCAAGAACCTGTAAAATACATTGGAATTGTCTTATTTTATTTTATGTTATGTAGGAGCCAATTCCATGTCAATAAAAGCAGCATTAGAAACTGCAGACATTTGAAAATAAAAGAGATGTAGCTGTTGATGAATGTGTAAACTGCAAACATTTAACTCGTGCCCAATTTCTACTCGTCTTGGTGGAAGTATCCAATGTCTCTGGTGTTTCTCAGGGTGTTTTGTGCTGTTAAGGGAAAGGATAGCGGCAGTGTCAGTTTTCTTACTTTTGTGTGGCAAAATCTTGATACAAAAGGACTTGACCTTAGGTGTAGTTACAGAGGAAAACTTAAATATTGAGAGGTAACTATCACCCACTGATGCAGGTGAATGTAACAGCATCTCAGATTCTTTGTCTTGGCCACTTTGTTCTGCTCATCGTGACTCATATTAATTTTAATATGTTCATAGTTACATGGCAAACACCCAAATTCTAGCCCTCTGGCAAAGGAGGAGTCAGATTGTTCAGCTGAGATATCTTTTGAAGGGTTGCATGTTCTCTCCGTGCAATTAAAGCAAAATCTTCTGAAACGGTTAACAAGCATTTCCTTTGTCTTAGCTTCAAGGCATTGCACAAAGTACTAACAGAATAAGTAATCAGCAGAGCTTGCATGTTATGTCGTTGTTTAAGAAGAGTCATTGTCTAGCGAGCCAACTGCTTCAAAGGCTAGGACCCAAGAATGAAGCAATTAGTGTTACTTTAAAATGTGAAATCACAAAAACGCTGACCTATAGCAATTTGTACAAAAAGTGCCAGGAGAGGTGTCAATGTAAAATGTTTTTGTCTCCTCAGCTCAAATTCTTCATCCACTACTTCGTTAGCGAGTAACTCTCCAAAGACAGGAGCGAGTGACTGGGCCGTTCCACAGGGTTCAAGACTTAAGTACCGGCAACAGTTCAATACGCTGGACAAACTCATGAGTGGATACTTGTCAGGTGGGTCTAGCACACTTGTTCTCTGGACCGCCAGGCTGCTCTCGAGTGTGCTCCTTGACATTTGACTGTCAATGAGAGTTTACTATTACCGGTTGTCACTTTCTCTCTGAAGGGCCCTTCGTATTTGTGACATAGGGAATAAAAAATAACTTTTCCTTCTTCAGGGCCTCAAGTAAGAAATGCACTAATGGCATCAAACCTGACGCAGACTCAGCTCGCTACCATCTGGTGAGTACAAGGTGTGTGTAGGAAACTGACTGGGAATACAAATAACAGCTTGCTCCAGCACGAGATAAAAGGTCTAACCTACTGCGTCATTCACACAGTGCATTTGTTTGTCAGGAGGCATGGTTTAGTAAGTTCAGTTGTGTTTCCATCATGCTTTCCTACACTTTATTGAGTAATAAACACAAAATTCATGTTTTCTCCTGGCACCACCATAAAGCAGGATATAACGCACACTGCTACTGGCTAATACGGTTTACACACATAGTGTGTGAATCTATAATGGTATAAGTAACCCGTTTAGAGGTGAAAGATGTATATGATTTATTCATTCAAAATTAATGTGCAAAATAAGACTATTGTTGAGTTTATGGTCTGTCAAAAACTATTCAAAGTATGTGGCCGTACAAACTTGTCAACACTCAGCAGGGATGGGCCTGGTTCCCACTTTGCCTCCAGTGTCCATTTGTGTTGGTGTATGGATGAGTGGATGTTGTTACAATCCATGTTTACAGCATGTATTTTGTGTATGTGAGCAATTGTATTTGAGCAAATAAAAAATATTAAAGACTACTAGAAGAGGTTGAAAAGAAACTCTTTGAACTATTGAAATCGTACCACAACCCCTACATTTACTGGTGCGTTTTATTACATTTCAGATAGTAATCATAGAAATCCTTGCTTTTCTAAGTAGCC
Organism: Eucyclogobius newberryi; assembly: GCF_026437365.1. Lineage (NCBI taxonomy): Eukaryota > Metazoa > Chordata > Actinopteri > Gobiiformes > Gobiidae > Eucyclogobius > Eucyclogobius newberryi. Next base: position 25,982,497 of record NW_027315723.1, on the reverse strand, counting down.
TCGGTGTAAATGTGTAAGTGTGGCTATAGTGTGCTTAATAACAATTGTTATAATTTACCTAGGACCCTGGCTGATGTGGACAAAGACGGTCAGCTGAGAGCAGATGAGTTCATTTTGGCCATGCATCTGGTGGACATGGCTAAAACAGGACGCCCCCTTCCTCTGACACTGCCCCAGGACCTTATCCCACCTTCTCTCAGGTAAGACACACACATACATTGTATTGAAACTTTATGTTTGTACAACAGACAAGAAAACTTTCTCCATTTGTTTCAGAGGAGGAATTAAGCCTATTGAGCTTGTCAATGGAAACGGACCCTACACAGCTCCCTGCTTAATAGACATAGAGAGTGACACTGTGCCAAAGACCAAATACTCCAGTGGTATGTCTTTTAATTATATTTATAGATATATTATATATTATATATATTGTATATTATATATATATATTAAATATATATAAAAACATTTCAAATTTACAAGTGTTTACCCTAATACTTGTTAGTATCCTATGAAGACAAACTGAAGGAGAACTTTGCACGAGGAAGTGCAGAGCTGGAGAAGCGTCGTTTGGCTCTGGAGGAAATGCAGAGGAAAGAGAGAGCGCGGAGGGAACAAGAAGAGAAAGATGCCCAGGAACGAAGGGAGAGAGAAGCCAGAGAGCTGGAAAACAGACGGAGGCTGGATGAGGAGAAGAGGATGGAGAGACAGAGGGAGATAGAGAGACAGAGGGAGGAGGAGCGACTCAGGGAACTGGAGAGGAAAGAGGTGAGCAGAGAGAGACAACAGGTTGAATGAACATACCAATATATTCTGTGTATCTGTTCAATTTTGTTTGTGTGTGATGGTCTTATAGGCAGCCAAACAGGAGCTGGAGCGACAAAGGAGGGAGGAGTGGGAGCGTGGGAGGAAAGAGGAACTGAGCAGAAGACGAGAAGGAGAACAAGATGACATCTCCAAACTCAGAGCCAGGAAGATAAGTCTGGAGTTGGAGCTTGAAGCTGTGGTAAGAGCACATGCAGTTATAACACTGCAGGATTAAATTGCATTAGACAATGCACTGATGTAATTGGTCTCCCAGGGTAATAAGCACAAACAAATCTCTGACCGTCTCCGTGACGCCCAGAGTAAAAGGAGGATTCAGAAATCAGAGGTGGACCTCATCAACCAAAAAAGAGACTCCCGCATCGCCGAGATTAACACACTGCAGATTCAGTTTGAGGTTAAAATACATTATTTCTGTGTTTTTCACCACTTTGTTTGCTTTACTTTGTTTTAGTTTTTTATACACTATATTTTGAAAATAACAATCAACTCAAAAGTGGTATTACTGCTTCCTAACTATCTATAAATATCTTATAGGATTGGCAGAGGAAACTCTCTCAGCTCGTCCCTGAACAACAGAGGCTGACAGAGAAGCTCAGGAACATCAGCCTCAACAAAGTCCCTGGTGTGTAATTCACTCCAAATTACACAAACTGCTATAACTGAGAGATTGAACGGCCTGTCATATTTTATTGTGACCTTTGACCTTTCTATTTGTAGAAGGGGAATTGCTGTTTCTGACTGACACTGTGACAGAGAAGGGCACAAGCTGCCGACGGCTGAAGGACCAGCTCAATGTCCTGGAGAAGGAGACCACAGAGAAACTGGACGAGATGGAGCAGTACAAGAAGGAGCTGCAGGTCGGTGCCCACTACACACCAGAGCTAAAAGGCTGCTCCACATTAACAGAAGTAATGTTTAATATACCAGTAGTCCGGCTGCACTCTCTTATCTCAATCAAACAATACAAAACAGTTTATTCTAAAATATACACAATTCTTACTCTACACAGTATCCAACGTGAGGCTATTTTCAGTTGTGTGAATATTTTTTTCTGGAAAGGAGCACTATAGAAAACTGTGTGGTGAAATCCCGTTCAGCTAAACCCAGTAGCTCTCGAGTTTCACCCCAGAGGCGACAGAAAACCCTCTTACCGAGGCGTTATTGCTACTGTAAAGAATAGGATGTCCGCACATTCCCGGGTGAAAACCTTACTAATTCAATACTTGTCAAGAATTATGTCATGGTATTTTCACAATCTCTTTTTAATCTCGCACTAATGACTGTTGCACTGTACTCTGCTCTTTAGTCTTGCTTTGCTGACTTGTTCTGTTTATAGCTTTTAACAAAAGTTTCTGTTCTCTTTCTCACGCATCCTTGGATCTCTCTTTTTTCCCTAATCTTTCTTTTTCCTCTTGTATTTGTTATGATTGCCGCTTACCCTGTCATCTGTCTCTCTCTCCATCTTGCCTCCGTCATGGTGGCTCTAACAGCTTGGGGATATGGATGACTGTGTCTTACGGTGCCTTCTGTCCCTGCTGGCCTGTCTCAGTCAGCTCTTCTTCCTTATCAAGGTTATCTCACTTCCTGTATTTCATATAACAGCTCTTATCACTCATAACTTTCATCCATCCTTTCATCTCTCAAAGAGGAAGCTCATCTGGTCCTCTCCATGTTTTGATCATTGGATCTAAGTCTTTAACTCATTATTATTTAGAGCTATAGCTGCGCATCTCCCTTTGTGTCTCTATGGGATTAGTCCCACTCTTTGTTTTTGTTGTGTAAACAGAACAGGCCCTAAGGCTTGAACACCAAGAAAATGCTTAATCTGCATAATTTTTTTTATATTGGAGGGAATAAAATGTCAAAACTCAGCAACTTGCATGTGTATTTTTGATTGCAGTGCCTGCTCTATTTTGTACTGTGTAATCTGAAATATGAATGCCGCACCACTTATACGTTGTATATTTAATTCATTGTTTCACGGTTGTGGTGGACAATGATGCATGGAGTATTTCATCTCGGGGTTATTTAACTTGCTGTGTACCGCATTAGGAGCTGAGGGAGAAGCAGGTGAGGCAGCAGGCCGTCCTGGACGACCTGCACAGAGTCAAAGAGGAGAAACATCGAGGGCTGCAGCGGAGGCGGGACGAGGAGCGAGAGAGGAGGAGGAGGGAGGAAGAGGAGGCCGCGCGGTGAGTGGGAGGGTACACATCATTTATATCTCCCTTTGGGTGACTTTGAATGAGTCTGCTCAAGGCTTATTCACCGCAAGATAAAGCTGCTGCACAATTGCATATTTATGACATGAATTCATAATTTAGAAATTCATTTTTGAGGGGTTGAGGAGAGTTGTCATTTGATGAAAAATGTATTTATGTTGCTGGACATAAAAGCATTTTGACAAGCTATTTAATGTATTTGAATAAGCCTATCAAGCTATCTTTATATTGTTCAAGTTTTAGATTTTTGTACTTGTTTACGAGGAAAAACACAATACATTTTTGTCTTTTATGTCTTACTTAAAAGACAAGATCATAGTACACTATTAAATGCACTATTATTATGTACAAAACTAAACAAGTGACAGCTTTTACGTTTGAGTTTAAGTTTTACATATACACATATTTAGCGTTTTCCCTTTTTTTAGGCTAGCGAAGTTGGAGCAGGAGCGACTGGAGCAAGAAAGGAGAGAGCAAGAAAGACGTGAACAGGAAAGGAGAGAACTGGAGCGCCTTGAGCAGGAGAGAAGACAAAAGGAAGAAGCGGAGGCACGTGAGAGGAGGCTGCTGGAGGAACAGAGGGCCCGACAGAGAGAAGAGGAGGAGAGGGAAGCACAGGCTCGACTCAGGGCTGCCCAGGAGCGAGCCCAGGAGGAGCAGAGGCAGAGGAGAGAGGAAGAGGAGAGACAGAGGAGGGAAGAGGAGCAGAGACTAAAGAGAGAGGAGGAACACAGACTGAAGAGAGAGGAGGAGCAGAGACTGATGAGAGAGGAGGAACAAAGACTGAGGAGAGAGGAGGAACAGAGAAGGCTAAGAGAAGAAGAGGAGGAGAGGAAGAGAAATGAAGAACGAGAACGACTTCAGAAAGCGTCTTTGGTCTCCCAGCAACCCTCCAAACTCACCACCTACAAAGCGCTATACTCGTTTGTGGCTCGTAACGCAGACGAGCTGAGTATCGATGCAGACGGCCTTATAGAGGTAACAACCACCAATGGAAAACACACATTTCTGCAACTTAAGCCTCTCTTTTCTTGCAAATTAAAAATACATGCGTGCCGTTTGATTTGATAAACATTTAATATCACAGTTTTAAGCTCTTTGCTCTGAGCTTTTGATTTTAATAGACTAAAAAATCTGTGAAAGTGACAGATTGCATTAAATATACAGTGCTACAACTAACAATTAGTCGACTAGTCAGATGATTATTTCTAATATACGCTGAAACTTTTCAAATACATTTTTAACCAAACAAAGTTTAAAATATGGTGACTGAAGCCTTCTAGATAGAGAATGTATACAAGTAACGTGTTTTATTGCTAAAATATATTGTTGTATGTGCTTCAGAGGTTGTAAAGTCCAGATAGGACAGCTCCAATATATTTTATGAAAAAACAAATATAATCCATAGTTGGCTAATAGTGACTGAATTGTGTCCATGGGTTTCAGAACGATGAGAAAGTAGGACCGTTGCCATAGCAATTAAAGCAATTAAAACTAAATAAATATATATATATATATTTTGAAGGGGTAAAATTCCTTAAACTAAAATCCATGGACATTATGAAATGACTAATACAATCCATTAGTCCATAGCGACTGAACGCTGTTGTTCTGACCCAGGTGGACGAACAGACCGTTGGAGAGCCCGGCTGGTTGTGTGGGAGTTACCGTGGAAACAGGGGCTGGTTCCCTCATAGTTACGCTAAAAAATGTGGCCCTCATGAAGCCTCCGCAGAGACGGGACCCTCCTCACCGCTGCGCCGGCCTTCCTGTTTACCACAACCACTTAACACGGGGTAATTTAGAGCCACAGGAGGCGGCAATGTTCAATATATAATTATACACAGCTCAACAGCACTTTGACACTAACTTGTGTTTTCTGTATTACTCACTGTATTAGAAATTGTAAGGTCTGTTTCCTAATTGTTTGTCTTGATACAGAATCCCAGAAATTGACATAGTATGTGACAATATTGTACCCACGCAGACAGATGCTTCACAGGTAAGAAAACGATTGGTTCATTTTCTAAATCCTAAGCACATTTATACAGGACATAATATGTATTTATTATTTTGTTTTTGTGACGGAGACAGTGCATGTTAATGAACACATGTAAATGACAGAGTAAATATGCCAGATTATATAAATGTTCCATCTGTTGTCCCTCGGCAGGTAAGACAAATACAAAGCATTACAAAAACACAACATAAGAATTAAAGGCTTGTTAAAAGTCTTCAGCCACAGTTTAAGGTACAGACTGTAGATAGAGATAGACATTCTGTCATTCTCAGAGGAAGGCTAGACCAATAATCAGTTTTGACCTTGGAATGTTTACTTTATTCTTTACATCAAGGTGTCATTCACCTATTACACACATTCATACATTACTGAGCGCGGACACTAGACAAAAGGTGAAGTGTGTAGCCGAAGGACTAAACCACAGCATGCATTGGTGTGAGCAGGGAACGGCCTACTTTACGCTTTGTGCAGATGAAAGCTCTACCTACTTGGTCACTATAACAGATCATATTGTACGTAAAGTTAGATACAAAAACAAAAAAATGTCTTTACATACTTACATGGCCCTATGGCTTAGCTAAAGAGGGCTACCTGGAAATTACAGGTACGTCATGGAAGATTGCAAATCGATTTGATGTTCCAGCCTCTGAGTATCTGGGTTATAGACCGGCTGTCACAGAACTAGGTCTGGCTTGAGTACACTCACTGCTGCTGTCACACACATGATATAACGCGCAGTTCAGTTTTTAGATGCTCTCTACTGGGACTTCCTCTCTTTTTTTTCCTCATGTGTACAGTTCCCTGACCCCAATACATTACATTAGTGTTAACAGGTCTGGTCTGTATAGATTAAACCGGCAATAAATAACACTTATGTATAACAGAGAATCGATATTTATTCTCAGATCCCGTGCCCGTTGTTGGCCCGTGCGCTTTCGTCATGGTCACCCACGTCAGACCTGGACCTCCGCTTCTCCTCCGGCGGCGACGTCATCCCCGCGCTGCCCGGCTTCTCGCAGGGGGAAATTATCAACGTGCTGCAACAGAGGGACGACTGGTGGTTGGGGCAGCTCAACGGGACGCAAGGATGGTTTCCCAAGAGCTATGTGACCCTGGAGGCAGCTGGCAGCACAGAGTAAGGCGATAATTACACTCGTATGTGGATGTGTCACCAATGTCACGATAGTCAGCACTTTGACCAAACAACAGTGAAATTCTTAAAAACTTAATGATATTGTCACATAAAGAGAAAGAAAAAAAAAAGTACTTTACATTTTTTATAGTTTTACATTTTTGTTGATGGATTGAACTGAAAAAACTCATTGCTGCTTCCTGTGATTCTCATGATTATTTTGAATTCTAATGATTATATTGTGACCTTAATCACAATTATCACTAAACTGAATCATCTTGACATCCCCTTTGGCTAGACATCAGTACATTTTTAGTAATAATCTGTCTCTCTTCTAGTTTGGACTCCCTAGACTCTGACAATCAGTTGGAGGGTGAGTTGATTCGTATTGAGTTTTTCCCATCAATGTATTTTCTGTTGTGAATTTGATGTGCAGCTGTATCTAATCCCACTTCACAGAATATGTTTCCCTGTACACGTATGAAAGCCCGGAGGTTGGGGACTTGACTTTTGTTGAAGGTGACGTTGTCATGGTGACGGAGAGAGAGGGAGAGTGGTGGCGAGGATGCATCGGGGACCAAACGGGCGTTTTCCCTTCCAACTACGTCCGACCTGTTGAGCCGGAGGTGAGCGAAAGCCTGTGCCAAACATTACACTTTTCCCTTATATACTACTCTTGAAAGCGGTAGTATTTCATTTCATACTTCATTCATTCGGTTACCACGCTGATAATGTTGTTTAATGTCCTCTAGACGTCAAAACCCGGCGGTCCAATCAAAAAGCCAGGTAAAAAAAAAATAAAGACAACTAAATAAATATTGCTTTTAAATCCATGGCATTTACCCGGTGTTCCCTGGAATACAAGCCTGATCTTTTATGTTTTGTCAACAGAGATCGCTCAGGCCGTCACTGCCAGTGTTGCCCCTATGATGTACCAGCTATGTCTGTCTCCAGGGCAACTGATTGTCGTCCTGGCCAAGAACTCCTCCGGGTGGTGGCTCGGGGAACTGCAGGTCAGTCAACAGAATGAAAGTCCTTGTTTTCTGTGCCTACTTAAAGCAACATAATGTAACTTTCTGGTGGTTGCACGTTACCTGCGTGATTCCATTAAAATAGAGAGTTAAAAACATTCTGTTGATCATTGTCCATGGAGATAGATAGGTTTTATGCCATACGGTGGTATAGTGTAAGGCCAAAAGTACAACTTTTCCATTGAAAAAAGCAGGATAAGGCACTTCCAGGCCAAGGAAGAGTCAGGTTTGTGTAAAATATTGATTTAAATGTACCACATGAACCTAATGCTGTAAGTGGTCCTGCCCTGAACAGCCCATCCTGCTGTTAATAATTGTTTTCTTATAGGCTCGTGGAAAGAGGCGTCAGAGAGGCTGGTTTAATTCCTCTCATGTTAAACTCTTGGGTCCCTCCAGCAGCAAGTCATCCCCCTCACCACTGCCCGGTAACAGACCACCATCTTCATAAGGATTAAAATCAATAAGCATATTAATGAACTTGAATCTGTCTTCCCAGTGTGTCAGGTAATCGCCATGTACGACTACACCGCAGCAAACCCAGATGAACTGAGCTTCTCCAAGGGTCAGCTGATCAGTGTCCTGGACAAAACCAACCCAGACTGGTGGAAAGGGGAGGCCAACGGGGTCATAGGTCTCCTGCCCACAAACTACATCAAGATGACCACAGAATCTGACCCCAGCCAACAATGTAAGTCACTCTATATTTTGCCTCCTTCTTTATTCTCAACTTAATGACTAAACTTTGTATTTTTTGGCTTTGTAAAGTATAGAGTAATTACACTGTATGTGTATTGGCTTACTCAGGTTCACTAGATTCTATGTCAGAGCATGGACAAACTGATGGTAAGGTGTCAACCTGTTATCACTGGTGATTGTCGGTGGGATTTTAATAGCTCAGTTTTATGTTGTAAAAATTGTTTAGCAAAACAACATTTTCAAATCAGTGACTGGGCGATTAAAATCTGTGTAATGGATTATTATAACCCTAACTGTCTGTTTACACAAATGGTGACTAATAAATCATATGACTTCATGCAAACGTTTATCAATCAAAGATGTTTTGGTGGTGATAGTCTGTAGTGCTATATCTTCTTTGCATGCTAATTGAAGTATAACATTCACCATTATGTATATAATCTATGTTAAAATTCATCCTGAGAATTACTGAAGTTATGGTTGTCTACAATCATTTGACAGTGAATATGCCTGTAAGTAATTATTGACTGGCAGGGCACAGACAGGAAATCCAATTTAAAATACATAAGTGTGTGCATCCTCCCTCAGCTGATCTGAGAAATCAGATAATTGCATTATTAGTGCGTTTCCATGTAAACCCTAGTATTACATCTTTATTAATATATTCTGTCTTTCTCCTTCATCTCATCACGTCCTCCTCCCGACTTTCTCCCTCATCTGTGTTCTGTTTCCTCTATAGGATTGTAGCTGGCTTTCCTTCCCTCTACTCTTCCTCCTCCTCCTCCTCCTCTTCCTCTTCCTCACCCCTCCTGTTGTGACCGAACGCCCCGGGCAGTGAAGTGGACAGCCCACTCTTCGCTCCACTCTCACCTGTTTAGGACTGTGGTGTTTGTAGTCCTCTTTGCCTTTTCTCTGTCTTATGTTTCCTTTTTCTGGTCCTTGTTCGTACTTATCCTTCGTTTCCTTAACTAACGCATTTCACATTGAGAGTTGTTTGATATATAAATTATTTAATATATATAAATTATTTAATATATACAAATGGAGGATGCAGTGTATTTTGTATTGGGGCTGGGGCTAATTAATCAAAATTGTATTTATTCGAGATCTATTCGTTTTCAGATAATTGGCTCTTGGTTAAATGAGTTAACTGTGTGTGTTAAATGGCACAAAGGTTTATTTTAAAGGTACAATGCTTAACTTTTCTGATGGATGGTTCATTACCTGCTTGTCTCTTTGGAGATGTAATTGTTTTGCCTCGATTGTAACACAATATGACAGAATACTGCTAATAGACGAGCAGAGGTGAGCCCAGGCTTTTTTGAGCAGTGGCAATTGGAAAAACATGTACCGGTAATTAAATAAACGTTAGATAATACAATTGAAATGCCATACTGTGAAACATTCCAGCCAATGCAAGGATGTCTAATCGCCACCAGAAAAGTGACGCTGTGCAAGTTTAAAAGTCTGTATTGTCTTACTGTCAAAAGTTATATTTCTTTATTTTAAAAAGAAAAAAGAGAAATTTGTCAAAATTAGGAAAAGTAAAGAAAAAAAAACAAGTAAAAAATCCCATATTGCCAAGTCATATGTGGTATACAGTATTGTTGGTTCAGGGAGCTGTATGTGTATTTGCACTAGAGCCCTTCTAATGTAATACTATGTAGCCCTCATTCTTTGACTCTACTATAAAAATTGACAACCTAAAAGGGCCGAGTGCTGTGCCCTGGAGTGGTCTTTGCCTTCAATATGGCGACTTTGAGCTGTTTTACTGTGACTGTCTGGATTGTTTAGAACCTTTACACAGCAAAAATATGCAGAACTCCATTGGGACCTTGAGTCAGCAGCAGTTGCCGGCCCGAGTGCTCGTTTTCCAATACTGAGATTTTGATGTAATTTAATTGTGTTGGCATGAAAGCATGAAAGGAGATTTTAAGTAGAACTGGTTGTATTGGTCGTTAGGTTGGATACCCAGTGTAATCTGTAAAAATAAAGTGGAATAATTTAGTTTTTTAAATCGAACATTAAGCCCATTATTTTTTTAAAGACTCATTCATTGTAAAATGGACCAAGCACTTCCAAACTTAGAGCTGCTACCCGGTTTCGTTGCTTGAATTTGATTGTGCTTTTTTAATATAAACCCCTTCTTATTATGCACACTAAGTTTACGGATCAGTGAAAAGCATTGACACTCTTTCTGTACTGAACTGTGATCTCACCAGCAAATTCTGAATTTAGTAGTAATAGGACTCTGTAAGCATTTACTACCAGCCGCTACTCTTAAACCTCAAAGACTGGATTTGCTAACTCCTCTGACAGTTGGCTTCTGGCTCTTCCACACCTTTTCTCACTAATCTTTACACATCTCACCTATGCAACCATTCAGAGTCGGCTCTCCACTAAAAGGTGCTTTGTTTTCTCTGTGTCCCAGCATCAGTGTCGCTATTGTTAGTAATATTCCTTTATTCACTACATGTTCTGCATCTACACTGCAACGTGCCTCACACTTGTCTGTGCATCAAATGTAAATACATGCATAGATAAACAATAAAGAGATTCTAAAATGTGTTTTTGACTCCTGTGTGCTTTTGCTTTGTTCGCGGTGCGTGTTTTGTACATGTGTGTTGGCATGTGGGCTGTAGGGTGCGCAGACCTGATGACCCTGGACACGATGAGCCCTCACGAGAGGAAGAGGCAGGGCTACATCCACGAGCTCATCCAGACGGAGGAGACCTATGTGGAGGACCTGGAGCTGGTGCTGGATGTAAATACGCTCACAACAAGGATTGTCGGTATTTTAAGGAAGCTGTTCATGGGTTGTTGTGTGCGTCAGGTGTTTTATAAGCCCATGTCCGAGTCGGGTCGTCTGACAGAGGCCGAGATGGCTGTGATCTTTGTGAACTGGAGAGAGCTGATCATGTGCAACACCAAACTTCTCAAGTCAGTAAACACACAATCATTAAGGTTTTCACTTGGAGGGTCCGACACCTGACTGTATGGGGGTTCAATTGAGGTTCTTGGGTATTTGCTTTGCCATAAATATTCCCAATAAGCAATAAACTCAATTGGGTTTATGGTGTCACTTGCTCAAGATGTATAAAATAAATACTGTGAAACGTTTTAGGCAAAGTAGTAATATCTCCATGGAGACAAGCTGGTGGCAGACCCTCCAGAAAAGCTACATTGTGTCCCTTTAACACAACATTCTGGCCGTATTATTTTCAGGGCGTTGCGTGTTCGTAAAAAGACAGGAGGAGAGAACATGCCAGTGCAGTTGATTGGGGATTTGTTGGCCTCAGAGCTTGCTCACATGCAGCCGTACATCCGCTTCTGCTCTTGTCAGCTCAACGCCGCCGCTCTGCTGCAGAGCAAGACCTACAACCAGCCCGACTTTAAAGACTTCCTTAAGGTACTGGGAGGACTATAGACAACATTACGCTGTACAGGATTCATCAGCTTGGTTTTCCCCTGAGCAGAAGATCGCCACTAATTACCGCTGTAAAGGAATGCCACTGTCCAGCTTCCTGCTCAAGCCCATGCAGAGGATCACACGGTACCCGCTCCTCATAAAGAATGTAGGTAGAACAAGGCCAATGCACTACAAATGCCATTACAAATCCCAGAACAGTGAATGCTGTGCACTTCTGAACATGTTTTTGAGTTTACTGTAGCTTTTTTTCCCCCTGCCCAGATCTTGGAGCACACACCAGAGTCCCATGCAGACCGCGGCCCGTTGAGAGACGCCCTGGACCGAGCAGAGGAGCTGTGCTCACAGGTCAATGAAGGGGTGAGAGAGAAGGAGAACTCAGACCGACTGGAGTGGATACAGAGTCACGTGCAGTGTGATGGGCCCATAGAGGTAACACCCTAAGCTTCTACTATTTAGTTTTTTTTTATTTATCAAAGAGTTGAAACAGCAAATCATAATCCTCTATAAACGTATAGTGTAAAATTGAGCTGGAATTCTATGTATGATTTTGCTGTTTAAGTGAGATAAATAAAAGTGACTTTTTTGTGAGTTGCAAGTTTTGAGACTGTCAGCACAATTAAGCAAAAGTGAAATTATTTCTTCACAATAGATAGGTGTCATTATACAAATCCTAAAGCTAAGTTTCAACATTTGTGGATTGTGCAATAAGCTATTTATACCCCATATTTGCCCTTCAATATGCCTGTTCTATAACAGAGCTAGGAACCTGTAGCAGCTTCTTAAGTTTAAAGTACTTGACACACACTTTGCTTCTGTCCACATCTTAGCACTTGGTCTTCAACTCCTTGACAAACTGCCTGGGGCCCCGAAAGCTGCTGCACAGTGGTCGTTTGTCCAAAACCAAGAGCAGCCGAGAGCTGTGGGCTTTTCTCTTCAATGACTTCCTCTTGCTCACACACACCGCCAAACCATTCTCATCTTCAGGACAAGACAAGCTGTTCAGCCCCAAGACGAGCATCCAGCTCAAGATGTACAAAACGGTAACAAATCAACTCAATTTATTTTCCACTGTATCACGTATATGCATGCATAAACACATACATATGCATATTACACATATACATACACACACATGCATACATACACATAGTCACAATATACAATACACGCACACTTGATGAAATGAATTGGGTTTCTTTCATCTTTTTAGCATTTGTTTGCTGAATAATGAAATACATTTTACCAATTTGGTTTGATTGAGATATTCATTGGAACTCAAATGGCTTTTTTTTTATTAAAATGAATTAATAATAATAATGATGTATTAATAATAATTATAATAATACAAATAATAATAGCAATAACATCAGGACTTCACTCATCCTCTTTTGAATAAATAGCGACCATAATCACCTTTTCCTGATTTCAGCCTTTGTTCCTGAATGAGGTTTTGGTGAAAATGCCTCCAGATCCTTCCAGTGACGAGCCAATATTTCATGTATCCCACGTTGATCGAGTCTACACACTTAAAACTGAGACTCTAAATGAGAGGTAATCTTATCATTAAACATAACAATAATAGATACATTGCAGTGCAGTTACAGTTTGATGTTTTACTTTAGGGCAACGTGGGTCCAAAAAATCAAAGCAGCATCTGAGCATTTTATCGAGACGGAGAAGAAAAAAAGAGAGAAAGCTTATCAAGGTAGAGTTATAGCCGTCTAAACTGACATTGTTTTAATGATTATTTTCACATTGCGTTACATTTGAACCTACGCTGTCTGTTTCCAGCACGTTCTCTTAAATCCAGTGGTATCGGGCGGCTGCTGGTGACTGTCACTGAAGCGCAAGAACTCAAGGCCTGCAAGCCAAACGGTAAACTCCTTCGTTTTGAAGTGGATTTTTAACTAAATACAGCATATATTGTTTGTGTTCTACTTGCAAAAATCTTCAGGTAAGAGCAATCCCTACTGCGAGCTGACTATGGGGGCTCAGTGCTACACCTCTCGCCCAGTGAACGACACACTCAACCCCAAATGGAACTTCAACTGCCAGTTCTTCATCAAAGACGTGTACCAGGACGTCTTGTGTATCACCGTGTTCGAGAAGGACCAGTTCTCCCCGGACGGTCAGTAAGGCCTTTTCTGCGGATGGGAATGATGTGTACGGGAACAGAAAAGTTTACTTGTGACTCACTCTCCGTCAGACTTCCTGGGTCGCACCGAAGTCCCCGTGGCCACCATCAAGAAAGAGATGGAGAGCAAAGGAGCCGCAAACCGTCGCCTTCTGCTGCATGAGGTTCCCACTGGAGAGGTGTCGGTCAAACTGGACCTGCAGCTTTACGAGCCCACCAAATGAAACACGCTTTTAATTCATTACGTTTTATTAGACGCTTTTCAAATCACTGCCAAAATCAAACACTCCGACGTGACTGCCCGGGCTCAACTATCGGAACTATAATAATGTCTCGTAAATGTGCCTTAAGATTACTGTATTTTTATTTTATCATTTTTTTTTGGGGGGGGGGGGGTTAGAGTTAATTCTATTATGACAAACACACACTTTCATGTTTCATTTCATTCATGTTGTGTTGCATGCTATTGTACGGTGTAAAAGAAATGTCTAATGCCATTAAAGTTCAGAAATGGCAACCAACTATTTCTCATTCCATGCAGCTTCAGTAAACCGAAACAATCGTTGAGGTAGTTTTCAGATATGATGACAGTAGAATTTGCTATATATCGTATGACTCCTATCTCCTGCTGTCTTTACTGTGTGTCACGGGAGCTCTTCCAGCCTGGAGGAGACGCACTGTTATGTCTTTCTTGACCAATCCTCCACAGAGTCAGTGTAAAATGAATGCCTGCTCAGCGCTCTCCTCACAGCTTGGTTTTCTGTTGGTGTTTTCGTAAAGGTTGAGGCAGAATAACTGGTCGGAGTCCTGGCTCGAGCGCCGGGTGTGGCAGAGCTGCTAGAAAACAGGGAGGACTGAAAACGATGAGGCAGCTTTTCCTCTTCTCTGCTGCTGTTTTTAGAATCTAGTGGAAAGAAGCAAGTCACGTAAGCCTATTAATAAGTGTCAGTATAATTTATCTATTATTTGTCAGTATAATAGATTTATTTGACTTGATTACCTGTTTTGAGATAGTTAGACGTCCACACTTCTTTAGGTGCAGTTTTTATTTCTGCCAACTGGAAAAATAATGTCCCCTTTGTTAATCTAGAATTATTTTTAAGACAATGATAATACTGCATTTTTCAGCCTTTAATTATTTGCATTTTATTCTGACTGACCATTTGGACGAAAATGCATCGGTTAAGTTATCAGAAGTTAAATGCCAAAAATGTCGTATTACTTTTATTATCCTTTCATATCAAGAATTAGATGTTATTAAGTTCATTACTGCATTTCACTTTTACAAATGCTGCTGACCGAGATGACCAGACAATACAATTTACAACAAAACAAACAAATAACAACAACTTACCTTTACATAATACCTGGATTTTTTCGGCTGGTGTAAAAATGGATCATACTCCTTTGTGTTGAAGGTGTCGAGAAACACATAACCCTGAAAGACAATGTTTAAAAGGGACTTTGGAAGAGAAGAGAAACACTTAGATAGCAGAGCAGTAGGTCATGCCTTGCTGTTGCAGTGCTGGAGGTATTGACTGTATAGGCTCTGGCGCCTCTTGATCTCTGCTGCCCCACAGCTGGACACGACCAGGTTCAGTTGTTTTTGAAGAGGTAACCACAGACGCTCTGTCCAGTGTTTGTGAATCAGCTCCCGTCGCCTCAACTCCGCTCTCTCATGATGATTTAAAACATCTTCCAACTCCTGCCCGGATTCAAAAATCAATTTAACAAATCAAAATGTGACTCTTTTCAAATCTCACCTTTACAAAACCCTTTTCCGTGTTCAGCAGTTGGTCCATAGTCTCTTTCATCTGCTGTTTTTCAATCTCCATTTTGGCCTGAAACGTTTGCCAAGTTATTTTTAAATAATTAAAAAAAATATATAAATGACTTATGTGTAGTACCTGGAGCCGTCTGATGGAGGGGCAAGAGTGCCTTTCTAGATTGAGGGGTTGTGTGGGTCTTGCAGATTTATGGGCCTCATTCAAACCTTCTCTCTTAGATTTGTTTTTACTGGAGTTCTCTGGCATCACACTTGGCTGAGAAGGACTTCTTATAACGGCTTCCTCAGTTTGTGAATCATCATCATCGTCATCAATCATCATATTATTCTGAAAGGACAATAAGTAAACATGCTGAGAGTCAGATGTTGTACAATATTCTAAACATAGTGTATAATAGTCATAGTCATAGCAATAACTGTATTTGTAATTCTACTTTAACTTATATTATTGATTGCTATTTCTACTATCATGCCAGCTCGGTTCACAAATACCTTCATCTACAAATGGTACACCCTCATTGTAAAGAAATGAGTTTTTTCACACCTTAGTTTAGTATAAATCCTACTTCTTAATGCAACATCAGTTTGTTATATCATTCTAAAATGAAAATAAACATGTTAAAAGTAGGATTCTTTACAATATATAGGGTATATAAATACTTGATGTAGCAGTAATTACAGTTATTTAAAACTACTTTAACCAATTACTTGTATTATTGATAGCTACAACTGTTACTTTATTATTTCATATACACTTTATTTGGTGTTTTGCTTGAGTTTAAAAGTACATATTAGTTTAGTCACACCTCTAGTGTTTTTCTTTCCACAATGCAGAATATATAGTGTGACATTAAACATCAGAATACATAGATCAAATCTTGATGTGTTGAGCATAAATCCTCATAAATCCTAGCTTGAATGAAACAGTCCAGACACGATTGTGCTGCTGAACTTAGGGACACAAAGGCCAACACTACAGGCCATGACAGATCACATTCTCACATGGAAACCTGAGCCTCTCGTGACGCACATAGAGCGTGTTTGACTGCGCTCTAACATGGCAACTGTGATTACACATGAGGATATTCACTCATTTTTACAATAAGGTCTTTTTTTACAATGTATTTTTTGTTTTCTCCACATTTGTCATTCCACCTGATCTGCTCCAGTAACTAATGAATGAGACAGTCCATAACCTGACACTGTCTGACTGCCTGTTGTGTCCATAGGCTGAGACATGACTGACAGCACAGAGACAATATATAACTGTCCCAGATATCAATATTGACAAACTGTCCGTGCAAAGTCTCAAAGCCATGCCTAGAGGATGTAGCCAGCATTCACAGATAAACAATCATTGTGTGAAGAACAATGCACTGAAGAGCAAGCTGGTGTTCAAGTTAAGAAAAGCAACTTACCTGAGAAGTGAACAGGCCCTGGTGGATAGAGGTGATGACACATTCTGGACCAATTCTCTTCTTGGGAGACATTTTCTCCTTTAAAAGTTACAGAGTTTGAGAATAAAAAAACAGCTTGTGTGAGTTTGTGCAGCTGGTGGTGGAAAAGGAGAGTCTGCTGCAGGTGTAACTGCCAGCAGGAGTTGCGTTGCCATGGCGACACGTACGCCAAACCAAGACCAAGACGCAGACGTAATAGACTGTGATTATAAATTATTATTGGATATTATCATTTTAACTGACAGAATACATAAATGCAGTTGAATACAGTATTGTGTCATGGGCTACACAAATATAACTTCACTGCGGCATATGCAGCACAAAGCAGGTTTCCACTAAAACTGGTATTAGCCCAGACCACTTGATGAAACAGTGGCACTTTCAATTTGTTGTGCAGAGGTCATTTGAATAGCCCGACACCTGCCGAGAGAGCCGTGTTCTTAATGATCAGGCTATTAGCAGTGTTAAGGCAGGACATGGGCAGAGCTCAGCTCAGCTCTTCACTGCCTTCTTCTCTCCGCGGCTGAGCCCGGGACAATTGGGAGACTTCATGGATTGGTGGACTTCCCTGGCAGCCTGTATTGCTCTTCTATGGATGGTCTGCTTCATAGACGGTAAGACAACTCCTCACATAGGTGCAATAATGTGGAGCATATAGATTTCAACGCACAATATATTGGCTATATTGTCTGTAAACTATTAACCATTTAGTCTTAGAATGAGTTTGAAAAAATGAATATGTGTCCATGAATAAATATATATATATATATATATATATATATATATATATATATATATATATATATATATATATATATATATATATATATATATATATATATATATATATATATATATATATATATATATATATATATATATATATATTCAGGGACACATATTCATATATGTGCCTACTTGTGGGAACACCACTTGGTACTTTCACTTGCGTAAAAGTCCAATCATTAACGTTGAAAAGTCTGGATTCAGACATAAAGCAGGTTAAAAATTACATCAACCCCTTAACTTACATTTAAAACAAACATTTGTAGCCTATGGTCAGTCCATATGTCATTTTACACAGATTTGCGTATCTGCTTGGTACGGGACACCCTCACGTCAGCAGGAGTAACTCTAATCTGTCTGTTTGTAATGATCGGTGACATTTGGCACGGCTTTAAACCGGCCCATAGCTGACAGTTTGACCCTCTTATCTCCAGGCAACGCGGTGCTTGAGCTGCGGTTGCTCTTCCACGCGCTCACCAAAGCCGCTTGTCACCTGTACCTGGCCCTGCTCCCGCTGCGCAGAGCCGCCGCACACTTCTACGACTGTGCGCGACACCTGCTCCACCATGCCCAGCACCACCATGCCCAGCACCACCATGCCCAGCACCACCATGCCCAGCACCACCAGTCCCAGCACGACCAGTCCCACCCGGCGGGACCTCTGCACCACGGCAAGCCTCTGGCCAAGACGGGCACGCTGCACTTTCTGGAGGGCGTGTGCGTGGTGTGTGAGACCGTGCCCAACCTGATGGGCGCAGCGCTCAGCCTGGGCTCGGCCTTCTGCCACATGATGCAGGGGGCCTTCTACGTCCTGGCGGCCACGCTGCGCACCATTCAGCTCAATCTGTTCTCTCAAATGAACGGTGAAAAGGAGCGATGGGACAAAGACCGCATACGAGCCAAAGAAAATGAGAAAAAGCTCAACTCTAAAGTGCTGGAATATATCTCGGTGTTTTGTCAAGATCCCGTCAGTGCTCTGCGAATCAAAGTTGACGTGCCACCTGTTTATAGATGATGTTTGTGACCTTCAGTTCAGTACAAGCTCTGTAACTGGCACTGGGTGGTCTTTTGCTACTGGCAGTGGAGCAGAGCTTTTGCAGGTGCTGAATGTCATTTTTCACACACTAAAATGAATGATATAAAGGTGCGTTTTGTTACATACGTTTATTAAAATACAAAATCAATGTCTCGATATAATTTTGTATCACATGTTATGTCACATTCATTTAGCAACTACACAGACCCATCAAAGGTCAATGTTTTAGAGGATTTGGCACTGTGGACATTGTCTGCAGCAGTCTGTCCCCTGAGAGTCTGTCCTGAAAGGGAAAGAGGGGGAATAAACAGGGTCATGTTGGGGTAAGTGGGCTGTAGACTGATGCTGTACAAGGACATATTCCTGCAAAGACTAGAGCTTTGAATAAGGTGTCCCATGGAGGAACTGGGGAGGGATCTTTCCGTCTGCAGAAAGAGAAGATAAAAGGCAGTATGTGGTTAGTTTCTCCAAGGCAAAGGTCCGTAAGACAACACGATGCACATAATGACACAATGACTTACAAAGAATGTCATTCATTCTTTTGACCGCTGCTTTGTCCACTTGGTATTTATTGTCTTTTGACCTGAAATCAAAACCCACACACATTTCATCGTGCTGAAGATGAATGCACATTTATGGGGGATAGACTAATACTCACCGACTCAATTTGGTCAAAACCCCCAAAGCGCGTAATGCAGACAGGACATTTTTCTGCGAGTCCGACGACAGGGCTTCGTAAGTTTGGAGATCGCCTACACACAACGCAAATAAACAAATGTTGACTATGATAGTCAGCTCCATGTATAAATGTAGGCGTAAGGTCAGTTTCAGCTTTACCAGAGACGATGAGCTTCATGACAAATCCTCGTACAGTGGGATGCAACTGCTTTTCTGAGATGCTGTTTGGTTCATGTTCAGTGAGGAAATCAAGCATTGCCTGGGCATGGAAAATATGTTTATTAAATAGAGTAGATACAGTATAATAACACATGTATCCATTACCTGATATGACTGAATAAAAGGTTGTAGAAGAGCGCAGAGGAAGGACACTAGCTCCTGTCCAGCATCTGTCACTGTCACTTCATCTGAACTGATATGAACGGCTCCAACGTCATTCATTAACAAACATGCCTCCTCAAAATCCTAAACAGAAAACAGTGTTATTATTAATGTAAGAAACTGCTTCCAAATGTGCTGTTCTTTGCAAATTAATTTAGTTTTAGTTCAGAATGCAAAACCACCAATCTATGTAGACTATGTCATTATAACATCCACTTAAATGCAGTTTTTTTAATTAAGCTTTATTATATTTAACTCTATTTTCCAGTTAAAACCCAAAGTAAACATATTTTCAATGCTAAATCATGTGTTGTTGATGATGTTAAAGTAATTCGAAGTTACCTGAGATGATTTTTCAGGCACAAATACAAATTCAGTGGAAAAAATGTCCTTCAAGAAGCAAAAAAATGCAAAAAGCTCATCTGTTTGAGGAGAAAAGAGACAAGTAGACACACAAAAAGCATGTCACGTGTGAGATGCTTGAAGGCGACAAACTCACCTCTCCGTGTGCTCTCCGTGACTCGAACGGCGGTTGCGAGCATGGCGGGGCGAAGGAAAACGTGCAGCGACTGATTCCTGTACGACGCCAACATGAGCACTGACGCCGCCGTCCTGTTCACGTCCTCCTCCGCACTGATCAGATGTTTCCTCACGGGCGTCTCCTCCCGGATCAGACGGACCCTTTCCCCCTGACGAGCGACTATGGAGTGATGAAGGGCCACCATCGACCACAGCACGTCTTGGTCTGACACTTGCTCTGAGAAATATTACAAAAAACACAGAAAAAATAATCAAGATTTAAAGGTTTTTCCCTACATAAGTGAATTATAACAGTGTATAAGGTCACGTGAATGAGCGTTTGCACATGTAAAGTCTGTAAGGGTCCTCTCAGGTGAGTTGCTAGAACCACAATAATCCGCTGAACATCTCTTAAGTGAATCTGATGCTTGTGCCAAAACAAAGTCACTTAATCTGTCTGACCTTTCTCGCACGCTTACCAAGATGCCTTAACGGTCTGGACCCTGGTGGGGGGAAACCTGCAGTGTGTGACGACAGTGCAGCGCCAGGACCCGTCTCCATGAGAAATCTGGATGGATCATATTGTGCCTATTTTGAGCAAGTCGATTCTTACCATAATTCAGACTTATATTAGGCCGCATTCGTTAGAGATTTCTTTCGATTACAGTAAATCGGCAGAAAAGAAATCTGAGACATGAATGAGGCTTATCCCGATCTAGTAAATATTATATTAAATTGTCAGCACTCTCTCAGCAGTCTCTTTTTCTGCCCTATACGCAAAATATAGTAGTTTCAGTTGTTAAATTGAACATATTGAGTTTATTCCTGTCCTTGGCTATCACATGTTTTACTAGTTTAATAAATTAAAAAAACTGCAAATGCTCAATTTTGGGATTAAAGTTCACTTTCTCCATTAAAATATAGCCCCTCCAAACAATCTAACCAACATCTGCAGTTAATTTCATCATTAGTGACCATGTTAGGCCAGTAATGCATTAAACAAACGCCCTCTACTGGTCACTGGTCAGTAATGGAACATAATATTGGTCAAATGCAAAACCACTACGGAGTATGAGGGCCAACCAAAAAAAAAAAAAAAGCAACTTTGAATATTCAGACAAAAATTACATGCTTGTTCTTCAGGTCATCATTGTGAATTATATTTTGCATGAAAAATGAAACACTTTTACCTGGCCAATGGAGACGAGCCCCGAATCGTAGTGCCAACTTCTTAAGCCAAAGAGTTTTGTCTTTGAGCTCACTCCAGATCATGCCCTTTTCTGTCAGTGTTGATGTAGGACACTGAAGTAACACACAGGCCATTAGGGACCAGGGGCTTATGCATGACCCCTGCTCCTGACTCCTGACTATGAAGGGGGCCAGCCAATTCACACACGCCTGGACGTCTGGACTGGGCACTTGTGGCAAGTCCCTATCAAAGAAATGATAAATTAAATTATTAAAGTTAATAAGCGTTACTTGGTGACACATGCTCTAACTTGCTTTGGAGTGAGGTTGTATTGGCAGCGGTTTATCTTGCCCTGGCACAGTTCTCTGACCGACAATGGGCGACCAAAGTTCACATACATGCAGCCATAATCTTCTTGTAGCACTTTGGTGGCCTTGAACAGACCCTGAGGAAGAAAAAAGAATTATAACTATGGTATGTGGTAAATCCATGCTGACATACTTGAAAAAGCCATATTACATTTATACAAGTTATTAGTAATAAACCATAACATATGTAGATCATTATTTTAAATTATGTGCACTATAAACCACAAAATTGACTTGATTTTCCAAAGTGCAGAACTGATTCTCTGATGCTGGCTCCACATTTCACCACAGCAAGCAGCAGATTTGCATTTATGTTTTTGGTTAATTTTGAGAAATGGCTCCACTGCAAATAATTACTTTTGACTCTTTGTGTGTGAACTGGAGACTATATTTTTCAATGAATCTCAAAATGCAGGACAGTCCAAGAGTCCAACCTGCATGAATCATTAAAATGACATTCTAGATAATGTAATGATGATTAATATAGGTTGTTTTAACATAAAAATGTCCCCTTTAAAATATATTTTATGTTCGACAAAACCAGAACTGTATTTGTAGTTGCCTAATCCAAGCAAATGGCTTTATAATTATTATAATAATTGTAATGTGTATAGCGCCTATAAAACAGTGTTTATAAAGTGTTTGACAAAAAATGAAATACAGCAAAGTACAAAATATGATGTAGGATTTAGAAAAAGCTGAAAGAAGAAGAGAGTATATAGAAAGTAAATATTCTATTAAAGTGAGTTTTAAGAAGTGAATTAAAGGATTAAATTGATTATGCCTTATCTCTTCAAGCAGGTCGTTCCAAAGCTGAGGAGCCCGGACATAGAGGGCCCCTCGTCCGGAGTCTCAACTGGCACAGAGTTAAAAGAGGAATGTAACTTGGTGCTCGACCTAAACGAGCTTTAAATCAATCAGTAAAATCAAGACATAAGGAGCCAGCGCAGGGACGCTATGAAATGAAATGTCGTCTTCTGTTATGACCAGTGGGAAGAAGAGGGGAGTTTTTACGTGTATAAAGCTGCAAAGTAAACATACCGTTGTGGTTTCTTTAGGTTTGGGGATGCCCAGTAGCTCATGGGCGAGCAGGGATTCCTCCAGCACCCGGTCATAGCTGATACTTATGGGCACGAGAGTGATATCAAACACTTCCCCTTTAAAAAAAGGCTCCAACACCATGTGCATCATACCTGCAAACAAATACATCAACAGGAATATACTAGTACCAGCGTTACAAAAATACTCACCTAGTTTGGGAGGCACCGACTTTAACGTGCGACTTCTCAACCCTTCCACAAAGAACTCAAGCGGTGCGAATCCAGTCTACAAAGAACACATATTTTTACTGTGCAATATACAGTATGTAGTGGTCCAAGGGGGTTTTTTCCTTATTTTTGTCGTACCCTGACAATCGTTTTGACATACTCCGTTAGAACAGCCCAGTAAAGTTTATCAGAGCCGATTGAGCGTCTGATGAAGAAAGCACCGCAACGACGTATTATCTCTCCCACGAGCTTCATCCCAGCAAGAGCTTCAGAGTCCAAAAACACCAAAAGAAGTTAATTATATAGACATTTGTAAATAATAAATGTGGATTTATTTAGATACTTGCGAAGTCCAGCGGCAATGACCGGCAAAGGGATGTCGTAGGTGAAAAGTACGTAGGAAATGATCAGGAAGTCCATGTAGCTCCTATGAGTGGGCATTAAGACGACGGGACTCTCCTGGACGGCCTGTTGGAGCTGTAACACAGGGAAGCAAAAACATAAGCTCGTGTGCATGTGCTACTTTAAAAACACTGTAACGTTGAGCCGAACCGCGTTAAGTCCTTCCATGTTGACGTAAATGTGAGCGTATAATCGTTTGATCACTTTGCTCAAAGTGAAGCCCATCAGTCTGATGAAACCAAGCTGCAGGTTTTGAGACATTTCCTCCAGAAGCAGGCGGGCGTCCTCCCTGACCTCCTCCGTGGACAAGCTGGACTCTCTGGCGATCTGCGAAGACATTTAGTCTTATTACCTTTTGTGGCCCAGTCTGTGTCTAGTGTTTGTGGTGTAAGAAGATCAAGAAGACACAGTATGCATTTTTAACAGGTAATTAATAAATAGTCATTATTATTATTTACATTTTGTTCACATTGAAACTCAACTAAAACAATAGAAACTTGAATAACCCACTAACCCTTGAATGTTTTGAATAATCACAAATGTAGAGAAGTGGATAGGGGGTAGGTGAAAACACACATTTTCTGAGCACTCCAGTATGCGTGACAAAACAGGATTATTCAAACTTCAAAATACATTGATAACTGAGCTAATGATGTGGGAACACAGTTAAAACATAGTCAAAACTAATCTTTATTTTACACAGTAGCCTATGTGTTCCCTTTAAAACAGGTTTGACAAAGATGTAGGGTCAACAAAGTCAGTAAAATTGCAGGTTTTGTGGGGTGTTTTTCTCTCTGCTACAATCAGGATCTTTACAAAGCAGTAGAACTTGTGAACTGGCAACAGGTGATGAACGTAGTAATAAAATATAAACTTGTCGTATTGATTTTGCCATCGTTTAGACACATCTTAAACGACACTTTACCTCTTTGAATACATACTGCAGATACTGGGACTCCAGTGTTTTCTTGCTGAGATCAGGGGCTGAGCAGGGGGCCCTTTCTTTGTAAGGCTGTGGGCTAAAGGTCCTCAGGGCATGACCCAGGTCCCCACTGCGTCTTATCTCCTCCAAAATGTCCACCAGCTCCACATTGGCACAATTTGTGTACTAGAAAACACAAAACATACTCAAAAATATATCCAAGAGATTATGTATGTACAAAAGTGAAGTAAGTATTGGAATGTGAGTGTTACTAATTCATAAAACATTAAGGCAACATTATGTCAAAGTGCAAGAGCGTTCTTCTTATCGAAAAGAAGCCCACTGCAACTAAACTAGGCCAAGGTTTAGTGCAATGACGAAATAGGACTTTGCTGCCAGGTTTTGACACTTTGTAGTTCGGTTGCACCCCAAAAGTTGACGCTGCTGTGGTAGTTCGTTCATCAGGTCGAGTGCGCGTCTAAAGTTTCTTACCGTGCTCGTCATGGTTTGTCGGTGCGAGCGCAGATCTGCAGGTGCTTTTCCTCTTTCCCTGCGCGAAACCCGTGCGCGAAACTGCGGTGCTCTGCGGCCAAGTGCGCGTCTGGTGCGAGCGGGGTTTAGGTCTAACTCCTCCCGCTCCTCCAGTGTCCTCCAGTAACCCCAAACCTGGTCTTTCAACACACGGATCTATAAAGAAGATATCACTTTACATCACTATATCACAGGGATAACTACTACTACTACTACTACTACTACTACTACTACAACTACTATTACTATTACTACTACTTCTACTATTACTATTACTACTATTACTACTACTACTACTACAACAACTACTATTACTAGTACTACTACTTCTACTATTACTATTACTATTATTACTACTACTACTACTACTACTACTACTGATATTACTACTACTACTACTTCTACTATTACTATTACTATTACTACTATTACTACTACTACTACTACTGCTATTACTACTACTACTACTACTACTACTACTACTATTACTATTACTATTACTACTACTACTACTACTACTACTACTAGTACTACTACTACTACTCCTACTGCTACTACTACTACTACTACTACTCCTACTGCTACTATTACTACTAATGCTGCTGCTGCTGCTAATAATAATAAGATAAGATAAGATAATCCTTTATTGTCCACACATGGGGAAATTTCATTGATACAACAATAGTAGTAGTCATAATTTAAATAGTAATAATAAATATAGCCGCAAGCGGCAATGATCGGCCCTCGCCACGCCGCCGCCACGCCGCCGCCACACCGCAAGAGGAGGGGGCGCTAACGCGCCTCAATTGTCCTTTTATTACATCTACTGCTGAATCTGTGACGCTGTCACATCTTCTCCCCTTTGTTTTACCATCAAAAAGCAATTTTATTTTGAATTCTTGGCAAAATGTGCGGCTTTGCCGCACAGACACCGTGACTCTTTGAATAAAAATGTGGATAACTTTTGATGGTCCACCCCTGAAGATGAGTCTCACCAAATTTCAGGTTAATATGTCTAACGCCCTAAGAGGAGTTTGTGAAAGTCTAAAGTGTAAACATGTTCTGGCGATTTCCCCATTGGAATAACATGGAAGGTTTCGGTCATCGTTACGGCAACGCCATAACAATTATGACATGGGTCTCACTGACTTTTTTGATGGGGCCAAAATTGAGTTGTGTGTCAAATTTCATATAATTTCGCAAAACTAAATATTTAACCTCCATATAAAATCTGTAGGGGGCGCTGTGGTGCCAAATTAATTTATTTCACTTCAAGTAGGTTTAGGGCAAAGAGTTTAACAACTGATTCTAATTTGACGCAATTTGGACTTTATCTGCGCAAACGGCAGAAATGTTAAATTTGGGAGATTTCTGAAATTCTAGCTAAAGTTTGCGGCTTCGCCGCTCAGAGACCGTGACAGGTATCAATGTAATTTGGATAACTTTTGATGTCCCACTCCTCAGTAGCATTTTCACCAAATTTCAGCTTTTTAGGGCCAACGCCCTGGGAGGAGTTCGTAAAAGTACGACATTTGGAAAAACTCCCGAGTCATGCTTGGCCATTTTTGAACCAATATGGGCGACATTTAGTTGGGCGGACGGCGTTGCCGTCATAATATTTTTTACTTCTCTTGTCACCATCTACCTCTGCGCCAAATTTCATGATTCTACGATCAGATTTTTTTGGGGTCATTTCCTATCTCTCAATGCATTTTTGGTAAATTTGGGGGCGCTGACGCGCCAATTTTTTTATTTTAGAAAAGGGAAATAGCCAGAATGTAGAGAGGCACGATTTTTAGAGGTGTGCAAATTTTTGTGACTTTCCGTCAATGTTCACTGGGTGAAAAATAGGGGGGTTGGTCCCGAGAAGAAGAAGAAGAAGAATATTCCGATGCGAAAACAATGTTTCCCATTTTTCAAATATCATAAACTATACATTTTCGCTTTGTGTTTTTGGCCCTCTATACAGTAATAATGTTCAATTTTTGCATTACATGCTTATATGCACGGAACATGCAAGATATGGGGAACGTATTCGTGAGCTACTTAGCGCAAATGAGTGCTTTATAAGGTCGCGGTCGTCATCCCAATGTAAAGTGCTCGTTTAGTGCGCACTTTCGCCCGTTTACAACGGTAATGTTCCATTTTCCTACTACTAATTAGTCTGCACGGGGCGTGCGTGAGTGAAGGAGTGCGTTAGTGAGTGTTTGGAAGTGGGCGAGCGCTTCGCGCTCGATTTTGTGCGCACTACGTGCGCATTTCGCAGCCGTGCTTCGCACGGCCTTACGAGATTAATAGGCCTCTCGCCAGCTTGTGGCGCTTGGGCCTAATAATGATGAAAATGACAATGATAATGATAATAATACACTGTTGAGACTGCTAACACTTTGTAATAATGTATTTTTTTTATTGCATTTAAAGGTTGAGTTGTTGAAAAAAAAAAAAGGTTATTATTATGTAACACAGTTCCACAGATTATGTAACTCTTTCATAGAAAGAATAATTACTTTTAAATCTATAGTAGGTTTGTCTCACAATTTTAGCGTTTTCTCTCATGGCAACAAAGAAAAGACTTTGTGGCCGTGGAAACAGAGATGGAGAATTCAGACAATGGGCCAACACAAAAATAAATGGCTCACACACAAACATGCTTCTTTGTATAGAAAAATATAATCTGCAATAAACTGTTAATATCAATATCAGTGCTTTCGTCATCCGCAACGCTACAATAAATATCTATGTCATAATGTACTTTCCTTTATGCATCGTTTTAAAATCAGGCTTAATCCATAATAAAAGTGCACTACTTTAAACCATAACTGAAATAAATGTAATATTATGCGACACATGCACATTTTCTGCATCCACATAATTAATTGTAACTTAAAATTCCTCTTTTCTTTTGTTTCATTGAAAATATGCAGTATAAGCTAAGTCCAAAAACACACAAGTTCAATATACTGTAACTTTCATCACTTAAATAAGTACTTAGTTGTTCATGCTAACATATATTTTTACCAAGCTGCCTAAATATATTCTTTATAAATATGTGTCTAACTAGTCACAAACAAACTATAGACATTTGATCAAAGTGCGCTTACATCCATCTTGTGCGTTAGGATTTTTCACAGTGTTTTTGCCTTTGCCAGTCATTCTACACTCACAGAAACGTCTCATGCGCACTGTTTTTCGTCCACAGTTAGTCCGCCGTCGGGGCTCGTCTCTGAAGCCTCGATGTCCTGGCCGTCCACCGAGGGCAAATTCTCCCTCCAGAAAGTGAAACGACTGAAGGTGTCGGAGCAAGGAAAATCTGAACAAGAAGATCGCTCCTTCAGTGGAAAGACGTGGTCCACCACTTCCCCGAGACGGACGTAACTAGAGCAGAAAGTGCCACAGTGATTCGGAGAAGCAAGAATCGCATCCATGTACATCGTAACAAAAAATGCCGGGGACAACTTACGACGAGATGTTGGTCTTGGCATGTTCTTGCACGAGTTCACCTTTAGGGTTGACCGTGAAAATTCTGTTCAGCGGGACACCAACTTCTTTGTAGGAATACACGTCCTAAAAAGCATGGAAATTAGTCGTACAGTCTTGGGGTTTCCAGCAAGGTTAGAAGCCTCTGGTGGGTAATTGGGCTTTTAATCAACTATGCCACTGTTGCCCCCCTGAATAGGTCATACATTTGTGATCAAATAAAAGGAGGTGTTGTGTTTTAACATTGATAATTCTCATATTTATTACAGATTGACCCACAAACTGTATCCTGATATTTGACCACTTTGGCACCAAACGCTTCTAAATACTGCGGTGAAATTGTGAGTACCGTATTTTCTGGACTACAAGTTGCACCAGCCAAAAAATGCATAATAGAGAAGAAAAAAACATATATAAGTTGCACTGGAGTATGAAATGCGGTTGTGAAAATAACAAATAACATCACATATAAGTTGCTCCAGAGTATAAGTATAAGCATATAAGTATAAATATAAGTATGAGTTGCACCCCGGCCAAAACTATGGAAAAAGGTGCAACCTATAGTCTGGAAAATACGGTATTTTGCGCGTGGAGTGTGTACCGTAGGTCTGTTGCCAAATGCTGCGTAGAAAGGCTGAGTGTTTGGATGGAAGAGGTTCTTTATATCATTGAGACACTCCACTTTGAACTTCTCTGGCTTCTTCTCGATCACCTCCCTTTCAAAAAAACGGTAAAACTCAGTTAAATTCGTGTATCTCACAATGACGATAAATGTGGGACAAACCTGTGAAGAGCGGAGAAGAGGCTGCTGGGGCTCAGGAGCACGGGGCCCATTGGGAGCATGGTTCCGCTCTCATTCACCCAGTTCAGGTAACCTCGGGTCATGTCAGCCATGCCGATGGCGCGGGCCGAGCAGTACAGGAACTTGTAGCCGTTTCTGAGGACAATGATGATGCTCAATAACAAATACTGTTAACGTGTTTGTGAAGTAATGGCACACTGTAAAACTGATCAGTTTAAATGGCTTGAATTCAGTGTTTATGTTGTTTTGCATAACCATAACTAGTTTTAATACATTTTTAGTTAGCTGGTGCACTTTGTTTGGAATATTTTTAAGGTATTTCCGATTCAGGAATAAAGAGAATGTTTTTTTGTTTTTGTGTAATTTAATAAAAAAGTGGAGTCATTGGAGAACAAAAAAAAACGTCTCCAAAATCAAATTAAAAAAAAAATATTATCAGGTAATTTAGTTTGAAAGTCGGAATACACATATTAAAACAAGCCGGAAATATCTCAAAACAAGTTGTTAAAAAAAATCTGGAACAACTAACTTAATAAACCTAAACTATACTACTAAACTACAATAAATTAAGGGAGTGTCTGCAGAGCCGCGGCGCGGCCGAAACTGCCATGTTATTTTTGTGCCGGCCGCGCGTCGCGGCTCCTGAAACTGCGCTGCTATTTGACCGCGTTTTAGCGCCTACGGCCATAAATTAAACTATATTCTGAATTTAAGCCATTTGTTTGCATTACATGTCTACAAATACTTACTGGCTGACTTTGTGATAAAGACGCGCAATGCCCTGATGTGTCCAGTCTTTTCCCAGGGTCGGGAGAATATGGCCCAATGTGTCAGATCTACAGACAAATAAAGATACTCTAGATCAAGTTTGACATGAGACACGATAAAATGTTGCTGTGAGACAAATCCCTCCAGAGGTAAAGGTCACTGGTCATTGCTGTTGAGTTCGATTTATTACAAAAAGCTTGTCGAAATTATGCCTAAATTAAACTCAAAGGTTAAATCCAAGCATGCAAATGTCACCATGTTTTATTTTGAAAGGGATGCGGAAAATAGCTTTATAATTAGGAGTATGCCAAACTGCTACACAAGTTTATTTATTCTGTACTGAACTGTAATCATTTAACAATTCATTTGGGACAAGAGAAACTTTTGGAGGGTTGGAAACTGTTTGTGAAATGTGCTAAATTAATAAAGTGGATTGGAAATATTGAAGACAAACCTGGTTATCGTTCCATCGATATCCGAGATGATGATTTTGTCGTCCCAGTTCCAGAGGTAGATGGTTCCCTGGCAGCGGCACGTGCCCTGGTACTGAGTGGTCACACTGAAGACCGCGTCGTTGGGACCGTCCTGCAGCTGGAGGGACATCTGTGGAGGTAAAGACGTGCCAGAGTAAGTCTTTTTCTTTCAGAGTGAGAACGTGCATTTTGCAGAATGTCCTACCAGCTGCTCTGAAGTGAGTCGGAGCGTCTTCTTGTAGGACACGCCCCCGGACGGATGCGTCATCTCTGATTGGATGGAGCTCGACACTCTTTGTTCATCGTCACTGGAAGACGATTCTTCTTTGAGCCTGGAAGAATAAAAGGTTTGACCATTGAAATGACACGGGGGATGGCGGAGGAGAGTGGATCGGTGGTCGAAGATGTTCTGGACGGCGTGGAGGAGCAGCCTTTTCTAGCTGCACGTGCCCGGAAACGTAAAAAGTCCCTTAGCTCGTCCGAGGGTTCTGGGAATGAGCAGCAGGATGAGGCTGAAGCTATTGATATCCGGAGTGAGAGCAGAGACTGTAAGGTGATCATAAAGCTTGCACAGGATAGTGCATCCTTTAAGGAGTAGAATTCAGTGGCATTGTCAAAGAGCCTAACTGTAGCTGTGGGAGTGATCAAGAGTGCGAGTGTCCTTAGAGATGGCTCGCTGCTGGTCGTGTGCAAGGACGCGGCTCAGCAACGGAAGGCGATTGGAACTAAACGTCTGGGTGGAAAGGACATTCTTGTGTCTGATGCTGAAAGAAACACGGTCAGAGGAGTTATCGTAGGTGTCCCTACGGCGACGTCTGTGGATGAAGTTAAGGAGAATTTGACTGGAGCTACGGTGGTGGACGCTAGGCGGTTGAAGGTGACCCGGTTTGGGGTAAGATGTGACAGCTTGTCGGTAATGGTAACACTTGAAGGGAGGTGCCTGCCTAGTAGGCAAGGCAAGGCAAGGCAAGTTTATTTGTAGAGCACATTTCATACACAAGGCAATTCAAAGTGCTTCACACAGCAGGAAAAATGCATTCAAATCACAAAGAAATTACAGAAACAGAAATACAATAAAATTAACTAAATTAAAAATTATCAATCCAACTGATTTTCTAAACTAATAAAATCACAAACAAAAGAGAAGAGTGCAAAGAAAAAATCCTTTCAGTCATATGCGCAGCTAAACAAAACTGTTTTTAGCTTAGATTTGAACATTGTCAGAGTAGAAGCCTGTCTCACATCTTCAGGAAGACTGTTCCAGAATTTAGCTGCATAAAACTGAAACGCAGATTCCCCATGTTTAGCCCTGACTCTGGCACCAGCAGGAGGCTGGTCCATGTTTAGTCCTGACTCTGGCACCAGCAGGAGGCCGGTCCATGTTTTGTCCTGACTCTGGCACCAGCAGGAGGCCGGTCCCTGAGGTCCTCAGAGTCCGAGATGGTTCATATGGCACTAACATATCCAAGATGTACTTTGGTGCTAGGCCATGGAGAGACTTGTACACAAGCAGAGCTGCTTTAAAGTCTATTCTCTGAGTCACAGGGAGCCAGTGCAGAGACCTGAGAACAGGACTAATGTGATGGTACTTCCTGGTTCTAGTCAGGACCCGAGCAGCAGCGTTCTGGATGTACTGCAGCTGTTTTACAACTCGTTTGGAGAGGCCAGTGAGCAGGCCATTACAGTAGTCTAATCTACTGGAGACAAACGCATGGATAAGTCTCTCTAAATCTGGTTTTGACACTATATTTTTGATTTTGGCAATGTTTTTAGATGGTAAAAAGCTGCTGATGTTATTGATTTGACGTGGCTATTAAAGTTCAAGTCTGAGTCCATTATTACCCCCAGATTTCTAACTTGGTTTGTAGGTTTTAGAGCGAGACTCTGGAGGTGACCGCTAACACTTTCTCTTTGTTTCTGTGGGCCAAAAACGATTATTTCAGTCTTGTCTGAGTTCAGCTGGAGAAAGTTGTTTTGCATCCACAAACTGATCTGTTGGATGCAGTGACAGAGTGAATCTACTGGTCCATAGTCACCTGCCGATGGTGAAACATAGATCTGAGTGTCGTCTGCATAATTGTGATAGGACACATTTTCACTGTGTATCAACTGACCTAATGGCAGCATGTAGAGGTTGAACAGAAGGGGACCCAGGACTGACCCTTGGGGCACTCCATAGGTCAGGGTCATGTGGTCTGAGACACAGCTACCAATTTCAACAAAGTACTTCCTGTCTTCCAGATAGGACCTTAACCAGTTTAGGGCAGTGCCAGTGATGCCCACCCAGTCCTCTAGTCTCTGTAAGAGGATCCCATGATCGACAGTGTCAAAAGCAGCACTCAGATCTAACAGAATTAAGACTGAGGCTTTGCCCGTGTCAGTGTTCAGGCGGATGTCATTTGACACCTTGACAAGAGCAGTCTCAGTGCTGTGATGAGGTCTAAAACCTGACTGAAAAACATCAAATGAGTTGTTTATTAAGAGGAAATCTGTGAGCTGTTGGTAAACAACCTTTTCAAGGACTTTGCCCCAAAATGGCAGATTAGAGATGGGCCGGTAATGACTCAGTACTGCGGCATCAAGACTGCTCTTCTTTAGGAGAGGCTTTATGACCGCAGTTTTCAAAGACATTTGAAAAAGACATAGTAAGGTGTTCATTGGGTTCATGTGCCATGACGTTAGGCCATATGTTCCACCGCCCCTGCGTTGCTTTAAGTGCCAGCGCTTTGGGCATATTGCAGCGGTCTGTATAGGGAGGCAAAGATGTGGTAAATGTGCAGGAGATCACGAGTATGGGAAGTGTGACGTGGGAGCAAAACTGAAGTGCTGTAACTGTGGGGAAGAACATAGCTCTGCCTACGGGGATGCAGGTTTAGCAAAAGAGCTGCTGAGCGCGGGCCCTCTTGTAGTCAATGAGGGCACTCTCAGTGTGGGTAATCCTTAGCCGGCGAAACGCCGCATTTCTCGCCCTAACAGCATGACCACATGCTTCATTCCACCACGGCACCCGCTTCCTATGTCCACTACCACCACTCTTAGGAATCGTGCCTACTGCTGACTGCGTGATGAGCGAGACAATTGCACTATTGAGATCATCCACCTGAGTCAATCCTCCTTCCTGCAGAACCCTAGAACCATCATCAGCTTTCCTCAGGAAAGCCCCCCAGTTCGCCCTTGCCAACTGCCACCTCTGGATCCTCGTCCCCCTGACCACACAGCTCCCAAAGCCAATCTCGGTGCGGACTAGATAGTGATCGCTACCAAAAGAAAGATTACCAAGAACCTCCCAACTACAAACACCAGCTAACTCCTTGGACACAAGCGTAAGATCTATTGCACTTTCCGTACCGGTCCCCATATCATAGCGGGTCCCACTCCCATCATTCAGACAAACCAACTCCCTTTGATTGATAAAACCCTCTACCACCTGCCCATACCTATCGGTACCACTACCGCCCCACAAAGCGCTATGCGCATTAAAATCCCCACACCACACGGCCTTTCCCCGAACATCCTTACCGACACTATGTAAGGACTCTAACGTTAACTCACCACACGGATTATAAAGGTTAACCACAGTAACAGCTTCACCACCCAGCCAGACCCTCACCGCCAGAGCCTCCGGCCCTTTACTCACACTGACAACAACGTAATTTAGGTCATCTCGGACAAACACAGCCACACCTCCGCCTCTACCCTGCTCCCTATCATTCCTAACACACACATACCCTTGTATCCCAAAACCCCACCTAGGTCGTAACCAAGTCTCCTGCACGCACATAACGTGAGGCTTGTTCAACAAGGTAGAGACAAAATGCTTAAATTCCTGGCCATTAGCACGAAGACTACGCGCATTCCATTGCAAGACAACCACCGCCATTATGAGCCCCCGGAACCTGACGGCGCATCGGGAGCCCCCCCACTCCCACTGCCAGAATGGGGCAGGGTGCCTTCCCGCAGCGCATCCTCTATCTCCGTCCACTCGGGACCCCCAGCTCCAAAGTACTTCCCTGCAGCCTTAGCGATGATCTTAGTCTTTTCGGATCTCTTCTTGGTTTGACCAGTACAGTTAATCACTTCCACCATAAAGAGGAAGAAATCTTTCCTCTTCACAACCAGTACATCCTCCGCACCCACAGGGCCTCTGCCCGTGGAAGCCACACTCACAGGCATCCCAGTGGGGACCTCCCCCTGGCCGCGGGCAACGCTGCCCCCTCCCCTGTCGCCTAGGACACCAGCAGCACTGGCAGCCCCCACTGCATCCACCTTCACCTGACTACCAGACACCTTCTTGACCGCATCCGCGTAGGATATGCCTTGAGAGGCTCTAACTTTTTGCACCTCAGCAGCCCTCTTGCTGAACACGCATCCCCCGTAGGCAGAGCTATGCTCTCCCCCACAGTTACAGCACTTGAGTTTTGCTCCGTCGTCACACTTCCCATACTCGTGGTCTCTACAGACCGCTGCAATATGCCCAAAGCGCTGGCACTTGAAGCAACGCAGGGGCGGCAGAACATATGCGCGTACGCCATAGCGCATGTACCCAACGCACACCACACGAGGCAGGATCCCACCTTCAAATCTAATCATTATCGACAGGCTGTCACACCTTACCCCATCCCGGGTCATCTTCAACCGCCTAGCATCCACCACCTTAGCTCCAGTCAAATTCTCCTTTATGTCATCCACAGATGTCGTCGTAGGGACGCCTACGATAACTCCCCTGACCGTGCCTCTTACAGCATCAGACACAAGAATGTCCTTCCCCCCAGACACTTAGCTTCAATCGCCTTCCTTTGCTGAGCCACGTCCTTGCACACGACCAGCAGCGAGCCATCCCTAAGGACACTCGCATGCTTGACCACTCCCACAGCTACAGTCAGGCTCCTTGTCAACGCCATCGGATCCCACCCCTTAAAGGACGCATTATCCTGCGCGAGCTTTATGAACACCTTACACTCTGAACTCCCCGATATCTGCAACCCCCCCGCCCTGCTCCTCACTGAGAGAGCCCTCCATAGACGAGCAAGAAGACGCCCTACGCTGCACAGGATCAGTGGCTCCAGGGGAGTCCTCCCCGCTGTTCATATCGTCACCGACCAGGTCACGCTTCCTCTTCCTCTTCCCCGTCATACGGACCGAGGCGTTCCTCTATGTTGCCGTAATATCCAAACAACGCTCAATAATCTACCGTCAGCGATGTTGTTATTGGCGTAGTCCTCAGACTCTGTCGTAATCCGTAAAAGTACTCCTTCCATTGCTTTGGTGTTACAAAGCCCATGAGGTCATGATATGTCTTTGTGACTAGAATAGTTGTTGTTGTTGTTGTTGTTGTTGTTGTTGTTGTTGTTGTTTTATGGCGGTTGGCATCCAAGTGTTGCATTACCGCCAGACTTTATTCCTCAGACTTTGTCGTAGTCCTCAGACTCTGTTGTTGTTGTTTTATGGCGGTTGGCATCCGAGTGTTGCATTACCGCCAGACTTTATTCCTCAGACGTTTCGTAGTCCTCAGACTCTGTCGTAGTCCGTAAAAGTACTCCTCCCATTGCGGCTTTATTCCAGGGAGACTCCTCTTCACCTTCCTCGCCCCCCCCGACGCTCGGTGCTTTGGAAGTACAAAGCCCATGAGATCATGGGACGTCTTTGTTGTTTTACAAAGCCCATGAGGTCATGGGACGTCTTTGTCGTTTTATCCTTTAGAAGTCCTTCTTCCATCACTTTGGCGTTTCTAGGCCCATGAAGTCCAAGCGCGTTAGAACATCCTCTTGCTCCTCATCCTCGGCTCAGTCTCCAACACCCCCCACCTCTATAAACGTTTACCCAGCCCTGTGCTACATAAGTAAGCAACCACAGCCTGACACAAACCCTGTGACTGGATCGCCAGAACGTTCCGCAGATTGAACTCCCGCCCATTATTCCGAAACCACAAGGCCAACCCGGCCCTTTCCCTATCATAAGCCTCACAGCAAATCAGCACATGCTCGACAGTCTCTGGCACCCGACAGTGACCACACAGACCGGTCGGATGTTTGCCTATCCTACTCAGTGACCAATTGAGTCCAGTATGGCCAATCCTCATGCGGGCGAAGGCCCTTTCCTCCCACGCGTTCCTGCCCATAGACCCGCAAGGACCCACACTACCCTGTATGTGATAGAGATGCCGTCCAGTAACACAGTGGCTCCAGAATTCCTGCCAAAGGCCGACCACATGACTCTTGATAACGGGCTTGATTTCAGACTTGCCCAACTCAACCGCCACATCAATTGATGGCCGCCGAAGGGAACGTTTAGCCAGTGTATCAGCCATTTCGTTACCATCCACCCCCACATGCGCAGGGACCCAAATGAAGGAAACCCTCACATCCTTCCTGGACAGGGAGAGCATCAGACAGAAGATGCCATTCAACACATCCTGTCTGCAATCCGATTTCCCAGATTTAATGCTTTGCAATGCAGAAAGGCTGTCAGAGGCCACCACAATGCCGCAACACTGCAAAGCAGATTCCGCCCATTCCAACGCCAACCGTATCGCTATAAGTTCCGACGTGAAAACAGAAAGGCGATCTGTCAACCTCTTCTTGACCGCTAGCCCCAGGTCAGGCACAAAATAAGCGGCGCCAGTACGCCCACTCTCAGGATCCCTAGACCCGTCGGTATAAATAAACACATCACCTGAGTGCTTATCGATGAGCGCTTGAACGGCAAACTGCGGTGCCCTCCCAGCGACTCCTCTAAGCTTGCCATGCAAGCTAACATCAACAGGAGCCGGGACAAACTTCCACGGAGCTATAGCAGACAAAGCCACCGACGGGCTCACACGCAGATCACCAACCCCCGCAAGCCGCGCCTTCGCATTTCCTACCTGGCTGAAAACCATACCGCCAGCCTCACTCTGCCCCCCATCAACCCTGAGAAAGTCCCTCACCGGGTGAGAGCTCGTATGACCTTGCACATTCACCCAGTAAGCCAACAGAAGTTCTAGCCTCCGGAGCCGTAACAGCAATTCCCCCAACTCAACCTGCAGCGCCGAGACAGGGGAGGTCCTAAAAGCCCTACAGCAGATGCGCAAGGCCTGGGCTTGCTCCACATCAAGCTTCTTTAAGTTAGTCTCAGCCGCAGACATGTAGGCTATACAGCCATAATCAATAGCCGCCCTCATGACGGCCCGATAAATACCCAGGAGCGACCTTCTGCCGGCCCCCCAGTCCTGGCCGGATAGACAACGAAGCAAGTTATTCACCCTTTTGCATTTACCACTGACCTCATCAATGTGCCGACGCCAACTAAGCCTCTCGTCAAAGGTGACCCCCAAGAACCTCACCTCCCTGACCTGTTCGAGCACCTGCCCATGCAGTCGAAGGGAGACGTCCCTATGCCCATTGAAGAAACAGATCACTTGAGACTTCCGTACGGACAGTTTAAACCCCCACTTCAGGGTCCACTGCTCCACCTGCTGTATTGCCCTTTGCAGTTTCGCCTCGTAAAACCGGAGATTCCTCCCTCTCACCCATAGAGCGCCATCATCAGCATAAAGGCTCCTCCCAACAGACCCATCCACGTCGTCAAAGATGTCCTTAATCATAACATTGAACAAGATAGGGCTACACACACTCCCCTGCGGGATCCCATTCTCCACCCCATAGACCCCAGAGTAAGCAGCGCCCACTCTGGTTTGGATACGCCGGCCAGACAGAAAGCTCCGGACCCAGTTAAACAGTTTACCCTTCACACCACACTTCCGCAGCTTAATGAGGAGCCCATCCTTCCCAAACCATACCGTACGCCTTCTCCACATCAAAGAGCACCGCAATAACCTTTTCTTTCTGAGCCCTGGCCAGCTGGATATCAGATTCTAAACACAACACGGAATCCATGGTGTTCCTGCCCCTACGGAAACCACTCTGGTGCGCGGGAAGCAAACCCTGACTCTCCAAGAAGTAATCCAACCGCTCGGTAACCATGCGCTCCATCGTTTTCCCGAGCTGCGACGTCAAGGCAATCGGCCTATAACTTGAAGGGTCAGACGCTGGCCTACCCGGCTTCAGAACCGGCACCACCGTAGACTGTTTCCACGCAGATGGAACACAACCTGAATCCCAAACACGGTTGAAAAGACCCAGGACTAGCCCAAGCGTGTCATCAGTCAAATGAGAGAGCATGTCATAGCACACCTCATCTTTACCCGGGGCTGTCTGTTTCGCCTTAGAAAGTGCTCTCCTTAGCTCAAACAAACTAAACGGAAGGCCAAGGTCATCTTGAGTCGAAGGCTGGTGCCCAATCAGCTCAGAATTCTGGGCCAAAGTACTCTCCCTGTAGTGCCTTTCCGCAGGTGAGAGATTGTCAGAGCTGTGCACCGACACAAAGGTGCTGGCCAACAGTTCAGCTTTGTCAACGTCGCTGACTGCTTCAACACCATTCAGTATTAGGACCGGGGTCCCATGACGGCGCTCAACCCCATGCATCCGCTTAATCATCCCCCAAACATCCCCGAGACGCGTTTCTCTCCCAATTTTGGAACAATACCGCCTCCAATAGGCACTCTTGGCCGTTCTCACAGTTTTCCGCACAACAGCGCGGGCCCTCTTGTAGTCAATGAGGGCACCCTCAGTGTGGGCAACCCTTAGCCGGCGAAACGCCGCATTTCTCGCCCTAACAGCATGACCACATGCTTCAGTCCACCACGGCACCCGCTTCCTATGTCCACTACCACCACTCTTAGGAATCGCGCCTACCGCTGACTGCGTGATGAGCGAGACAATTGCACTATTGAGATCATCCACCTGAGTCAATCCTCCTTCCTGCAGAACCCTAGAACCATCATCAGCTTTCCTCAGGAAAGCCCCCCAGTTCGCCCTTGCCAACTGCCACCTCTGGATCCTCGTCCCCCTGACCACACAGCTCCCAAAGCCAATCACGGTGCGGACTAGATAGTGATCGCTACCAAAAGAAAGATTACCAAGAACCTCCCAACTACAAACACCAGCTAACTCCTTGGACACAAGTGTAAGATCTATTGCACTTTCCGCACCGGTCCCCATATCATAGCGGGTCCCACCCCCATCATTCAGACAAACCAACTCCTTTTGATTGATAAAACCCTCTACCACCTGCCCATACCTATCGGTACCACTACCGCCCCACAAAGCGCTATGCGCATTAAAATCCCCACACCACACGGCCTTTCCCCGAACATCCTTACCGATACTATGTAAGGACTCTAACGTTAACTCACCACACGGATTATAAAGGTTAACCACAGTAACAGCTTCACCACCCAGCCAGACCCTCACCGCCAGGGCCTCCGGCGCTTTACTCACACTGACAACAACGTAATTTAAGTCATCTCGGACAAACACAGCCACACCTCTGCCTCTACCCTGCTCCCTATCATTCCTAACACACACATACCCTTGTATCCCAAAACCCCACCTAGGTCGTAACCAAGTCTCCTGCACGCACATAACGTGAGGCTTGTTCAACAAGGTAGAGACAAAATGCTTAAATTCCTGGCCATTAGCACGAAGACTACGCGCATTCCATTGCAAGACAACCACTGCCATTATGAGCCCCCGGAACCTGACGGCGCATCGGGAGCCCCCCCACTCCCACTGCCAGAATGGGGCAGGGCGCCCTCCCGCAGCGCATCCTCTATCTCCGTCCACTCGGGGCCCCCAGCTCCAAAGTACTTCCCTGCAGCCTTAGCGATGATCTTAGTCTTTTCGGATCTCTTCTTGGTTTGCCCAGTAGTTAATCACTTCCACTATAAAGAGGAAGAAATCTTTCCTCTTCACAACCAGTACATCCTCCGCACCCACAGGGCCTCTGCCCGTGGAAGCCACACTCACAGGCATCCCAGTGGGGACCTCCCCCTGGCCGCGGGCAACGCTGCCCCCTCCCCTGTCGCCTAGGACACCAGCAGCACTGGCAGCTCCCACTGCATCCACCGTCACCTGACTACCAGACACCTTCTTGACCGCATCCGCGTAGGATATGCCTTGAGAGGCTCTAACTTTTTGCACCTCAGCAGCCTTCTTGCTGAACACGCATCCCCCGTAGGCAGAGCTATGCTCTCCCCCACAGTTACAGCACTTGAGATTTGCTCCGTCGTCACACTTCCCATACTCGTGGTCTCCTGCACATTTACCACACTTCTGCTTCCCTCTACAGACCGCTGCAATATGCCCAAAGCGCTGGCACTTGAAGCAACGCAGGGGCGGCAGAACATATGGGCGTACGCCATAGCGCATGTACCCAACGCACACCACACGAGGCAGGATCCCACCTTCAAATCTAATCATTATCGACAGGCTGTCACACCTTACCCCATCCCGGGTCATCTTCAACCGCCTAGCATCCACCACCTTAGCTCCAGTCAAATTCTCCTTTATGTCATCCACAGATGTCGTCGTAGGGACGCCTACTATAACTCCCCTGACCGTGCCTCTTACAGCATCAGACACAAGAATGTCCTTTCCCCCCAGACACTTAGCTTCAATCGCCTTCCTTTGCTGAGCCACGTCCTTGCACACGACCAGCAGCGAGCCATCCCTAAGGACACTCGCATGCTTGACCACTCCCACAGCTACAGTCAGGCTCCTTGTCAACGCCATCGGATCCCACCCCTTAAAGGACGCATTATCCTGCGCGAGCTTTATGAACACCTTACACTCTGAACTCACATCCCCGACATCTGCAACCCCCCCGCCCTGCTCCTCACTGAGAGAGCCCTCCATAGACGAGCAAGAAGACGCCCTACGCTGCACAGGATCAGTGGCTCCAGGGGAGTCCTCCCCGCTGTTCATATCGTCACCGACCAGGTCACGCTTCCTCTTCTTCTTCCCCGTCATACGGACCGAGGCGTTCCTCTATGTTGCCGTAATATCCAAACTGTTGTCGTCGTTGTTTTTTATGGCAGTTGGCATCCAAGTGCACGAGGTATTGTTGTCTTCTAATGTGCTGACGCCAACTCAAAGCCGGTATGTAGACCCCAGAGTAAGCAGCGCCCACTCTGGTTTGGATACGCCGGCCAGACAGAAAGCTCCGGACCCAGTTAAACAGTTTACCCTTCACACCACACTTCCGCAGCGTTGGTCTCTGAAACAACAGAATAGTTGTTGTTGTTTCAGAGACCGTGGAAGCACCAAACGTCAAAGAAGGAGAGGAAGATGAAGAAGAGTCTCCCTGGAATAAAGCCGGTTGGTCTCTGAAACAACAACAACTGAAAGTTTCAAGTAACGAGTTTAGAGTAAATACAGAGAGAGGAGCCAGCGCTGCTCCCAGCCAGTGCGAAATGAGAAAGGCCAGTGTGGCTCCCAAGAAGTGTGAAGGTTTCAAGAGTGGAGGTCCCAAGTGTGCAGGTTCCAGAATTAATGAGAATACCCTGGTTGTGGATAGAGAGGATTTTGTACTCTTTATGGTGGATGTTGTAAACTGTGCTGCTCAGACTCAAAGCAGAACTGAAAGGATCAGGATCATTGCTAAAGCTGCAGGGAGATTCCTTGGAACAAAGGAGCTTGATTGGGCAGATATAGAAAACAGGCTAAAGGCGCTAAATGGGAGTCGGAGTGATGGGGGTCTGCTTGTGGGGAGTCAGAGTGGATGCCAACCGCCATAAAACAACAACAACAACAACAATGATAAGTAAGCAACCACAGCCTGACACCAGTCTGAGGAAGAACAAGCCCTGGACTAAAACTGTGAGGAGACCTTGCTCAACACCCGGTCTGGAGAGACGGGAGATGGCGGAGGAGAGTGGATCGGGGATGGAAGACGCTCTGGACGGCGTGGAGGAGCAGCCTTTTCTGCCTGCACGTGCCCGGAAACGTAAAAAGTCCCTTAGCTCGTCCGAGGGTTCTGGGAATGAGCAGCAGGATGAGGCTGAAGCTATTGATATCCGGGGTGAGAGCAGAGACTGTAAGGTGATCATAAAGCTTGCACAGGATAGTGCATCCTTTAAGGAGTGGAATTCAGTGGCATTGTCAAAGAGCCTAACTGTAGCTGTGGGAGTGATCAAGAGTGCGAGTGTCCTTAGAGATGGCTCGCTGCTGGTCGTGTGCAAGGACGCGGCTCAGCAACGGAAGGCGACTGGAACTAAACGTCTGGGTGGAAAGGACATTCTTGTGTCTGATGCTGAAAGAAACACGGTCAGAGGAGTTATCGTAGGTGTCCCTACGGCGACGTCTGTGGATGAAGTTAAGGAGAATTTGACTGGAGTTACGGTGGTGGACGCTAGGCGTTTGAAGGTGACCCGGTTTGGGGTAAGATGTGACAGCTTGTCGGTAATGGTAACACTTGAAGGGAGGTGCCTGCCTAGTAAGGTGTTCATTGGGTACATGTGCTATAGCGTCAGGCCATATGTTCCGCCGCCCCTGCGTTGCTTTAAGTGCCAGCGCTTTGGGCATATTGCAGCGGTCTGTAGAGGGAAGCAAAGATGTGGTAAATGTGCAGGAGATCATGAGTATGGGAAGTGTGACGTGGGTGCAAAACTGAAGTGCTGTAACTGTGGGGAAGAACATAGCTCTGCCTTCGGGGGATGCAGGTTTAGCAAAAGAGCTGCTGAGGTGCAGAAAATAAAGGTCTCTCAAGGTATATCCTATGCAGATGCAGTCAAGAAAGTTTCAAGTAACGAGTTTAGAGTAAATACAGAGAGGGGAGCCAGCGCTGCTCCCAGCCAGGGCGAAATGAGAAAGGCCAGCGTGGCTCCCAAGAAGTGTGAAGGTTTCAAGAGTGGAGGTCCCAAGTGTGCAGGTTCCAGAATTAATGAGAATACCCTGGTTGTGGATAGAGAGGATTTTGTACTCTTTATGGTGGATGTTGTAAACTGTGCTGCTCAGACTCAAAGCAGAACTGAAAGGATCAGGATCATTGCTAAAGCTGCAGGGAGATTCCTTGGAACAAAGGAGCTTGATTGGGCAGATATAGAAAACAGGCTAAAGGCGCTAAATGGGAGTCGGAGTGATGGGGGTCTGCTTGTGGGGAGTTGGGGGTGGGGGTGGTCTCCTGTCCTCGCCCAGTCTCGTAGACGCACGGCTACCAAGCAGCGACATCAGTGGACATATTAAAGCCTATAGAATGAAGCCTAAAGAATAAAGCTGTACGGTGGAAGCACCGAACGTCAAAGAAGGAGAGGAAGATGAAGAAGAGTCTCCCTGGAATAAAGCCGGTTGGTCTCTGAAACAACAACAACTATTCTAGTCACAAAGACATATCATGACCTCATGGGCTTTGTAACACCAAAGCAATGGAAGGAGTACTTTTACGGACTACGACAGTCTGAGGACTACGACAAAGTCTGAGGAATACAGTCTGGCGGTAATGCAACACTTGGATGCCAACCGCCATAAAACAACAACAACAACAACAACAACCGGCTTTATTCCAGGGAGACTCT
This sequence comes from Eucyclogobius newberryi, assembly GCF_026437365.1. Classification (NCBI taxonomy): domain Eukaryota; kingdom Metazoa; phylum Chordata; class Actinopteri; order Gobiiformes; family Gobiidae; genus Eucyclogobius; species Eucyclogobius newberryi. The sequence goes on along the minus strand of NW_027315723.1, from coordinate 25,938,774 downwards.
TCTTCATCTTCCTCTCCTTCTTTGACGTTCGGTGCTTCCACCGTACAGCTTTATTCTTTAGGCTTCATTCTATAGGCTTTAATATTTCCACTGATGTCGCTGCTTGGTAGCCGTGCGTCTACGAGACTGGGCGAGGACTACTATAGGATACAATGACAAAGGCATCTCACAATAACAAAGGCATCTCATGACCTCTTGGGCTTTGTCAAAGCACTGGAAGTCGAAGCACTGGAAGAGGAACTTTTAGGACTACGACAAAGTCTGGGGAATAAAGTCTGGCGGTAATGCAACACTCGGATGCCAACCGCCATAAAACAACAACAACAACAACAACTGGGCGAGGACAGGAGACCACCCCCACCCCCATCTCGTCAGCCGGTTGGTCTCTGAAACAACAACAACTATTCTAGTCACAAAGACATATCATGACCTCATGGGCTTTGTAACACCAAAGGGCGAGGAAGGTGAAGAAGAGTCTCCCTGGAATAAAGCCGGTTGGTCTCTGACACAACAACTATTCTAGTCACAAAAACACATCATGACCTCATGGGCTTTGTAACGCCAAAGCGATGGGAGGAGTACTTTTACGGACTACGACAGAGTCTGAGGACTACGAAACGTCTGAGGAATAAAGTCTGGCGGTAATGCAACACTCGGATGCCAACCGCCATAAAACAACAACAACAACAACGACAACCAAAGCAATGGAAGGAGTACTTTTACGGACTACGACAGAGTCTGAGGACTACGACAAAGTCTGAGGAATAAAGTCTGGCGGTAATGCAACACTTGGATGCCAACCGCCATAAAACAACAACAACAACAACAACAACAACAACAACAACAACAACAACAACTATTCTTGCGCATCTGCTGTAGGGCTTTTAGGACCTCCCCTGTCTCGGCGCTGCAGGTTGAGTTGGGGGAATTGCCGTTACGACTCCGGAGGCTAGAACTTCTGTTGGCTTACTGGGTGAATGTGCAAGGTCACACGAGCTCTCACCCGGTGAGGGACTTCCTCAGGGTTGATGGGGGGCAGAATGAGGTGAGCTCGTCGGTGGCTTTGTCTGCTATAGCTCCGTGGAAGTTTGTCCCGGCTCCTGTTGATGTTAGCTTGCATGGTAAGCTTAGAGGAGTCGCTGGGAGGGCACCGCAGTTTGCCGTTCAAGCGCTCATCGATAAGCACTCAGGTGATGTGTTTATTTATACCGACGGGTCTAGGGATCCTGAGAGTGGGCGTACTGGCGCCGCTTATTTTGTGCCTGACCTGGGGCTGGCGGTCAAGAAGAGGTTAACAGGTCGCCTTTCTGTTTTCACGTCGGAACTCATAGCGATACGGTTGGCATTGGAATGGGTGGAATCTGCTTTGCAGTGTTGCGGCATTGTGGTGGCCTCTGACAGCCTTTCTGCATTGCAAAGCATTAAATCTGGGAAATCGGATTGCAGACAGGATGTGTTGAATGGCATCTTCTGTCTGATGCTCTCCCTCTCCAGGAAGGATGTGAGGGTTTCCTTCTTTTGGGTCCCTGCGCATGTGGGGGTGGATGGTAACGAAATGGCTGATACACTGGCTAAACGTTCCCTTAGGCGGCCATCAATTGATGTGGCGGTTGAGTTAAGCAAATCTGAAATCAAGCCCGTTATCAAGAGTCATGTGGTCGGCCTTTGGCAGGAATTTTGGAGCCACTGTGTTACTGGACGGCATCTCTATCACATTCAGGGTAGTGTGGGTCCTTGCGGGTCTATGGGCAGGAACGCGTGGGAGGAAAGGGCCTTCGCCCGCATGAGGATTGGCCATACTGGACTCAATTGGTCACTGTGTAGGATAGGCAAACATCCGACCGGTCTGTGTGGTCACTGTCGGGTGCCAGAGACTGTCGAGCATGTGCTGATTTGCTGTGAGGCTTATGATAGAGAAAGGGCCGGGTTGGCCTTGTGGTTTCGGAATAATGGGCGGGAGTTCAATCTGCGGAACGTTCTGGCGATCCAGTCACAGGGTTTGTGTCAGGCTGTGGTTGCTTACTTATGTAGCACAGGGCTGGGTAGACGTTTATAGAGGTGGGGGGTGTTGGAGACTTAGCCGAGGATGAGGAGTAAGAGGATGTTCTAACGCGCTTTGACTTCATGGGCCTAGAAACGCCAAAGTGATGGAAGAAGGACTTCTAAAGGATAAAACGACAAAGACGTCCCATGACCTCATGGGCTTTGTAAAACAACAAAGACGTCCCATGACCTCATGGGCTTTGTACTTCCAAAGCAATGGAATAAGAATTTTTAAGGACTACGACAAAGTCTGAGGGGAGGAAGAACTTCTATAGGATACAATGTCAAAGGCATCTCATGACCTCTTGGGCTTTGTCAAAGCACTGGAGGTCAAAGCACTGGAAGAACAACTTTTAGGACTACGACAAAGTCTGGGGAATAAAGTCTGGCGGTAATGCGACACTCGGCTGTCGACTGCCATAAAACAATAACAACAGCAACAACAGTCTAAGGAATAAAGTCTGGCGGTAATGCAACACTCGGATGCCAACCGCCATAAAACAACAACAACAACAACACAACAGAAACTGTGGAGAATAAAAATGTATAACTTTCTAAAATGTTTTTGTAGTATTTACATTTTGAATTGTAAATATAAATGCATAAATGTATGTCAACAAAGCACAGTAATAAATTAGAACATTAGAACATTTAAAACATATACCACCTTTTCCTATTATGCATAATTTATTCAACGCATCATAGCATTGGCATTGAAATGTTGATGACTTAAAATAAACATCTTATCTTCTCTACTTAATGTTAAAATGTTACCTGTTTGCCAGTGAACCAGATTGATCCACGGAGCCACAAGCACCAGACTCCTACAAAAAACATGTTTAAAGTCGAGAATACTATGCATCAAACTACAGAAAACATGAAATACATGTATGTAGTAATTACAGATTTGGAGTTGCTGTTTCTGCCTCGCCAGGAAAACCACCATCTTCCTCCTTTCTTGGGCATCTTTTCCTTCATGATGTTCTCAACTGTAACCTGCGGGTGGCCAAACGTAAATCAAACAACCACAAAAAAACGCTTAAAACTAAAGCTAAAAATGAGAATGAATGTGTAATGGGGCAGTGTAGACAGACATAATGTGACAATACATTTACAAAACCTTGACATACAGAGCTGTAGCTAAGCAAGCCATTTAAACAACAGGTGAAGAACTTTACTGCGGTTTGCAAAAAACTAATAATACAAGTGAACTAATAAAGAGAAAATGAATGAAGTGGCAACATAAGAGGGATCAAAGCAGAGACAAAATAGAGAACAAATAGTTACTTGTTTGAAAACGTTGTATAAAAGTACTGGCATATAAAGTGTAGTACATGCTCTAGCCAGAGAGGGGCGCCAAACTCATGTAATAAACTCCCAGTGTTGCGTGAGCCTCAGAGTGATCCATGAATGTATCAGTTTCTCACCTTTGGCAGAGGTTTCTGAAAGGCCTGCATTGCCAGCATAAGAGGAGCTGCAGTAGTCCAATTATAGTATCTAAGAAGGACAAAACCAGATGATGAAAAATTATGTAATCTACAAATGTATGGCCATTTAAAAATTACAAATTATATCAATGTCTTACTTTGAACCTATCTTCACCACTAAGTTGGGGTCATCAATAAGAGATGGGTTCGTGGCAAATTGCTGGAAGGAAACGATCTTGGTGTGAAACTGCTCTGTAGGTTAGCAAATTAAGTCATAAAATCAGCAAACTGTTGATATTACGCTTTTGTTAATTAATCTTTAGTGCATCATTACCGTTAGTGATTTCCCGGTTGTCCAGGAGTCCTCCGCACAAAGAGATGGCCATGGAGGGTAAGTCGCCGATGTGGTCGCAGTAAGTGTCCACTCCGCTGTCCCCTCCCGAGCTGAGGGACTGAGGGGACATACTAGTGCTGTGGAGGCCCGGGTCCCCCATGCCCCGCACTCCAGCGCCCCCATCGCTGAAGACAGGAGGAGCAGAATAAAACACGATGTTCATGGGAAATGTTGTGTTACTCTGAGGTTGTATTGATAATAATGATGGTCTATGATAAGTAAACTTAACCATCAATGTACTTTTATAATAAGATTGAAAGAGTGAATCAGCCGTGTAAAGCTATTATTATTGTAAATGATCAAAACTGCTGTTAAAGTGAAGCTTTGGATTAGTTTTTACACTTGGTGATACCTTATGGGGAAATACAGCGCCGCTACGTCAGGCTCTAGCTCTGTGATATCGTCAAGATAAATCCCATCAGAGCCGAGATGGCGGCTTCTCTTTTCTGTTGGAAATAAAGTGAGCGTCAAAAATCTCTTCACGGAATCTTGATTTGAGCCGCAAGGTTGGTCGCAATCGAATGGAAATCAAAATGTGAACAAAGGCAGTTGGCAAATCGCAAAGGCTGCCATTTTTAAAGTGTGATCATTTCCGCTGCAAACAACAAAATATCCTGTCTTATTCTGTATAAAAGAAGTCCTGAAATATATGATTAATTGATTACTTTGTCAGTTCATAGGCTTATTTCAGTCTTCATGTCAATTATTCAGGATGTGTTTTAAATGTGAACTTTGAACAGAATCACAAATATGTCCAAATCCTTTCCCAAATCCTGTAGCCTTAATCTGATTTGTTGGTCGATACAAGATGTTTTCTCATGTAAGTTCACTCAATACCCTTTTTCTTGGAGGGAGAATCGGTTTTGCTCGGTGCACTGAGCGCCGTCTCATCCAGGTCCATCATCGTTCGTGCTGCTTCGCTGGGTGAACCCGCCTGGAGCCCCTCAGTCTGCGTCTCCATCCCGTCCTCCGCCGTGTGGGACGTCTGCTCTGGCATTAGGACAGTGAACGCTGGCATTTGAGAGCAGGGTTCACATTGTTTGGCCTTGGACTCGGGGCTTATCACTCTGAAGTGTGTATTCTCAGACACAGGGATGGAGACGGGGCCGACAGGAGAGCGGTCCGGTTTCACAGGCAGGAAAGAAGGCTAAAGAGGCAGAAAAGGATCAATACAAGTGTAAAAATACAACCAATCATACCCACAGTGTTGTATTATTGCTACTCGCCAGTGGGACAGTGCAATGAATCTGAATTTAATCGAGATTCAGTCATCTCTGATCGTCAGTAATATGCTCGGGTCTAAAGCCTCTCTGACATTAAAAGTAGCCGGTTTGGAGTTAAAATTTTGGAGGAAGAAATTTGACATTTCTTTGTGTAAAATGGCAGTGATTAAAAGTATGTAATGGTTATATTATCCTCATTTTACCCAAATAACGTCAGTGTGTGGCCTAATTTTTATTTTATTTTATTCAATTGCAATTCATCTTGTTTTTTACTGTTTATTGTGTGAATGAGTGTCAATAGTTCCCTTTATGAAGAATCATTTAGTATAATGTATTACCTTTGCAGCTTGTGGCAGCTCTCCCCAGGCCCAGTGCATTGTGGGCTTTTGATTGTCTGCATCCGATTTCTTTGTTAAGAGTTCAGAGTCGCTTTTCGGAGAAGTGGGCCGAGAACTGCCAGGACTGGGAAGAATACAGTTTAGTTAGAGAAAGATCGCTTAAGCTTTCTTTTATTTTATTTAAAAACACGACACCTTTGCAGAGGGCTCCATTCTCCATCTGAGCGAACGTAGATGCCAGTCTGCTTAAACGATCCATTGGCTGTACATCCGTTGTTCTCCTCTTTGGAAATACACCTAAAAGAACAAGATTACTTTTTACTTGTGTCGCTATCGGACACAGTGAGTCTCTGAAAACCCCATAGATCAGGCCTCGACTTGTCACTGAAGTTGTTGACAGAAGGTGCAGCCGTGGGGTTGTTTTTTGAGTGACAGGTCTAGATCATTTTTCTAGATTAAAGCATATTTGTAGTTACAGAACTAAGGATGTTCTGAAGCAAGAGTATTCGACCTATGCAGGACAAAACGGCAACAAAAGTAACTTCTTGCTATGCATCTTTTTACTTCATGATACATTTGGAGTGTTTATCAGATCATTGACTGTACGTATTAGAGTATATATTATAAAAGATATCCCTATTCAACACAGCACTACTTGTTTCTCTCATTGTACAATGTTAAATGATAGAAATGCCCAATTCATTAGCTACAGTGTCTGAGCTTAATGACTTGGATTCGTTGTACTCCATAAATAAACAGCAAAGACCTTGAATGCAACAGCGTCAATAAATAAATAAATTATGTCACTGCCTGATACAACCTCCTTTCCCTACAGATGCGTGACTTGGGGCGCTGCAAGCCGACAGTGATGCATGATTCAGGATCACATTGAGCTCCACACACCAGCAGCTCCTTTGTAAACAGGGCTAAACATGGCTGACATCTTTAAACACTGAAAATGACTGTGAAGTGTTCATCTTTGCAGAGGCAATTGGATGTTTTCCATGGGGTAATTATTATCGGCCGCGTCACAGTTGGAGGCCTGTAAACTTCCTGTGATGTATGGCACTGTTTTGTTCTCCCTTCTTTCTCTCCCACATGTGTTTAACGTTAAGAGTCATAAAGTCTAGTATCTTCAACTGACAAATCAGAGATGCTGTGACACTTAAAGGAATGTAAAGATTTCTGGTATTTCACAAACAAAACTAAGGGTTGAATTCATAAGAGGAGTGTTTTCCATGCTCAAGAGACGTATTGTTTTAATTACTTATATTTAATTGACTGTCCGTGAGCTGGGAAAGCCTCTAACTTATAGAAGGTGAGTATTTTGGCACACTCACTACGTTTACCGACCAAACTCGATGCGACTTTCGGGGACGTCTTTTAATTCCGCGTTCGCACCAAAGCTTTGGAGCTATAATTGCTAATAAAAACTGCGATCGTACATATGACAACACGCTTTTGGCAAAGACAGATAAGCAACATCACAATTATATGGAGCATTTGATATTTAGACATATTGGGAGCTGGTTTGTGCAAGTTATTTTCACAAAGCAGTGCAAAAAAACTCATTGAGGCGTCATTTTTACTTCACTCATTTGAACGCAGCGGATCAAAACAAAACCACATGTGCTAGTTTGCAGTTGATGGGTTGTTGTTTGTCATCTGCACTGAGCTAAACTGAGTGATTACATGCTCATGTTCTTGTGTAATTGAACCTCTCCTCATCTATTCCTAATCTTTATTGGAATAAACTACACACGCACCACTCCACATGTGTTCTTGGATGTTTGAGGTTCGAACCATACACTGGTCCATTGATAGAAAAATGTAAATGAACCACTGAAACATAATAACAAATAAAAAGGTTTTGGACATCTGCCACTTGTGTGCAATGCTTTAAAACAATATTGAGATTCGAATCATCTAAATTGTACTTCTGGGCTTTACATGCATTTACATGAAAAGGTTTTTGTGCATGTAAACAAAGTGATTTAATATAATTCATAAAGATATGTTCTAGATTGGATTTACAATTGGATCCTAGACTCTCAGTTCATCCAGACTAAAGACTGGGACATAAATGATGCTGTTTACTAAATTGCTGCCATATGTGTTTTCCATGTGTCACGACTATCATCTTTGGTTGAATGTTTCACGTCCCTCCTGCTCGTTCCCTCTCACCTGCTGTTGTCCATCTCTCCCTCGTCCGAACTGATGTCGATGGTGAACATGTCTTCACCCCCAGAGTACTCTCCGCTCTCCTCTCTCCTCACGCTGTCCGTCCGCGTCTTCCTCCGCCTCTTCCTCCTCTTCTTCATTAACACGCTGCCGGGCTCTCCGCTGCTCCCCGCGGCGCCCAGAGTCTGCACTGAGGGCCCGGAGCTCTTCAGCAAAAGGGAGGAACTCATCAGCATCGCTCCATCGGCCAGAATGGGTGAGGTGGCCAGATAGGAGGGGAACACTTCCTGTTTTGAGACAGAGAAGAATAAATATAGTGTTTGTTTGTGTGCAGCATTTCAAACTCAGGAAAGGGTGTATGAAAACCTAGAGCAGGTTGACAGTATGAAAGGCAGTAATAATAACAACAGTAAATATAGCCGCAAGCGGCAATGATCGGCCCTCGCCACGCCGCCGCCACACCGCCGCCACGCCGCAAGAGGAGGGGGCGCTAACGCGCCCCAATTGTCCTTTTATTACGCCTACTGCTGAATCTGTGACGCTGTCACATCTTCTCCCCTTTGTTTTACCATCAAAAAGCTATTTTATTTTGAATTCTTGGCAAAATGTGCGGCTTTGCCGCACAGACACCGTGACTCTTTGAATGAAAATGTGGATAACTTTTGATGGTCCTGAAGATGAGTCTCACCAAATTTCAGGTTAATAGGGCTGACGCCCTGGGAGGAGTTTGTGAAAGTCTAAAGTGTAAACATGTTCTGGCAATTTCCCCATTGGAATAACATGAAAGGTTTCGGTCATCGTTACGGCAACGCCATAACAATTATAACATGGGTCTCATTGACTTTTTTGATGGGGATGCTAAAATTGAGTTGTGTGTCAAATTTCATTTAATTTAGCAAAACTAAACATTTAACCTCCATATAAAATCTGTAGGGGGCGCTGTGGCGCCAAATGAATTTATTTCACTTCAAGTAGGTTTAGGGCAAAGAGTTTAACAACTGATTCTAATTTGACGCAATTCGGACTTTATCTGCGCAAACGGCAGAAATTTTAAATATGGGAGATTTCTGAAATTCTAGCTACAGTTTGCGGCTTCGCCGCACCGAGACCGTGAGAGGTATCAATGTAATTTGGATAACTTTTGATGTCCCACTCCTCAGTAGCATTTTCACCAAATTTCAGCTTTTTAGGGCCAACGCCCTGGGAGGAGTTCGTAAAAGTACGACGTTTGGAAAAACTCCGAAGTCATGTTTAGCCATTTTTGAAGCAATATGGCCGACATTTGGTTGGGCGGACGGCATTGCCGTAATAATATTTTTTACTTCTCTTGTCACCATCTACCTCTGCGCCAAATTTCATGATTCTACGATCCGATTTTTTTTGGGTCATTTCCCATCTCTCAATGCATTTTTGGTACATTTGGGGGCGCTGACGCGCCAATTTTTTTTATTTTAGAAAAGGGAAATAGCCAGAATGTAGAGAGGCACGATTTTTAGAGGTGTGAACATTTTTGTGACTTTTCGTCAATGTTCACTGGGTGAAAAATAGGGGGGTTGGTCCCGAGAAGAAGAAGAAGAAGAAGAAGAAGAAGAAGAAGAAGAAGAAGAAGAAGAAGAAGAAGAAGAAGAAGAAGAAGAAGAAGAAGAAGAAGAAAGAATAATATTCCGATGCGAAAACAATGTTTCCCATTTTTCAAATATCATAAACTATACATTTTCGAAAAGCGCTCGCGCTTTCCTACCTCATGGTGTGGGTCCCTGGTCACTGACGGGTACTTTCGTTAATTTTGAGTGGGCTCCGCCCACTTTGTGTTTTTGGCCCTCTATACAGTAATAATGTTCAATTTTTGCATTACATGCTTATATGCACGGAACATGCAAGAGATGGGGAACGTATTCGTGAGCTACTTAGCGCAAATGAGTGCTTTATATGGGGATCATCTCAATGTAAAGTGCTCGTTTAGTGCGCACTTTTGCACGGGCTTCGCCCGTTTACAACGGTAATGTTCCATTTTCCTACTACTAATTAGTATGCACGGGGCGTGCATGAGTGAAGGAGTGCGTTAGTGAGTGTTTGGAAGTGGGCGAGCGCTTCGCGCTCGATTTCGTGCGCACTATGTGCGCACTTTCGCAGCCGTGCTTCGCACGGCCTTACGAGATTAATAGGCCTCTCGCCAGCTTGTGGCGCTCGGGCCTAATAATAGTAGCATAAACAAAGTAGAGGTGGACAATATATGGAATTTTAGATAATGGTAATTGTGCATGTTGTTTTGAAGATGCAAAATTTGAATATTGAATATATCGTTTATAGGAGAAAAAAAGTTGTTACATTAGAGTATAAGGTGATATTTTACAGACATTTCACATTTGTCTGGTAATTAAACCTCAACCAATGTGTTTAAAGACATGTTTTAACACATTTTTGTTGGATTGACATAATATCGTCTGACTGTCGTTATCAAGATACTCCATAAAAGATATAGGTATTCATTTTTTAACATCGCCACTCACCCTTACTTAATTGTAGTAATATTAATCTAGAAATGGTCACCACAGACGCACAGTGATTTGATAGAGTCACATGTTGGAGTAAGAAATGTGGTGTCTTGCTCAGGGACACGACGACCAGCCAACGCTCTGCACCAGTGTCTCCCACAAGACTAATATCATGATACCATATTTGAACCTGCAGTGATATCAAATGTATTCAGTTATATACCATGCAGATTTACCATTAAAGATAAGGATTTTGCTGCTCCCCGAACCACACATGTCGTCTACTATATAAGCCCATGGAATTCTAGCATAGATCTTAAGTAGGTCAGATGTTTTGGATTTGTGCCGACTGAAATTTGACACGTCGTTCTGTTCTGTTGTTTGGCGCACTTTGAGTCAAGCAGACGAAAGTGTCCAGCCTGCTGCCAAAGCCTTCAGCTGAGTGGAAAACTAAACAGCCCCCAAAAAAGAGCCTCTATCCCAGGCTTCTGTGAAAGGAAACAGCTCTTTCTAGGAAAAGAGAAATCTCCCGCGAGCATGAGCATGCGTGTGTGTGTGTGTGTGTGTGCGCGTGTGTGTGTGTGTGTGTGTGTGTTCATACAGACATACGGATAAAACTGGAGGGGAAACCTGACCTACAAACATATGATTTGAGAGCTGACAGCGGCAGTCACGTTTTTGGAGGTCTAAGCCAAGAAGGTTGCCCAAACAAATCCCGTCCATTGGTTCCCAGTTTCCCAGAGAGGAGAGAGGAATCCGACACCTCTCCAGGGGGAATAAATCACCCATTTCCCTTTTTCTGTTGTGGTCAGACTGGAACTTCAACGATAACAGCAGTTCTCAGACCCCCAACGACTACAGTTCAAAGAATTAATGGTACATGTCGCATAATAGGTTTCCAAGGAGTTTTTTAGTCAAATCAAAACTAGTTGCAACATCGGAGTTTCTGCAATGCAAATAAAAAGTCATAAATCTATCCTTTTTTTGTAAAGTACATTTGATGAGATCCTTGAGTTTATACTGAGTTTATACACTGTTTTTGCTTGTTAACTTTCTTGGTGTGCAGACATAAAAATGAAAGAGAGCTCTACTTTTACAAGAGACACTAACAAATGAGACAAAGGAATGCTGTCCTCACGAAAGTTGAAAATTCAAACTGCAGTGCCAACTCGGAACACACAGCGACCTCGTTTTAGCTGCTGCTTCTAGAGAGAGTCAGTACAGTACAGACTGAGCCGCTCGTGTAAACAGGGGTGTGTCGAGGTATTAAGGACATAACGTGTACATACTTTTGCTTTTATTTGAACCTGTCCCACCCTGTAAACCGTTAGAGAGTCATAAATCATTAACGCAGCATGTCGTACCTGTGCGTTGTGTGAGAGTAAAATATGTTTAAGAATACAAATATAAAGTGAAAACGCAATTAAGTAGAAAACGTACATTTAACTAATCTGTTGTGGATGTTGAACTTAGTATCTACAATGTGAATATATTTAAAATAAATTGAATTACGCTGTTGTTTGAGTTAAGTAAACGCCAAAAAAGAGGGAATAACGTATAGCTTTGATAGTAGAAAAGATAACAAGAAGTAATAAGTGCAAACATCATAGGAATTAAATGTAGTCACTGATGTAACGCGGCCAGTTTGATAAAGTTATTGTTATTGAACAGAAGTAGTTTAATTATCTTTGTTTATGTACCTGATTGTCTTCCATTTCTTCCACAAAAAAAGCTTCTCCATTGTCGCCCAGCTTCATGTGAAGATCTACTGATTCTCCATTGATTTCTATGTCCACCTGCACAAACAATCAAATAAAAAATAACAATTTAATTTGAAAGGGATTTACTTACTTATTTATAGCTAATGTGGCTAATGTGGCACAGCCAGTTTGATTTATGGCTCTTGCATGAACAGTAGTAGTTTTTATATTTTTGTTCATGTGCCAGATTGTCTTCCATTTCTTCCACATAAACATAATTCAACTGCTGAACTTACCACTTTCTCCCGAGATCGAAGGACGCCCATTTTCCCAAACCGCACGTGAAAAGGCGAGCACTGAAGCGTCCCGTCAGGTTGTTTGACCACAATGACGTCGATGCTCCCGGAGAGAGTGGCCGGGTTGAGGCCTCGGTACAGCTCCTTCACCTGGACAAACACCTGCCCCGCCAGCTGACCCACGTAGTTCATGGTCTGACGGGTCTGTTGGGACAATAGGGACGGGAACATTTTTTAATGCCACATAAATATCACAGCAGCAGTTGATAAGATTTTACGCATAATCAGTAAACTTGCAATTCTACTCCTGTTTTGCCTGCTTCATTGCAAGATAATTATGAACATAAATGACTGCACGTTTGATGGTAAAATATACTTCAATGTAGGGTGGGTGAACCTGATGTAGCGAACTGCAGACCACCTCCGCACGTTGGAAAAAACATTTTCCATCAAATCTCTGCTTTTGGATTAAAATGAACTCAGATTTTTCATGCAAAAACTAAAACGCTTGGTAAAGTGTTCATTCATTTCCAAAAAAGGGGTCAATGTCACATTTACGTTGTCACAAACCTTCAGATTAACAAGCAAAATTAATATTTAATAAACAAATTGATTTTTATATTTTCTTAAAGAATTGTTAAATGCCTAATCAGTGGCTGGTGCCCCAAATGACTCTAAAAAATATGTTAACAAACATACCCACACGTCACAAATCTTGATCCAATTCTTGAATCGATATCACTACTACACTGTCAAAAATGTATATTCATAACGATAAGAAAGATTTTATATAGAAAGAACACACAACTAAAACGTTACAGTCAAGTGAAAGTTACAGTTATTTAGCAGTAGTTATTTAGCAAACAAACAGCTGCTGGGATTAAGCTGTTTTTAAAGCGCTTTGTTTACATCTCGGCACCAAGAACCAGGAACTAGGAACCGCATTCCAGCTATCATCTAAACTAGTTATTATCTACTTCGACGGCTTACTTTTTCAGCCTTGTTTTGGTCCTTATTCTAAATTTGAGTGCTTATATTGTTGATTTTTGATTGGAATAACATTACAAGACCGACTGCATTCTGTTCAAGTTACTTTTGAAACTATGTCTGAAGCTTTTTAGGACTTTAGAATGTAATTTCAAAGCTGTATGCAAGACAGGGCCGATCTCTTTCCGGGTGAGTTAATGCAGACTCAGGCCGACATCTACAGCACAAACACAATCCTTCTATAGCCGGGCTTTTTATGGTGGTAAGACCGAAAGAACTGGAGGGTTCAAGAGGTCATCAGATACAGACCAACCACTTCTTCAAGGAAAGGTAAAGTCTCACAGCCTCTGGAGGTGTTTAGTGGAGGAAACTACAGCCCACAGTCAGCCGTTTAAAAAGGACTATTACAAAACAAATGTATTCATGTAATTATGTTAGAGCAACAATGTGACTTCTCCCACTCCTTATTTGGACATGGAAACTTGCAGCTCTGTATAATCGCAATATAATTTTAGTGACAATTTTAGAATTTCAATCTATAGTTCAAAAAAATGTCAAACCTAAACTTAAAGTACTTTTTTATCTTACTGCTTTTGTCACATGAACTGTATTTTGTCATCCTAGGAAGCTTGTTGTTGTAAAGCTGATCACAAACTTGAGGAAATGTAACGTGTTAGACAATTTTTTTAGACAAATATTTCACTGTTGTTTTGGATCTTAATAATTGTGAATAATTGTTAAATCGTGTTGTTTTTCCTCACAATAATCACAACACTAAAATATTATATTGTGACATTCCTAATGTGTAGTTTATAACATATTTTCTTGCACCATTTGTAACATGCTGAGTTCATAGTTTACATGTCTAATAAAATCATGTTATTCTAGTCAAATGCTCCTTTTACATTTACCAGTTTATTTCTGTAGTAGTAGTAGACTAAATACAGCACAGTAGAAACAATTCAAATATTCTTATGGGGAAACTTTGCGACTGTATTACTTACTTACAAATGTCAAGTAAAAACATGTGCTATTATTTTTGATTAATTTCTAAGCGAGAAAGACACATTAGAGATGGTGTAGAAACCCGGATATGCAAATAAAAACTGAAGTCGTGAGAACTTTGTAAGTGTTAGTCGCTTGCACAAACTGTAGTTGGTCCCGTACTTGCTGTGGTCTAAAAATAGAAGACAGAAGGAAGTCTGACCTTGTCACATATGTTAGAGGGCCCCTTATACATTTACATCACCGAGGAGGGATGGAACATACATGTCTAAGTCTGGAACAGTGCTCGTGTCCCGCTTTATCACTAAACATTTATATCTGCAAGAAGAAACAGAGCATAATCGCATTCCTTACAAAGCCTCCACTACAGCAGTAAAATATTAAACTTTTTTTGTTGTTGAAATCTGTCAACTCAGCCCAGAAATGCCTTTGAGTGGAACAGTTAGGGCTAAAAATAGACTCTCCTGCTAGATATAATAAGCACGTCCAGCCACACGCGATTGGCAGATGAAAAGAGAAGCTTTAAAGAACTTCTTCTCCTGATGTGTGGAGTCATGCATTTAAAAGATAAAACTGAAGGCTGGAATCTGGCTGGACAACTCATGATGCTCTAGTGTTGAAAACATGCCAGTCACAACCTACACACTGCAACACGTCAACCACAACACGCGTAACACAAGGTTTCGTGTGTTTCTTATTCATATTTTACCACATTTCAGCATTTATGCATACACATGACTGGGTCGAATATGAGCAGTCAAGGGCAAGAGAAATGTAATAGGGCTTTATGAAAATGAAAGTATATAGAGAGTCTGCAATATCTGACAGAGAAATTGGTTCAATAAGTAAATAATTAAATAATTTAAGTAAATAATTTTCATAGGGACAGAAGCGCATCTACCTATTAATACTATTAGATCAGCAGACTATGAATCAGTGCCTACCTTTAATTCTAAACGATGACAGACTAAAGGCGCGTGAATCCTCTAGAGCCAGGGGCCGCACTTGGCATCATAATAGACCCGTGTCCTGGCGCGTCTGCCCGTGCGTCCCGCCGCAGTCATTGAGACGCGCAGCATGTAAAGTGTGATGGAAATACGATGCTGCTGCTGACTTTGTGCCACTGTGTCCTCCTCGGACTGTCGGTGCGTGTGCTCACTGTGCGTGTGGCTGCGGCTGTGTGGAGGAACCAGCGGATGACTTCAACTACAGCGTGGGCCCGCCTCCAGCCAATCAGGGAGGAGGAGTTACGCACGGATTCACGAATAATAATCATGTTGTTTTTGTCATGTTCATAGTGTAATACTACAAGGTATCATTCATTTTAGTGTTTTTTATTATAAGATAAGATAAGCCTTTATTTGTCCCACAATGGGGAAATTTCAGGGTTGCAACACAAATTAGGTACAGAAGAATAATAAAAAACAGATAACTTATAAAAAAGTCTTATAGAAAAGCTCTTATAAAAGAAACCTCTTATACTATATAATAATAACAAGAGACACTCTTATTTACAGCTGTGATTTGGACAGAGAATATTGCACCAAGATGATTGACATTATGCGTAAAATTTGGCTCTATATGGAAAAAAACAGTATGGAACAGCTTGAACAGCAAATAAGTGACTATAAGATCACCAGACAGAGCGTATTTGTCACGCCACTGAGTCTCAAACAGCCCCATGAGACATACATTGAACTACTGGAAGCGGGAGACTCGCAGACATCATCATTTGAAGTCGCAGTGAGTGAGGCGATATTTTGGACCAATCAGAGCGCGGCGCAGAGCACATGCGAGAGTGTGTCTGTTCTGGAGAAAAGAAAGACTCTGAAGTGAAACCTTTAAGCCACAGACAGTGCGTCTCAAGACGGGGAAGAAGTGGTTTGTGAAGTGTTGAGTTTTACCACGAAATGTCTCATAGGCATCTCTATCATGCAGGCTTACACATGGTTATACATGTAAAGACGCGTTACATTACTTTTGGGCAAAAGAAAAAAAATAAAAGAAAGAAGTCTATTGTTTGTTTTATTGCACCAAATAATATTTAGAATGGTATCCTAACAAACACTCCTATAATATTCCGCAGTATATCCTCTATATGGAGAATGTTCCAAAGCATTGTTTAAATATATGTCTATGGAATGATGCCTCCAGAAAGTTACATATGCTGCCTTCAAATATGTCATCCTTTTATTTTTGTTGAACATAAATACATAAATAAATACATGCTGTTGTTTTTCTATGATAAGTATTTTTCCAGTTTAGACATGCGCATCCTCTTAGTCCAGAAGCTGTAGTGGTTTTGTGGAAACACTAATTGGTTTCCCAGACTCAACAAAATAGAATGAATGTATCTTTGTTAAAGATTTTCCACTTCAGTCAGCTGTTTCCGAGAACATTATTGCACATCATTATCTCTTGTGTGCTTTGTAAACTTTATGTTGTTGAGTCAGATCAACACAGCTGACTATCAGCTGTTTGAATATAAAATAAATCTTGTAGCTGTAATGAACACATAAACTAGGTTTCCACTGTTCAAACCACAACTATGCGGTTTAACTTCCTCTTAGTTAGAGGCTAAACTTTCCCATGATTATACTCCATCATCTACAGGGCAACAGTAACTTGAACAGCCCATGTGTTCTTGCACTGCTGGAATGATCTGAACTCACTGAACTCTTTGCTTTGCTCTATTTGAATATTCAGCACCAGCAGCTTATTAATTCCCCCTAAACTTATGAGACATTTTGGTCTGAAGATGGCTGTAGGTGTAGTTGTTATTTGCACAAAACATCCTGTAATGATATTGTAGTAAGGAGACTATGTGCCTCAATAGTATATTCAGCTCTTTGACCCTCACATAAAGTGTAATAAGTGGTCATCTACATATTGTACAGTAGTTAGATGAGTGTGTAATGAAAAATATTAAATTATCCCTGAAAGTTACTTGTGAAAATTCTGCAACCAGTGGAGCGTTTGGATGAGGCTAAGACTATGACTGGTCAGTCAAATGTGTTTACGGTGTCACTTGGTGTCTGGAGGATACGTGATCCCCAAGCTGACCTCTGACATGAGCTAAAAGTGTGTTTGTTTTTCACAGAAGGTACAGAAGACACTGTGTCAAAACACCATGTGCTGAAACACTATCGCAGACATGAACTTGAACATTTTGTAATAACCATGTTATAACAGTATTAATAACAGTGATGGAACTATGTGCCTGCAGCAGATCTCTGAGCTTCAAGTTCCTTATTTAGAAACTCTGTTCAAATCTTCATAATATGAAGTTCTGGCCGAGTGCGATTGAACATTATTTCCTGGTGTGCATATAAAGATATTGATTAAGTGCAACTTTTGCGTCCCTATTTTATCATATGCACAGTAAAACAATGATTAGTGTGATGAATGAATTAGTTTTCAAATGCATGAAGATTGTAATAATTGGGAGTTTTCAATCAGTTTTCTTCCTCCCGCTTTCTATTTGGTAAATGTGAAAATAACCTTGCACATTACATACATGCTTTTGTTCCTGTTCTAGTTTAACTGCATTTACTGTCCACAAGGATGCTATTTATGTTCCAATGTAAATGAAAAAACAAGTTCACTTGCCAAGGATAAATAAAATCACTAATAAAATTGACAATTATATACAAATAATTCCATAACATTTTAATGATTTCACAATATCCCTGTAGTTCCACAGCCTAAAAGTTCTATTAATTATTTGTCCTTGCTAACTGCCTCATAATAACAATAATGTCCGGCTGATCCTTTAATCTCAGAGGCTTTAGTGTGCGAGTCGCTACGGCCTAAACTCAGTCCGTCTGAGCAGATCACTTTACGGGGTTCCACTGTAATCCACACCGCTGCTCTCATGCTCTCACCCTTCATACGAGTCAGTGACATAACAGCACACTTTTAACTCACATTAAAGTTTGTTGGAGGACACGTACAGTAAAGACAGTGAGCTTCTTGTCCGGTGCCATGCTCGTTTTCTATGCCTCAGATTTCTATACGTGCTGTAGGTTGTTAACATGTGCAGTCCTTAGCATGCAGGTTATTTTACCCAGCTCCATGTGGTCTCAGAGATATAATGCTCAGCGGCTTCAGACAACTCTTCGTCCTCCTCAGCTGTAGAATCCATAGTGAGATCACCCCACGATACTGTCCCTTGTATCTGACAGCGAGGAAGGCAGTGGACTCCTCAACGCGTGTCCTCACTCCTGGAGCATGGCAAGTGTCTGACTGCTGTTTGCACATGGACAGTATCTTACTAAATTTACCTGGGTCTCAACTCAGAAACTTGAGCCTGTCCTGGAGTGGTCATCATGCAGACCCTGTGACGCCTTCGGCATTTGAGGAAGGACACCTGTCACAAGTGATTTTCACAATATTAGTTTGACCACACAGTTAATAATAAAACTAAATGACTGGCACATACATTAGGCTTGCTTACTCATGCGTTACATAATAGTTTCAAGTGTTTAAACTGAGATATGCATTGAAGCACCTGTCACTGTTTCTCCACCATGTGAGGTCACACATTTTCTGAGAAAGCCGTGGCACCTGTCGTCCTGGAAGAACGCTAAGCTCTTCCCACGACTTCACCTCCTCAGATGTACCGGTATGTATGGTTTGAACTTGTGAACTGAGCTCTTCAGACCAGTTCTGAAACGTGCCAGTGAAGAGGGCTACACTGCCATCTAGTGTTAACAGTGTGACCTGTTCAACTCCTCCTAGTGTTGGAATTGTATGCATTCCATATCCTAAACGGAGGGCCACAGATAAATAAGGTGGATCATTCAGATGGATCCTTTACACTATTAACAGAGCCATGGTTTCTTCAAAAATACTTGGAGCATTTAGATCTGTGTCACCATGTGATGTGAGGTTATAGTGATAGAATGTATTACATTTGCAGTAAAAAGTAATGCCTGATCAGCTGAAGGCTCAGGGTAAACAAATTGGTCCAGGAACAATTACCAGATCAATATGATTTATAGTTGTCAATATTAATATAATTCTGTTTGATTATTTTTCTAAAACGCATTACTAATTCAAACAGAAACGGTTTCTGAACCCTTTTTTAGTTTAAACAGATGGCTGGGCTCTTTGTAAAGCAGATACTCTAGTAGTAGTAGTATTAGTAGTAGTGTTTTGATTTACTGCAATTATAAGTGGTAACATGCTAAGCACAGGGGACAATCTTTTTTCAAATGACTAGATTTTATTGGGGATATTTAAAGATATGGGCAGTACAGGCAGTTGCATTTAATCAGTTACATTTACTTGAGTAATTTTGAGTATTTCTGAAGAAATTGCCACACTGCCATACTTATATCATATTTGATAAATATTTAGTTTGAAGTAACAGTAGTCATATTTGAGTAAAAGCTTTGGTTCCTCTTCCCACAGTGAGTAAGTCTATAAGTGGCAAAGCTTTATGATGACAATTAACTGAGTTTAACATTTGTGTTTCTTGCGCCGCTTCTTCAGATATGATTTGATATTTCTTCGTTGTAGTTAATCCTTTGAAAAAATAAAACACGTTTTGTCCTTCCAACTACATTAACTAGTTATTATTATCACTTGAACATTATTGTTAATTGTTGTTGTTGTTGTTGTTGTTGTTGTTGTTTTATGGCAGTTGGCATCCAATTGTTGCATTACCGCCAGACTTTATTCCTCAGACTTTTCGTAGTCCTCAGACTGTCGTAGTCCGTAAAAGTACTACTTCCATTGCTTTGGTGTTACAAAGCCCATGAGGTCATGATATGTCTTTATTGTTGTTGTTGTTGTTGTTGTTGTTGTTTTGTGGCGGTTGGCATCCGAGTGTTGCATTACCGCCAGACTTTATTCCCTAGACTTTGTCGTAGTCCTAAAAGTTCCTCTTCCAGTGCCCTGACTTCCAGTGCTTTGACAAAGCCCAAGAGGTCATGAGATGCCTTTGTTATTGTGAGATGCCTTTGTTATTGTGAGATGCCTTTGTTATTGTATCCTATAGAAGTTGTTGTTGTTGTTGTTGTTGTTGTTTTATGGCGGTTGGCATCCGAGTGTTGCATTACCGCCAGACTTTATTCCTCAGACGTTTCGTAGTCCTCAGACTCTGTCGTAGTCCGTAAAAGTATTGTTAATTGTCATTTCTTTGAACCTTTGTACTTTTACTTGCGTGATATGACGTCACTTACTTTAGAACAACTCTTGTCAACTCAACCCACGTCTAACAAACTGATCCTGTAAAAAAGATGATCCTGATTCATCAACAGCTTTTATAACAGCTTTCTTTTTAAACATTACCTTTCCAGACGTTTGATAGTTCTCTTCTTCTATCCTAAATGAAGAAAACAAACTTAACATCCATCACAAATCACTTTAAAATAGGTTACGAAAACAACGCTGTTACTTCCCACAGCGCCTGAACGTAGCATGTCTCCTGACGCCTTCACGGTCCTCCTGTGCCCGTTATTGATCCAGCTGCTTTTGTGTCAGGATGTCTGTGTCGGCTCACTGTTGCTCTGTTGTTTCTGGCTGAAGGTATCTGGCATTCTGAGGCTTTCATGTTCCGTGCAGCGAATCTAAAAACCATCGGTAAAGCGGGAAAGGGCTGGTGAGTTCCGCTGCGGGAAATCACACACACGCACTCCGCTAGCATTTTGTTCACGTTCTCACGCAAATCCCGTGAAACCGCCGGGTGATGCTAGGCTAATGCTAGCGCTGCTAACGGTATATGCGGTGTTTAGTCTGATCATAAAAGGTTCGTCTGTGGCAGTAAGACAGTCGTGTATCTGTCTTAAATCAGTCACGTAAAGGGACGTTTTAACAGAACTCTATCGTGGTTTTAATGGTAGTTACTTGATCTGACAGATAAGTACTAGTTTCTAAGAGACCTTGTATTACTTTAGCAATAGAAGCTAACTAGAGTAGAGAACAAAAACTGGTTAGCGTTGTTTATGCTAGAGGGATTGTTCTTTTTCCAGGAAATCGTGAGTATTAAGTAGTTTCTTGTTTTGAGTTTTGTTCATTCAACAATCGGATGCTTGATGTAGCATGAACCAGACCATAAAACGGTCTGACGAAAGTAAACTTAGCTGTGATACTCTAACAAACATGTTTCCAGTTCATTACAATAAGTAACGTTAGTAAGTAAGTAAGTAATGTTATACAATACGTTGAACATTAACGGGTCTGTTCTTTTCATTCTGCCTCTGCGCTGTTAATAGACATAATTAGACTGTGCATTACTGACAATAACCAGATAATAAATGTTTACTTGTGTGTCTGTTTGCTCATTTAGTTATTACTCATTACTGACATCTGCAGCTTAAACTAGACCAATATGTTTTGTTTATTTTTTAATTTTGACATCTTACCTACTCTGTCTCTGTACTGTTCTTGTAGGCACTTTAGCCGAACGATGGACGAGCTTGTCCATGACCTGGTGTCAGCGCTGGAGGAGAGCTCGGAGCAGGCGGCGCGAGGAGGCTGTGGTGATGGGGGAGACCACGCTCTGACTGTGGGCTGTCTGCTGAAGAGACAAGCTCGAAAACGCCGAGGCAGAAAACGACGGTCAGACAATCCACACCCACCCTGGGAGACGGGACACCTGAGCGAGGGCTCTGAGTCCAGTGGAGAGGAGCACAAGGTATCTACTGTTTTTGCTATTATTATTTTGTATTCTATGATTGTGTTCTTTGATGTCATTAAGCCGTAAACACAGTAAAAGATTCAAGAGAAAGTGGGTTGAATGACAATGAGTTTAATGGTTGTTGGACAGTGTGATGTATTCTTTCATAAAATATTTGTTGCAGGACTACCGTGCCAATACAGGAGGAGTGTCTGCTGCCAACAGTCACGCTCGTGACAACAGTGACTCAGACGAACAGCTTGGTGCTAAACGCCGTACTCCGCATGCAGCTGAAGCCGGGCGCAGTAAAAGGCCACTGTGGCCTGATGACTTGGCTGCTCTGGGCTCAGCTGAGGGAACTCGGAGCCTTCGGCGGCGCAGGAAGGTCAAGCGAATGGCTGTGGATCCCCCTGCTGAACCAGAACCACCTACACTCCTAGGACCTCCCCCTGTCCCAAAGGCTCGCTCTGCTGCCAGGCCACACAGGCCGAGCACTGGGGAAGGCCGGAGCCCCATGGAGCTCTGTGGTGCACCTGTGGTCAGCCCAGTCGGAGGGAAGAGTCGGCTGAAGAAGAGGAAAGTGGCTGCTCACAGGTTGGGCCAGGAAGCTGCTGACGAGGGTGTTGTGGTGGAGAGTGAGGACATCTCCTCTCCAACAGACGGTTCCAAGGACAAGATGGAACTAGAGGAGCAGAAAGGTTCTGATGAAGACATGAGTGACAGGTGGTTAGTTCATTTTTTATTTCCATTCCTTCATTTCAGGTACAATGCGATTTGAATTACAATCAATGTTCATTATTTAGAAGTATTGTTCAAAGAAGATTTTTTTGTCTTCTAGGCATGCATGTAAAATATATTGATTGTGTGCAACCTTTGTTTTCTCTATTTTTGCAGTGAAACAAGCAGTAACAGTAACAGCAGTGATGGTGGTCTCTTTACCAATGATGAGGGAAGACAAGGTATTCCCCCATTTATGAGAGAAATGTAAACAATATTAAACAAAAAATACAAATTAAAAAGAAGTAGGAAACTGTGCATGAAGGGTGAACTTTTGAATCAAACCCAATCATTCATCAATTCACCAATCAGCTAAATCTGGAAGGTATGGATGATACCATTTCCACTCTACTTGACCTATCATTCCAGCACCTTGAAGGGGCCAACACTGTTCATGTGCTGTTTATTGATTTCTCATCTGCCTTTAATTCAATACAACCACATGTACTGGCAGAAGTATTAACAAACATACGTCAGAAGTTAAATGTAAATGAAACAATGTTGTAACTCCACTGGAGTTCCACAGGGCTGTATTCTGTCTCCCCTGTTTTTTCTTTACTCAGATCTTTGCCAAAGTCACCATAAGAATCATCACATAGTAAAGTTCGCAGATGAGTCGGTAGTTGTGTCTTAACTGAAAAGTAGTGACTCTAAGGACCATAGCCTGGTCCTAGCTGATTTCTTGTAGTGGTGCCACATTGATTTCAGGAAAGCCCCTCTTGCTCAGACCCCAGCATTCATAGAAGGGAAGCTTGTAAAAATTGTGCAGGAAGTATTTGGGCACCCGAATCGACAACAAGTTCACCTTTGAATCCCAGGTCGACATGGTGTGCAGTAAAGCACATCAAAGGATGCACATTTTACAAAAACTCAGGGTCTATAATGGTGATCGTATTTTCATGAAAACGTTTTACAGTTGTTTTGTGTTCGGTTTTAATGTTTTCCTTTTTGTATGTTCAATCGTGGCAGTCTACATATCATTGTGAAAGAGTGTGGTAAAATTATTGGGACTCAATTATATCCTGGACCTATTTAAAACTAAGGTCGGTGACCAAATCCAGGAAGATTCTGGAAGGCCCTGTTCACCCACTGCACTCACAGTTCAAGGCCCTGCCCTCTGCCCAGATGTAGGACCAATAGAAAAAAAACTCTTTCATCCCCTCAGCTATTGGCCTTCTCAACAACTATAGAGAGCTTGTCGCTGCTGCACTTCACCTCAACCTGTAATAGCTTACTGCGTAACTGTATCCTATCTTAATTAAACTATCCCCTTCTAAATACTGTGATGTTTTGTATGTGAATGTTTTTAAACTGCTGGCTACACTAGAACGGTCCCTCAGGACCTCACCGTTACAGATTCTCAATGTGTCCCCTTTCTCTTGCAGGAGATGATGAGCAGAGTGACTGGTTCTATGAGGGGGAGCCTGGGTCTGGGTCAGTGCCTGGGGGGGCGTGTGGGGTGGCAGGAGTGGTCCCGTGGTGGGAAAGAGAGACCCCTTCAGAGGAGCTGGACCTTGTAGACCCTGTTTTTAACAGTATTCTCACCGGAGCATTTCCATTGATGAGCTCTGGAAACCAAAGAGGTCAGAATGTTGAGTTTTCTGTGTAAAATACATTTTCATAAACCCTAAAACATATACAATATTTTTTTAAATGTGAAGATCACTTGAAGAGGATGATGTTTTCATGTGTTGGTAATCAGCACAGATGCAGTCAATTTAATAACGAATGCATATAATTTCAGGCAAAATCCATAGCTGTACGTTTAGTACATTTAATAATACAATGTTTTTGCACTGTATGTATTGACCAGCAGGAGGCAATAACCAGCAATACTCTATAGGCCTGAGTGCACGCTAACTAGGTTCTCCCTACCTACACTCTAGGTTTTTTAGTTTTTTTTAATAATTAGCAGTAGTAGTAATACATTTGTTAAACTGGGGTTGTTTTTTTTTCCTCCGTCAGGCTTTCAGGCTCGATTAAGTCGTCTCCATGGAAACCAGCAGGCCCCAGAGGTGCAGGGCACAAGTCAAGGCTTCAATGAGAGACTGAACAGACAAACCCAGGACCTCCATGCGTGAGTGGCAAAGTGTTACTCTGAAGTAAAGAAAGGACTAACACAATTTTATTACTTCTAAATATTTTAGAAGTAATAAAATCGTGTTAGTCCTTTCTTTACTTTGGCTACACCACAGACACCACTGTAAAGCTTCAGAAGGATAATTGTGTATCCTGATTGCAGGTCTTGGTTTCCTCCAGGCTTGAGGAGAGAACATGCACAAGTGAGTTGTTGTCATGATTATCAGAGTTCATAAATACAAATATTTGCTCTTGTCCTCTAAAATTAAATGTACTTTTCTGTTGTTAATGTTTTTTACAGTTGCACTGGGACCCACGCACTCGTAGGAGCTGCTCCGTGAAAACAGCCAGCAGGTGAGAAGGATTAAAGAGCTGTTTGAATGTCCTGTTATAAGTGTTGTTGTTGTTGTTGATGATGATCTTCAATAGGGCTGCACTATATTGGACATTATTTCAATATGTAATAAGTACTGTTACTTAAGTACTTATTGCATATTAAGTACTACAATATTGA
The DNA here is from genome assembly GCF_026437365.1 of Eucyclogobius newberryi. Classification (NCBI taxonomy): domain Eukaryota; kingdom Metazoa; phylum Chordata; class Actinopteri; order Gobiiformes; family Gobiidae; genus Eucyclogobius; species Eucyclogobius newberryi. Next base: position 25,913,691 of record NW_027315723.1, on the reverse strand, counting down.
TCTTATTGTGATATTTGAATATACTTTTTAACACAACAATGTCAGCTATATTAAAACTATCATATGTATGCATTAATGTACTGTATTAGTACCACTAGGTCAGAATTAGAACATAACAAACAAAATTATGAATAAAATGTGTTCTTTTAAACTTTAACTGAATAGTTCTGTCAGATGAAGGATCTTGGTGTTCTTGCAATATCAATAATTACGTCAGCCAATATTGCGATATAGATACTTTTGTGATATATTTAGCTCTAATCTCCAGTATACAGGATGTTGAACCGCCATTTCTGTGGAGTGACCTACATAACAATTACAATTACGTTGTTGGAAATGAGCATTTTCTTAACACACAAACTGCCGACTTCAACACGATCGTATCCTGTAGATGCAATCCTGTCAAAGTGAATGTTCCCGTGTTGTATTGTGACAGGCAGACCAGTGGACACCTGGGCTCTCTGTGTACAGGAGATGTGAAGCGGAGGAGAAAAGCGGCGCCCCTCAGTTCTACAGGCGCCTCAGGTATTGGACACACACCTACTTCACCCAACACACCATCTGGCACCGACTACCAACTGCCTCGATTTTATTGTATTTTTGGCTCTCATTTTGTCTTTGTTCTTGTGCGCAGCATGTTCACCAGCCGCACGCTTCCTTCATCTGTCTCAAACAATATATACATTTACGATGCATTATCAGAGAGTTTTTGGTGTAATTGACTAAAGGCTTTAACGTATAAGATGATCACAATTTGTAGCTTATGCACACAGACGAAGTAAAGATATTTCTTGAATACAAACAGGTTTTCTTATGCACGTGACCGTGTCGTGTGTCCTCTGGTTCCAGGGATCGTTGGGGAGAATGCTCCGGCCATCCCAGAGTCGAACATGGGCAGTAGAATGCTGCAGAGTATGGGCTGGGCTCCCGGGATGGGCCTTGGTCCTGAAGGACGGGGCATGACTGAACCAGTCCGAGCAACACAGAGACCCAAAGGCACAGGGCTGGGCTTCAACTGAACAGCTGCATGGTTCTGACGGAGACATCTCAGGAGATTCAAGACCGGCTCAGGGACATTAACTGTAAAGTTTAGATGAATCTAGGATTGAGATGAAGTGGTCACAGTTCTATCTTTCCCATATTGGGGACTTACGAAGACTCTTGAGTGACTGAGCTCTAACTAATGACAATGATGCTTCATTGTTAGTGGGTTGTACTTGCACGCTGCCTCAGCACTTTGACTTCAAAGCCTTCTCCTCAGGCCAATGGTCAAAATGCCAATAGAGAGAGTAGCGTCCCACATGCATCAACAAGGACTGTGCTGTTTGCCTGGTAAAGTTAGAATGATTCTGTATTTCACAATAATGATGTCGGTTACAGAGTCAGCCATACCTCAAGAAGATGGTTTTTACAATATTTGTATTGTATTAATGTTAGGGTACACTGTCTGTTCTTAAAGGTTTATTTGATTGTTTATTTATTGAGGCATCATTTTCAGCGTTGTTTTTATCTGAATATTTTGGACTCGTAATACAACACAAACTACTGCAAACGTTGGAGACAAGCAGCCTTTTGTCAGTGGGCTAGAGGCTAAAGAAGTGCTTCAGTGGCTGTTATATGTTGGGCTTGAATAAACCTTTATAAACTCTTATAAACAGTTATGTCAACACTGTTTGAGGGGCAGATCCAAACTGTAATTTTTTCTCATTATTTTGAGACTGTACCATTGTGTTCATGTTATGTTCAAAATACACAACCAAATACTAATAGACAGAGAATATATTTGTGAAATTGTAGCCAGACTTGACCACCATGACAAATGTACACTCTGAAAGTATTAAACTCTTTAAGACTCTGAGTGTGCCAGTGTGCTTTTTCAATATAGTATTTTTACTTCCGTAACAGTGAATATTTTGATATTTAGATAACCTCATATTATGAATACATCTACACAAGTTAGGCTTTTTACATCTTTAATATAAAATAAAAACTGGCTTTGTCTTGCAATTTCTTTAAGACGTCGCAACCAACAAAACAATAAAACAGATACAATTATTTCAAGTATTACATTTTACTCTCTTAGTATTTCATCACATTCCACCGCAGTAGGGCCTTGAGTGGATGACGCAAGTACAGGTTTTTATCAGTTCGGCTCTCAATCACGCACTCAACAGAGTCATAATTTAATGATGGTTTCAGTGTACACAATGTGTGGTGCTGAACAAACACCTTTATTCCATGAGTGTCTGTAAATAGTACTAACTCCATCAACACCGCCACATGCTGACTCAACATCACTGAAATATGATTCTCCCGCTTTGCCTTCCTGGTCCGCTCTTGGTTTTTGCCACAGATTCACTCTTGTGCATCTAATGGGAGTTGAGGAGAGCCGTGTGTCCTCTTCGTCCCTCCTTTCCTCCTTTCCTCCCTCTTTTTAAAACGCTATACTCACTGCTTTATTTAAATGACCACTGACCGTCCTCTCTTCTTCTTCTTCTTCTTCTTCTTCCCCGAAACCTCTTTCTTTTCTTATCCTCTGCGCCTAAACTAAACACACTCTGGCCGGACTCCCCAGTGAGGCAGAGAGACAGGTGAACTCTCCCCCCTGTGTGTGTGTGTGTGTGTGTGTGTGTGTGTGTGTGTGAGAGAGAGAGAGAGAGAGAGAGTGTGTGTGTGTGTGTGAGTGTGAGTGCGTGTGTGAGAATGTGTGTGTTTGAGAGTGTGTGTATGGTGTGTGTGTATTGTGAGTGTAAGAGTGTGTGTGTGTGTGTGTGTGTGTATTGTGAGTGTAAGAGTGTGTGTGTGTGTGTATTGTGAGTGTAAGAGTGTGTGTGTGTGTGTGTGTGTGTGTGTATTGTGAGTGTAAGAGTGTGTGTGTGTGTGTGTATTGTGAGTGTAAGAGTGTGTGTGTGTGTGTGTGTGTGTCGGGTGTGTGCGCTGCTGCTGCATCGCTGAGCTGCACAGACTGGAGGAGGCGAAGGAGAGCAGCACGTTTGTCCTTGAGAGTGACTGACTGCAGCTGGAGCGCAGAGGAGCCACAGACCGGCGCATGAGACCTACAGTGAGTGTGGTTGTTGTTATCATTGTGAGGACTAATGTGGAAATCCCTCATAAAGTCAGATGAGGAGAAAGACGAGCAGATTCTCTCCATGTGCATGTCTTTTAATTGTAGCTGTAAATGTTTAGTCTGCTTGGAAACAGTCCGGTGAGGTGTTTGGATGCATGTGGGAGCGCGGGGAAAGTCCAGGTGGTAGACTTTTGTGTATTCAGGTGAACTAATCTACAATCCTTTCTTTAAACTCTGCTTGTTCCTTAAACCTGCATGTTTTTATGTCCACTATTAAAAAAAAGAACTAAACATAACATCCCTTCTTGCTTTGCCCTTCCTTTTCTTGCTTTTTCCTCCTCACCGCTTCTGTTGACGGATCAATACTTATGCATCTATAATTGGAAGTCATCATTTATGGGGAGCGGGCAAAGCGTTTCATTATCATGTGTAATCTCGCAGAAAATTACATTTTGACTGGTGTACCTGCCGTGGCCAGGAAATCGCTGGACTGTGCGTGGCTGAATAACTAAAGCTGATCAGAATGTGGGGTGTGGAGACAGCTGAGGTCATTATGTTGTGTTTATTTGTTAAGATATAATGAATCGACCCAGAAATAAGTACTGAAAATTATCTGTAAAAGTTTGGTTTAACAAATTTGAGCAAAGGCTAACGCATTTTATATTGGTTTGAGTGATTGTCTTGTGTCTAGTCACCTGTGGAGAAGTAAAATTCATCAGATCAATGTTATGTACAGCATTAGAGGAACTTCTATGACCTTTGCTGTTGTAATTTAGAATAATCTTTGTGATAACCATCTATGGAATGAGTTGATGTAATGCCTTATTCGTCCAGGAGTTGTCCTTGGTAGAAAAGGTTTCAAAGGTCATCAAAAAGTCATGTCAAAAACATTGCCCAAATGACCTTTGAAACCTTTTCTACCGTAACCATCCATGGTAAAAACGTACACCACTGTCAGTCTCGGTATGACAACATTTAAATTGTTCTAGTTTAATCCTGTTTGTCTCAAGACATCCAATTAGTTCCAGTCAAGGTTTAATTTTTAAATCAGTGGCAGGAACACTTTCGTACTGGGGTCACAAGTTGGGGGATCAAGCCAAAACAGATGTCAGAAAACTCAATAATATTAAAATTGATATAATTTTGCCAGATCCACCAAAATCTTTCAGGGCAAATTCTTCAAGTGAATAACCTCAATTACACTGTTATCATCCTAGTATAATCCAAGCATTTTTGTTCTCCTAATTCATAAGTCGATCGATGATACTTGACTTTGAGGGTGCCAAATATTTTTTTGCGATTACTGAATACTGGACGACTACAGGCAAATTTAAACAGACTGAAAAAGAGAGCAGCGTGCATCTATGTGACAGAAGAGCTGTTTTAGAGAGCGGTTGATCCGTTCAGAGTCGACATGCTGACATTTCGCCGAAGGGCCTGAATTTGCCACCTGTGGAGATTGAAATGATATGATGAGGAGTGTGTTATAATAGCTCCTGAATCAGCTGCTGACTCCCATAGTTCCTTGAGTGCGTCGGACCCGCAGCCGTCCACATGAGGACGGAGGGAGCAGGTTTGCGCCCAGTTTGAGCGAGTGGGTGAAACAGGCTGATTATTCCATTAGGTCTGAAGTGTGTGAACTAAAGATGGCAGTCTGTACGTTCTGAGCTTCACTGAGTAAAACACCTTTTCAGCAAATTATAATAAAAATCTTCGTTTGGTATTTAGATTTTTTTTTTATCAGGCAAAAGTTTAAAAACATATTGATATTATTATTTATTTATTTATTTGTTTATTTATTTATTTACTTATTTGCAAAGTTGAGCTGGGTAAAAGCAAACATCAACTATTTTTTTAATACATTTGTATATATGTTTATATATTTTATGTTATCTCATAATAAATAAATTGTAATTAAAATCCTATTCAAAAATTGACACCTGAGCTACTGAACCAATACATCAAGAAATTAAAGGGACATTTAAATGTTTTATTTTATTATTTATTTTTAATGTAGTATTTTTTTTATTTTTTATTATATTACACTATTAGGTTTTTCTTTTTTAAATCAGGCAGAACTTTAGGAACACATTTTTATTTGCAAAGCTGAACTGGGTAAAACTAACCCCATATGTTGTTGTGTTTTAAGTGCATTTATTTTACATATATTGTTTAATATCTTTTATATCTACCGGTACTTTAGGGGCTGAAATAAACAGCATAATACAATCAACTATGTAATGTTGTTTTTGGAGGCATCCAGTGTTGAGAAAGGGGATTGCAACTTTACACAAAAATGTATATTGCGTTATTGAATGTATATTGCTCATGCAGTCCATGATGTGGTAGTTTAATGTTTAAAATTACATCAACTTGTTAATTAATTATAATTTACAAATTACAAATTACTCGGTAATAGATAATGATAATGTGTTATTATCTACAAATGCAAATGTGGCACTATAAGCTTGATTACCTTGCAGATCAGACTTTTTATTCTCTGGAAAAAAAAGAAAAGTACTATAAACAGGATGCTGAGTGGAGACGGCTGCAAATTGCATGCAAATGTTGTTTAAATGACTGACAGAGGATTTAGGGCTCTGCATTTAAGCAGTCCACAGATGTCCTTCCACTCTTTAAACACGCAAAACAGTCAGAAATCACCTTTTGCTTTGTAAAGTGTAGCTATAATGCCGGATGAACAGAAGTTGGCTATGTAATCCGATCCTGATGGTAGAGACTATGACAGGACGAGGGTAATCCACGTTATGTTGTCAGAAGGGGCGCGTGGTTTATGGGTATAATCATGCAGTGTCGGGCCGTGGGTCTGGGGCTTGGGCCTTCAGTGAGGTCATACACAGTCCCACCCAAATGAATCCACCTCTTATTACCATCATTATGATGCCATGGCTCTAGACACTATACATTTAGACAGAAACACAGTTCAACCAGGTGTTGCGTCACCTTGTCCACGCTGTTGTCCGCTTGTTCTCTGCGCTGATGTCCGCACGGACAACGCGTTGGAACTTTGAAAGTGAGGAACCAATCCGCCTGTAACAGGCTTTGCAGCGTCGGCCGACCTCTCCTTACAATGTCTAACTTTTCTTGAAAAGTTCGTCTTGAAAAAGGGATTATAATTATATACTTGACCAAATCGATATATTGTCCGCCTTCCGCCGTTGTGGGTTGAAAAAACAGGTTAGTAGTACGCAGATTAATTTGTTTATCAAATTAAGTTTCCTCGTTCTGAGGTTTCGCAGAGCCCCGCCCATAGGACCTGCCTCTCAATATTGGTGATCCAATCAAAAGACGTGCACGTGATGCACCTGCTGCTGGCTCCTGAGCAACAGCAACAGACGTACAAGAGCCAACTCTGAAGCTGATTGGTTGACACATCATTTTCATTTCCATTCACTTTAAGCTACAAACACCAGCTCTGTTGAGTCTGAAGGCCTCGGCAGATTTCAGACCCTGGCAACACATGATGGCTGAATATGATTGGATAAAAGCTCTAACATAAAGACCAGCCCTCCAAAACTCAACCTGGGGCAGAAGCAGTGCAACCAAGAGGAAAGCCATGAAACTCTTACTCTGGGGAATCATTTAATCTTAAATTTGTGGGAATATATATATATTTTTAAATTATATTCTGATAATGATAATAATTTTTTTTTTTAAAAACCCTGTTACGCCGTGGTATTTGTTATTAATCATCTTAAATGTTTAGCATGTACAATGCACATTATTACACTGTCATCAGAACAGAATCAGAAAGGATTTATTGCCATTGTCAAAATAATTCACAAACATGGGAACTTGTCTTGGTGATTTGGTGCAACATAAAACAATGAACAATGAATAGGTCAATAAGAAAAACAATTTAAATCGGCTATGGGATAAAACAATAAGCTTACAAAATGTAAAAAAAATAGGCTTAATATGTCCACTATAACACTATATATAACACAGACGCGGCGAATAGAACTCGAATGAGTCTGGCATTGTGTATGGTCATTGTGTTATTGCTTTGCCTGGAATGTCCCACAATATGGCATTAAACCTCTCTCTCCATGGACACAGGCAGCTCATACCCCTTGGCAAAGTTACGGGTAAGATGTGTAAGAATACATATTTTCATGGCATTTCTAAGCTATAAATACACCAGTTTAAATCAATAGGTATGATTTAGACCTGGTTAGGCCCGAGCGCCACAAGCTGGCGAGAGGCCTATTAATCTTGTAAGGCCGTGCGAAGCACGGCTGCGAAAGTGCGCACATAGTGTGCACGAAATCGAGCGCGAAGCACTCGCCCACTTCCAAACACTCACTAACGCACTCCTTCACTCATGCACGCCCCGTGCATACTAATTAGTAGTAGGAAAATGGAACATTACCGTTGTAAACGGGCGAAGCCCGTGCAAAAGTGCGCACTAAACAAGCACTTTACATTGAGATGACGACCGCGAAGCGGTCGTCATCCCCATATAAAGCACTCATTTGCGCTAAGTAGCTCACGAATACGTTCCCCATCTCTTGCATGTTCCGTGCATATAAGCATGTAATGCAAAAATTGAACATTATTACTGTATAGAGGGCCAAAAACACAAAGTGGGCGGAGCCCACTCAAAATTAACGAAAGTACCCGTCAGTGACCAGGGACCCACACCATGAGGTAGGAAAGCGCGAGCGCTTTCCGAAAATGTATAGTTTATGATATTTGAAAAATGGGAAACATTGTTTTCGCATCGGAATATTATTAGGCCCGAGCCCCAGCAGGGCGGAGGGCCTATTGCTCCCGCAACGCTGCCGAAGGCACAGCCCATGCCGAAGGCATGGATCATGCATACTTACTCCTGCTATGACAGAAATAGTCAAGAATGAGTGAATGGGCGTAGCCCATTCACTCATTCTTGACAACAGCAGCGCGAAGCGCTGCATTCCTCCAAAAACCCTCCTGGCATCGTCCCGTACGCGAAAATCCATGCCGCAGGCTTGGGCCATGCTTGTATCTGCTCAAATCAATGAAAATCTATGGGGAGTGGGCGGGGCATCCTGACGGAATAGGGAGTGACGTAATGATGATTCCACCCCATGACGGCATGGGGAAGGCTTAGAGCTTTCAAACGATGTATAATTTGTTGTTATAGTGGAAACGGCTATATTGTTTTTGCTAAAAATATTATTATTATTATTATTTTTCTTGTTCTTCATCGCTTTGAACTCTAAATTGACCCCCTGAACATGCACAAAAACTCACCAAACTTTGCCCAAAATTCAGAATCGGCAAAAAATTTTGTTTTTTCTGGGCCATTTTTCTTTTCGTTAAAAAATGGCGCGACTGCGCCACCGACAAAAGTCAAAATACATTGCGCCTATGGGAGTCGCCCCGAGGTCAACTTTGTCGTAGAGCTACGAAATTCGGAACACGCATTCCTCTTGTGAGGAAAAAAAACAAATATCATTGTGGCCACGCCCCCAGACTTACCCTATGGCCGCCATCTTCCTTTGAAAATGAAAACACGCTAAGTTAGCCATTTTGTTCACGTCAAACTTTGACAAACTCCTCCTAGGGCGTTTTGCCCACTGACTTCAAAATCGGCGTAGGTCCTCTGGACAAGTGGGGCATCTAAAGTTATCCAAATTTTTGGTATACCTTTTACGGTCTACGTGCGGCGCAGCCACAAAGTTGGACAACTTATTTTGGGATATTGCTAATCTAAAAATTGCTCCCATTTGATCAAAACGAGTCCGATTTGGACCAAATTTGAATCAGTTGTTAAACTATCCAGTTTGGACCAGTTTAGGGTGACAAAATTGAAATGGCCGCGATGGCGCCCCCTACAGAGTGACCTTTGAATTAACATTGAAGGTCAAAAATTAGTTTTCCCAAAATGTTCTAAACTTTACCCAAAATTCTATTTGGCCATCCCGATCAAAAAAGCCAATGAGACAAATGCCTTAATTTTTGCGGCGTAGTCGTAGCGATGACAGAAACCTCCCATGTTATCCCTATGGGAAAACTGCAAAATCTCTCAAATTACCACATTTTTATGTTTTACACTTTAACAAACTCCTCCTAGTGCGTTTTGCCCACCAACTTCTAAATCAGTGTACGTCCTCTAGACAAGTGGGGCATCTAAAGTTATCCAAATTTTAAGGATAACTTTTACGGTTTCTGTGCGACGGAGCCGCAAACGTTTCCCAGAATTCTGAATATTTGGCCTTCAGAGTGGCCTATAAACAATAGAGTTTTTCCAAATGACATGATATTTTGAACAAAATTCTAATTTGCCATCCTGATCATAAAAGTATGAGAGCCAAAGTCATATTTTGTACGGCGTAACCGTAGCGATGACAGAAACATCCCATGTTATCCTTATGGGAAAATTGCAGAATCGCTCAAATCACCACATTTTTACGCTTCACACTTTAAGGAACTCCTCCTAGGGCGATTGTCCGATCAAGCTCATATTTGGGGAAAATCATCTACACAAGCGGGGCATCAAAACTTATCCATATTTTGATTCTAAGTGCTACGGTCTTTGTGTGGCGGACCCGCAAATATATGTCACAAATGGGAAAACAGCGAAATCTCTAAAATGACCACATTTTTACGCTTCACACTTTAACAAACTCCTCCTAGGGCGATTGCCCGATCAAGCTCATATTTGGGGAGAATCATCTACACAAGCGGGGCATCAAAAGTCAGTCATATTTTGATTTTAAGTGCTACGGTCTCTGTGCCGTGGAGCTGCAAACATACTGTCACAAATGGGAAAACGCCAAATCTTTGAAATGTTCACATTTACGCTTCACACTTTAACAAACTCCTCCGTGGGCAATAGCTCGATCAAGCTTTACTTTGGGAAATATCATCTACACAAGCGCGGCATCAAAAGTTATCCATATTTATATTCTAAGTGCTACGGTCTCTGTGCGGCGGAGCAGCAAATTTGACTGACACTTGTGTTCATTTGCACTGGATTGGCCATGTCCAAAGTGTCGCCGTCTGTCAAGTTCTTTTTTAATTCAACACACAATAAGGGCCCCATCTTTATCAAGTCGAAAGCGCAGAGTCGGAAGGCCGGCGGCCCGCGAGGGCCGTTGGATGCCGCTTGCGGCTTTAATTCTTCTTCTTCTTCTTCTTCTTCTTCTTCTTCTTCTTCTTCTCGGGACCAACCCCCCTATTTTTCACCCAGTGAACATTGACGAAAAGTCACAAAAATTTGCACACCTCTAAAAATCGTGCCTCTCTACATTCTGGCTATTTCCCTTTTCTAAAATAAAAAAAATTGGCGCGTCAGCGCCACCAAATGTACCAAAAATGCATTGAGAGATGGGAAATGACCCAAAAAAAATCTGATCGTAGAATCATGAAATTTGGCGCAGAGGTAGATGGTGACAAGAGAAGTAAAAAATATTATTACGGCAATGCCGTCCGCCCAACCAAATGTCGGCCATATTGCTTCAAAAATGGCTAAACATGACTTCGGAGTTTTTCCAAACGTCGTACTTTTACGAACTCCTCCCAGGGCGTTGGCCCTAAAAAGCTGAAATTTGGTGAAAATGCTACTGAGGAGTGGGACATCAAAAGTTATCCAAATTACATTGATACCTCTCACGGTCTCTGAGCGGCGAAGCCGCAAACTGTAGCTAGAATTTCAGAAATCTCCCATATTTAAAATTTCTGCCGTTTGCGCAGATAAAGTCCGAATTGCGTCAAATTAGAATCAGTTGTTAAACTCTTTGCCCTAAACCTACTTGAAGTGAAATAAATTCATTTGGCGCCACAGCGCCCCCTACAGATTTTATATGGAGGTTAAATGTTTAGTTTTGCGAAATTATATGAAATTTGACACACAACTCAATTTTAGCATCCCCATCAAAAAAGTCAATGACTCATGTCATAATTGTTATGGCGTTGCCGTAACGATGACCGAAACCTTTCATGTTTACACTTTAGACTTTCACAAACTCCTCCCAGGGCGTCAGCCCTATTAACCTGAAATTTGGTGAGACTCATCTTCAGGACCATCAAAAGTTATCCACATTTTCATTCAAAGAGTCACGGTGTCTGTGCGGCAAAGCCGCACATTTTGCCAAGAATTCAAAATAAAATAGCTTTTTGATGGTAAAACAAAGGGGAGAAGATGTGACAGCGTCACAGATTCAGCAGTAGGCGTAATAAAAGGACAATTGGGGCGCGTTAGCGCCCCCTCCTCTTGCGGTGTGGCGGCGGTGTGGCGGCGGCGTGGCGGTGGCGTGGCGAGGGCCGATCATTGCCGCTTGCGGCTATATTTTAAATTGTGCTTTGACCTGGTTTAGTTTTAGTCCAACCATTATAAAGACATCTGAAGAACAAGTTGTCACCGTCTCCAGTAGAGGGCACCACGAGCAAGTTTGTGTATTGATTACTGACCACAGCTCTATTTTGAAATATGCAAAAAAAATGAGCCTAATTTAGCTGTAATGAAATCCTCCTCGCCAGAATGCCTTCCTGTGTGCATGTTTTCCCAGCAGTCCCCGACTTCCTGCCCACAACGGCCTCATTGAATCCCTGAGATAAGTGAAAACCATTTGAAGTCCATTGACCCACTGAGAATAGCAGCAGCAGGTCCCCAGTAGCTCTTAGTGACATTTCTATGGTTACAATGCTTTAAGCTGCTCCCAAAGGCTTTCTAAGGTTTCGGCCCCGGCACAGATTATGGACCGTCGTGTGTGTGTGTGTGTGTGTGTGTGTGACCTCTGACCTCTTTACAGTGCGGGCTACAGATCAATACAATGAAACAGATACTTTTGCGTGCGCTCATCTGTCAGTCAATCTGTCAGTGAATGTATCATTTCCCATCCTATCCATCTATTTAGGGGCATCAAAGTGGGAAGGCAGAGACGACGGAAATGATTTTCTATTTTGGTAGGACTCATTTTGACTCCTTTTCACTCATTCTCGTCGGCGTTGCTCAGCGGCAGAAGGTGTCAAAGGATAAAACGGCCGGTGGTGTTTTTCTAAATATAAATATTTATCAAAGTTTTACATCTGTTAAGTTTCAGTTGGAGAAGAATATTTTGAAAATAAAACATTAAAATGACAGGAAGTTGAGCTGGGGTTTATCTATGTCATCAACATGCGACTGACCCATGTGATGACCCAATTTTCTGACAGTTTAAACAATCATTCAACAAAATAAAGGTCATATTTATTGTCAATTGATAACTGTTGTGCAATATATATTAATGTTGGCCCTTGTTTATTATATGGTTTCTAGGTAGCAGTTGTGGCTCATGTCCAACCAGGAAGTAACATCACAAACTTTACAAAAAGTGTTCACTACATTTGAGTGAAATGTGTAGTCATGTACACAGTGGATACTTTTTACTTTTACTTCACTACATTTGAGATCATCTGTGGTTTTTACTCCACTACGTTTCAAACTGGACATTATTATGTTCATGGTGACATCCTGACTAAAAGTTAAATATGCAAAACAAAAAACATATATAATATTTGTAAAAAAAATTTTTAAAACTAATTTAAATTGACCAACGATCAATTCTTTATCAAAATCTGTACAAACATTTAATAGTTCTCAAAATCTGTGTGAAATTCATGTTTAAACATGTACTTCAAAACCTTTAATTAAGAAGATGTTTAAATGTGATTTCTTAGTTTTTTTAGAGTTTTACTTGAGTAATTGTATCTGTAGTTTTACTCCTTCCACCACTGGCGTTGCTTTTGGGAGAATCGGCGAGGATAATGGTGTTTGCAGACACAGTGTCACTAGTCTGTGTGCGTGTAATTGATGGATAGTGTGCGTTGGGCATAAACTAAACAGATTACACTGAATAGATTGGGGCTCGGATGCAAATGTGTGTGTGCGGCGGCGATGGGGGAGAAGGGGCCCAGCGTAGCCCAATGACTGTCCACTTTGGAAAGTCAATCTGACAGCTGTCCCCAAGAGGCTGCACATTTGGCGGCTCAGAGTTTGGGGATGAGGAGGAGAGGGAAAATGTGACTTGATTTTTGTAGGTGTCTGGTGCTGGCCCGCAGTTTCCTTTTCCCTCAGAGAAAACTAGATGCATCTGGGGTCAATAGCTGGCAGCTGAGCGCTCTGTTACAGCCAGCCTCCAATCACAGTCACTGAGTGCTGGCCCACGCCACAGCAAGTGTAAAAAAATGTTTTTGTTATACTGTTGGTGGTAGTGGATGTTTTGAACAGTTATAAGCCATATCATGCCAAAACAGCAGGCAATAAGTGTATTTGTAGTCATATTTTTGATTTAGCTAACATATAAAGTATCACCTTGACTGCGTAAGCACAGATAAGTTATCCATAGAATTACACAGTGTTGGGAAGTAACTGAATAGGCAACATGTACCAAAAATATGCATTCAGAACTGAACAGTAACGGTTCCAGAACAGTTAAGAATGCAGTAAATTTTCTGAAATCAGAGGAATACTTTGTGGTATTTGATCATGAAATGTGAGCTTTAAGTTCCGCTCTGTGGTCGAGTGCATCGCACACGTGTCCTTCCCTCTCTCATTCCTATTACACACTATCCTGTCTAATAAAGCCTACGGGGCAAAAAAAATAAATATAGACGTTTATAGACAATGCTTTGAATGGCATTGAGTTACCAGTTGTGAGAAAACACCGCTCTTGTTAGTGGATGCAAGTGCAATTTTTCCTTCTCTATTTTGTGATGAAGGTTATCTTATCTTGTAAATAAATGCAAAATAAATGTTGAAACAAAAAACTGTTTTAATCCTATCTCAGGTTTCACACTATAATATAATAGTAAGTGCTCTGATTAGACCCGTTACCAGATTACATTACAAAATAAATTTCAATGCAGGTATTCAGTATTCTGTAACTAAATACAAGTATTCTCCCAGACACTGGAATTACATATCTAATAACCTAAAGAAAAGAGCTTTAGGATAAGTGGCTCCCAGGGGCCTCTCAAGTTACATTCCAAGCCATCAAATTTAGACGTATGTCAATACAAATGTAAACAATTTAACCTCCCTACCAACCTCTAGCAACAGGGTCGTTTTTTCAACTTGTATCTGTTTTATGCATAGAAGTATAAGTATAAGTATGGCCTCTGTGAGCTGCTGTGTCCACTAAAGCTCGTCTAAGGTTCAGTTTATGTTGCAGCTAAACTAAATTTGACCTGACCCCTGGGTTTGCATATTCCTCTGAAACTACACCAAAAAAAAATCCCCAAATGTTTCTTCTTTTTAGTGATTCTTTGGTTTGCTTAAAAACAACTTTATAAGGCTACACAACATATTAAGAAAACACCTAATCAGTTTTAATTAATCTACATCACATATAAACCTGTCGTTTTTCACTCGTCCTGCCTCGAGTGTGTTCTCTTTCCCTGTCGTGCCTCATGTGATGCTAGAGCCCTGCCATGGTTACACATCGGCTTAATGATAAAATAACATCTTCCACTTTGTTTTTAATGTAACCACTTTATATGCGCACCCGCTTCACCTGAAAGAGTGCAAACGAGGACTCCACTGACGCCAGAGGCTATTATGTTAACTGATACGCCGCTTTGCACAATGGTTTATTGAAGATAATTTCCCAGTCTGTGTTAGTTTATATTGTGGTTGGATTTGATAGTGCTTTTAGTTTGAAGTTAAGATAAATCAAATCTCCATGCTCCCAGGCCGCTTGCGTTTGTTGACACGTGTAGTTAGTCTTTGTATGCGTTTGAACGTGTATGTTGGGTCGGCGGCGACTTGTTTCATGCCGTGCGTAATGAGATAAGAGGCACTTCATGCAGTCTGCCGTCTGGCCTTTATCCGAGCAGCAGATTACACCAGGTGATTTCTTTCCTGTGGAGATCGGTGAGATGAGGGTCAGTCCTGGGCACGCTGGGCTCAAGTGAGACGATGGACAAATTAGAGCCGGCACACCACAACTAAGTGCTTTACACATCGACCTTTGTGTTAATAAAGTAGGGATTCTCAAACATGTGGAATTGTATAAAGTAATGGCCTTATAACGGACTAAAAGTAGACGAGTATGGACTAAATAGACCATAGATTCAACCAAAATTGGGCTACAAATACAAACAAACAAAGGTTACTTGTCGAATTGTCGTTCTACAGACTCTAGAAAAAAGAAAAAAATACCTATTTCAAGACAAAGACAACGGCATTATTACATTAAAATGTCAATCTTTATTTGGTTGATAATGAATTTAAAACGTTTCAATGTTCAAAATGAATAATAGTTTGACTAGTTGACTAAACAAACAAAGGAATCTCTGACTAGTCGACCTCTAAAATAACCGTCAGTCGCAGCCGTGGTGTTCACGTGTCAAAATAGGGACTAAACCCAGAACTCAACCAGAACTAAAACAGGACCAAACCAAGTCTACATCAGGACTAAAACCAGTCTCAAACCAAGACCAAACTTTGTCAAAATTGTGTTCATCTTAACACAGGACTTAAAGCGAGCATGCAACTAAACAACCAGAGGAATCAAGACAAGTTACGCTTAAAACTGTGATTAATTCAAATGTTATCCCAACTCGGAGAAAGATTAAAAGCAAAAAAATGTACAGACTTTCACACTATTTTCATCTATTTTCACATCTCCTATCGAATTAGACGAGTACTCCCTGTAGAACAAAAGGTGAGCGCACCGCAGTTTGAGAACCACTCCATTACAGTGCCTTTGAAATCGGACACGTCCCAAAGCCAAAGCCCAAGTGCTATTTATAAGACATTTAAGAAAACCAGCAGGTGTAGCGTGTCAGAATGAGGGGGACTGATTTTGTTTTCACGGATTGCCGCAGATTAGGTAGAGTTCTGTGTTTTAAGTGGATCAGCTTGTGGTGACAACATGTTGCATAAGAGCGCTTCACTCTCACACGCAAAGTGACAAGATCCATTTGTGGAGTGAGGCTGGACAGATTGACTCGTGCCCGTGCTACTATCACTGCTTTAATTTAACTCGTTTGGTTTACACATTTACTCACTCAAGCCTTAAAGGAGGATTACAGTGTGTTTTGGCTTTTGTGTTAGACACGTTTGGCACCGGGCGGATCAAGGGCACAATGTTAATACGCATTCTTCAGCATATTTCATTTTAATACCTAATTAATGAATGAAAACACGAATAGCAGCGATAAAACGGACTTATCTAGCTCCATGGAGAAAAGTGAGCAACCCAACCAGGCAAGGTCACAGGTCAGATCTGTGGAGAGGCTACCCGGCAGTGTTTTTCAAGGTATTCAGAACGATTAAAAAACACCTTGAATCCAATAGAAAGATAGATTTGAGGTGTTAAGCCATGATGTGGAACTAGACCCCCCAATAGTAAATATAAATTCTATCATTTTTTCAACTATCTTTTATTATTGCTTTGTTTTAAAACAGACAGATGGAAAAAGAGTCACGCAATGGCATCAATTTGACTAAAACGCTCCACAAAACTACAGAGATATTGTATAAAATCTTGTGTCAAAGCAGTCTAAAAATTTTAAATGTTGTATCCAAGCAAATTTGACCCGCTCCAGCCCTATTTTTATCTTTTCCCTGTGCCAAGTAGTACTTACTCCTGCTTACACTTTATCCACACGTGCCTTGCTAGCGAAAAAAAGCAAATTAGGCAAACCGCCACGGCCTTTAATGAGATAAAACGCCATAAAGCACTTAAAACTCCGCAACAAATGTTCAAATTCAACTCAAGACATTTCAAAAAATCCAGCCAAGCCCTTTTGTTTTCCCTGTTAATAAATATGTGTCGCTATTAATTATGAATTCCCCTTGAACACTCCTTACCAAAGTTGCCAGTGGAGGACGGCCAACATCCTCCTTCTCCCATATCCACCTGCCCCGGGGAGACGCCGCCTCCGATTGGCCCAGAGCTCAGCCAATGCGGTGCCAGCTCCCTGTTGAGGGGGGAAGGCCATTCAAATGTGAGTGTGTGTGGCTGCCTGCCCGGGATATTCATGAAGGCCGGGATTCTGCTTGGAGACCCTTGTCACACCAGCAGCTCCGAAGCCACAACTCTTCAAAGGCAAAGCGTGCAGGAGGGGTCCCGTCTGAGGAGAGAGGAACGAGAGGTGTGACTGACAGGGAGACAGGCAGGGACCATGAGAAGACTGTGACACGGCCGCGGACAGCCACAGTTAGTCCAAGTCACAAGTTGCATTCGAAGCTGTAGAGATATCGAGAAGTTATAGCTGGACAAGCGTGACAATTTTCCTTTATTTTTCCCCCTCCTGGAGTATGGTGACAGAGTTCAGATGGATCTAGTCGACCTGTATCTCCCGGAGTGCTTCACTTACCACTCTGACATTGAGTAAGTACTTCCAGCACAATGCAAATGTGTGCAGTATCATTAAAATGTGAACGCCGGGCAATGTGCCTGTCTTATTGACCAATGACTGTTTCACTGTTTGACTGTGTTCTAACTTTCTGTCGGTTGAATGAAAGACCTGCGAGGCGGCTGCTGGAGTGAACTTGGAGATCCACACACACACACGCAAAAAATAATGAAAATTGAATTCAAATGTTGCAGAGTTCTATCTAAATTGCCTGCTGTGAAAGTAGATATTTACGCTGCCCGGTGAACAAATGCCATTGTTTCAAGCTGTTTGTTTTCAGATAAGGATTAGAGAGTAACCAGGTTGTAGAAAAGTTTCAGTGTGTTTAGCATTGGGTCAAGCAAAGTCAAATGAATCTTGCTTTCTTGCCATAAAGCAAAAACAAACAAAAGTATGTGATAAGACTGCTGCAATGCTGGATGATTAAAACAAGTCACTCATTACACACACCATCTTTATTACCTGGTGTCAGATCACTCCTCAAGATCGACTTAACTAAACCTCACCAAGTGCTGCGGCTTTATTAGTGACAGACGAATGAAGGGTTTCGTCTGTGGTTGATCTCATGTACAGCATGCAATGTTGTTTGTGGAGTAAACCAGTAACAGACAGTCAACCTCGCTTAAGACTCTTACGCTCTGGCTGCTGCGGCTGCTGCGGCTGCTGCGGCTTCTGCGGCTTCTGCTGATCCCTGCTCATCACTAAATGGCTCATGGGTAAAAGTGTAAAAATCCCACTGACCTAGATATTCTTTCGGGGTTATACCAAGGCCACTATTGTTACTAGAAATGCACTTGTGACACATTTCCAGCGTGAGGTCTGCCTTCTGCTTGGGAGATCATTTTATGGCCTGTAATGTACCACAGTATGGCATTAAACTGATCTAAGTTACGTTTAGAGGCGGGCGATATATCGAAATTTTGCTACTATAGTGATTGGGTTGAAGATATGCAAAATATGTGTTGTTTCTAGTGGAAAAAATGCAACAAGACGCTGAATAAAAATGATATACCGGTGTATTTATTTAAAATCACTATGAAATAAGAGTATTAGGTGATATTTGTGAACGTTTGTGATTCATTTAACAGACATTTTCACTTTTGTCTGCTCTTTAAACCTCATCCAAAACATTTAAAGACATGTTTTAACACATTTTTGTCAATATCTCCCACCACGTTCATTCAGTTGCAGGTGATAAAACATGCGTTCTTACTTTGAGAGGGCTCGCCTCTCCGCAGATCTGACCAAACTGCGGAAGATTACAGGCAAAGCAATGACATCGCCGTCAAAAAGACTTAGATAGTGCACCGTTGAGCTACGATTTGTACTTTGTACTGTGATTTTGGCAGTGCTGTGCCTCAGCCGTGTGGTCATTGTCTGTGCAGTATATGACTGTTTCAAAGTGTCTCAACACCCTTCAGGTTAATGGGCCTTTTTTGTCCCTCCTAGACCTTTTCACACTTTCTACCCGTCTGCCTCTTGTAACATCCTCCAGCCTCGTCTCCTCCTTTTCTCTCTCTCGCTTTCCCCTTCTGCTGCATTTTAGCCATTGTTGCCACGGTGCAATTAGACTTGTTTTGGATACTGACCCACAAAGGGCTAAAGCGCTGATAACCCAAATTCCCACTGACACACACACAATTTCCCTCATCGTTTCTGTGTAGATTAGCAACCTGTCACAATATGTTTGATTACGTGGCCATTTAATTAAAGAAGCTAAATGCCACTAGTTCCCTCCCGCCTACATTCCTGATGCATTATAATGGGAGGACATAAAGTATATCTCAGCTGTCAGTGACTCGACACAGAAATATGGATGTCTGTGATGGATGGCCAATAACGGCACCGGTGAGTCATTTTAAAAGGAAACTCAAATTACATCTCTCTATTGTTTTTATAGTGGCTAAAGTGGATTAAAGAAGCAGGTAATGACAAGAGATAGAAATTAAGACATGAGGAAAGAGGGTTTTAAAGTAGTAAAAGCAGGACCATTTAAGTGTTTTAGAGGGCTGGGACAAAATTACATTTTTAATCAACTTACAACATGATTTATCAGTTCAATAATAATTGTGATAGCCTAGGTTAGACAAGCATGCATGTATGAAACAATTCAAATAACAACATTAAAAACATTCCTGCTCTGAAACTGATTAATGAGTGATGTGCTCAGTAAATTAATACATTATTTGTGTGGACAAATTATTCTTCTCTATTTCAAAAGAAAAATCGTATTATCATCATCAAAAGTCAGATTTCTCTTGAGTGATTAAGAAAAATGGGCTTTGTATTTCTTTCTTTTGTATAAATAATTATTCAAATACAAACTAAGTTCCTTATATGTGGTGCTGTTCTGAGAGACTTAACTGAGAAACTTATTACCAAGCAATTTATATTGGACCCAAGGTTATTCTTGTTTGGCTTCTACCCAGAGAAACATATGCGAAAGGTTAAACAAGTTTTTGTATACATGAGCATATGGCAGCTAAAAAATGTCATTACTTTGATTGAAATACAGATACAGTAAGACCTACTGCCAAATGCCCTCATTGGAAGAAATAAGACATATACTGAAGGACAAACAAAGGCTGTGACAGTGTTTGGAAGCCTTTTGTTTTGTTTGTTTTGAGTTTTACAAATGTTGTGTTGGGTGTTTTCTCTCTTGTTATGGGCACTGGGTTAAGTCTGTGCTTTGTTTCTTGTTATACCGTAATGTGTATATATATATATATATATATATATATATATATATATATATATATATTACATACACACATACACATACACACACACACACACAGTTACATTTTAAAAGTCCTTAACACACCTTTGCCATTTGTAATTCCCAAAATGTGTTCTGTGAAAACCCAACTGCCCAATGAAGTAGCTTTAGCACAGTAAGAACAGAAAAGTACCGTACCACGCAGTGCAGGCCCAGGCTTCTTAAAACACTTCATTCCTCATTCTTCAGAAGAATACACAGACAGTAGTTTGTGCTGTCGTACTGTTCTTCAGGTCTGGTCCCTGTGGGCTCATAGAGGGGTCAGTAGTCCGTGGCAGTGGTTTACTCTAGGGGTGGTAAGATGAGCCAAAGTTTTGCCTGTCAAATCACTTGTGGATGCGGGTAATTAGATTTGCATGACAGGAACAAGACTGACATGTACCTGACAGATCAGAGTGCAGCGTACAGTTTATTCACACATGTTTGTGCCTTGTGACCAACAAAGATGTCAGACATATTTAAAAGACTTTGGCGACACTCAGTTGAACGGCAGTATGTGTCAGGGTGTTTATGAAGACACTTCCACAGAAATATGTCCACTTCATGTGAAACTAGAGAACATGTCGAAAACTGGGAGCCTGTCTATGAATTTTATTTTTACATGCACACACATGGCTGACTCCAGTCTTATTGAGTGAGAGGGAAGTCAGACCTTATGTCTGACAGCTTCTACACCTCAGCTTTTACATGTTCTTTTGATATTTACTCTTGTAATACCACAATAAAATACCTTGCTATATGTGGGTAACCCACTTTAAGGATGTCATTATGAAAACTATAAATATAAAGTGATAATGGACAAGGACACTAATGGTAAAATATGCATGGAAAACATACCATTTGATATGATAATGAAAGAGATTGTTGGTTTAGAGATTTCCATACGTTTGCCTAAGCAAGCTCGGCCCCTGAAAACAAAGTAGAGAAATAGTCAGAAGATTTGCATATGTGGTAAATCACAAACGGCAAATTCGGATGGATTTCTCAAGTAAGCAAGAGGAACTAGCAATTATAAAATAAAAGGACTATAATCTAAGAGTCTCTCGTAATCATTTATACTTATAGATTTGTTAATTCATTACATCATAAAGGTACACTTTATTAATGAGCTTGTTTGTTTGCAGTCCCTTGGGCAGGATGTCTCTGAGGGGCCTGGACCCCACCTGTCCCACATCTATAAAGCGTGAGCCCTCCAGTCCCAGCTCTCAGGGCGACGTGAGCCCAGCTCAGCCCAGTCCCACCAGCTCCTCCTCGGACACCAACTCCAGCTTTGGGCTCCTCAAGAGCCACCCTCACAGCAGTGGGCTGGACTCTCCCAGTCTTTATGGCCACAGCACTGCCAACAATGCAGAGACAAACAGGTCTGTGAGCTCTGCCTGTAGCAAAGTGTTTTGTTGAATATTTGACTCATTACATTTTATGTATTTAGGAGATTCACAGAAGACGAGGGGCAGGTGAAGTGTGAGTTTATGCTGGGCACTGTGGCCAAGCGCCTGTGCCTGGTGTGCGGTGACATCGCCTCAGGATATCACTACGGCGTGGCCTCCTGTGAAGCCTGTAAGGCCTTTTTCAAGAGGACCATTCAAGGTAAAGCATGCAGGCCAGCACAGTTTTATACTTAGTGACAGTTTATGGTGCATGGCCGATAATGCCTTCCTGCATCGTATAAACCTGTTTAACAAGCAACATGGTGTGATGAGCATTTGTTTTAGCCAAAACATGCCCTGATGTATTATCTTACAGCTTCCGCCCCCTGCCTCTTAAACTGCCCGAGTCTTTGAATAAAGAATTGTTTGCAAACAGTTGATAAGAATTTAGAAGTACAGCAATCGTGTATATAGTCAACATGTTTAGGCCAAAGCTGAAAGGATAGCACTGCGCTCTGTTGGCGCAGGTCCCAGGTTAGGCGACTTTGTGTCGGCCGCTTCACATTGGGTCAAAGAGTAAACGGGATGAGAGTCTGTCAGATTAAACCAACAAATCTGATGTCAGCCTCATCAGACACTTCCTGTTCCTAATGCCGTGTGGCAGCTGAGAGCACCTGCCAGTGGCCCCATGCCACCAAACCAACGCACGTTTGGCTCCCATCATAGTCCCAAAACCAGAGGAGGGCTCACATTGTCTATTATTAGGATTTTTCTCATTGACTTGACACATGGACACATGGTGGACGTTCAAATTCAAATTGTTTGTGCACCTGTATGGCAGTATGAGTATGCAAACAATATGTAATTATTGTAAACCATATGTGTCCTACACTGTGCTATAAGCTCAAAATAAACCAATCAAACAATTACAGCAAAAGTAAACAACAAAAGCTTTGTTTTGTTCACATTTACTGTTCACATTTCCCCATAACTCTCTTTCTCTGATTTAGGTAACATTGAGTACAGCTGCCCAGCATCCAATGAATGTGAAATCACAAAGAGAAGAAGGAAGTCCTGCCAGGCCTGTCGATTTGTCAAGTGTTTGGCCGTTGGCATGTTGAGAGAAGGTCAGTTATTACCAAATAACCTATTACTTTTATACAAACCAATCACGGGTTGTAAAGGCATACGTCAACTGAGTCTAAAACCAGCACGGACAATTTCTTAACATGGACATTCCCAAAAACAATACTCAGATTGGATTTCACTGTATTAGTCACACACTGACTTTAATGCCTTTCATGTCTCGCTTAATAGTAGCAACGAAACTTAAAACGCTTGACGGTTAAACCCAACTATGCAGCTCAGTAATCAAATAAGTCTTTTCTTCTCCAAATAAAGAAAAATAAACAGTGTATATTCATTTGGCATTGCAACACTGTGAAGGAAATAAACAATTGGAGCTAAAATGTAGACGCTGCATATAGTGAATTCCACTCTGGGTCTGTAAGTGCGGTCAGGTGCTCGGTCTGCAGTCTATGTGCCTGTCCGCTGACATATTGTTGTCCAGATTTAGAAGTGACTTAAAAAGGAAAACATTAGGCACCTCCTACAGTTCGGAACACTTGCTGCTGCTTATGGCCAACAGATGATGATAAAAGAGAGACGGGGAGGGGCAAATAAACGGGTATAGGGTATTTTTGTTTGTGTTTTTGTGTTTTAAGTACAATATGAATGCTTAGAAAGTATGGATAGAACTATGCCTTGTCTAAAAGTCTAAACATATACCTCAATCAAGAAAACAATAATAAACAGTTGATAAAAATGCACTGCAAATCCATTGATACAACTAATCAACTAAAGGAATTTTCCATATTGATCGGTTAGAAAGTGAAGTTTGTTCCAAAAAAAAAGTCAATTATATCAGCTGGAGACTATAGATTAAAGTTATTCACTCAAACATGATCTATCACTTTCTAAATGACTGACATCCATCATCTTTACAAGAGTTCAGCATTGTGTAAACTTTGTCAAAACACATTTACGCGCACACCTTTGTTGTGGCGCTCCTCTGGCCTTTCTCTAAATGAGTTGCGTTTAACAGGTACACAGACATTGACAGCATCCCTCTTCCCCTGTCCTCCTGCAACACCCCCTTTCTGCCCGCTTCCCTCCCCGCTCGTAAATTCCTCCAGATGCCCTGTGGGATTCCTGGACCTCCGTGAAATGCGAACTGCCCCTCGTAACTCCAGTCGTAAGCGGCCCTCATAACGCGCTTCATCGTGTCTCGTAATGCCCCGCTTTCCCCCAGAGAGGGACAGTAAAAGGCTGAAGACAGAGGAGCAGTGCGGTTTAAGAGGCCGGCTCAGAGACATATTAAAGACACAGCTAAAGGCATATAGACCTCAGGCAGGATTTGATTAAGCCGTGTTTAGTGGCATATCTGGCATTTGTGGTCAAAATGGTCACAAACACTATTTAACACAACATGATATAAAAGGGAAATTCTGATGAATAAAAACTGCTTCCTGTTTAGTTTTGTCTTGGTGTGCTTTACATACAATCTAATAATTGCAGGTCTATATTTTAGTTTGTATTTTCAAACATAAATAACTTTAAACCCGATTGCCAGGTTATATGTAAATTGTAAGAAAAGGTTGCCTGGTGAGCCAGTCCCTCCTACTTTCTGTTTCAATGCAGGAGGGTCTGGGGCCAGACAATAGAGTAGACTTCCGCAAACTCATAGCAAATGCAAAAGACATCTCCTCTGAATAATCTTTGTCATCCAGAGCTAAATAAATCTATGACTTATTTTACAGAATTCACTTGTTGATTTTGCAGAAATCTGTTAATCAACCCTCAGCGTTTCTTTTTTTACTCTTAAGCCGCCATGTCTGCTTTGACACAAATGGACCACGCTTTTCTCTGATTGTCAATTACGGCCTTTAGAGTTGTATAGACAGGATACAGTTCCAGACTCAACATCTTTGTGTGTGATCCTGGCAGGCAAGGCAAAAGAAAAATCTCCTTATTCAAATTCATACAAAATGGTCATGGTTAATTAACTGTATATTTGAACCAGTCAAATGTGCTTTTATCAGCTGATCTCTGCATCTCTGCCAATGAATAGTCTCATAATGATGGCTATGGTTTTTATTTTGCTTCACAAGCTTCTTGATGCACTACATGAGGCCATATTCATTTCTCCCCACACGCAGCGGAGGTAAGCTCCTTTTGGAGCCACAGCTGCCATGGGCTGACTGACACAAACGTGGCTGATAATTAGCACCAGTCAATCCCTCACTCATGCATATTTCCACAAGCAATGTCAATGCCCAACAATATTATGAACCGGTCACATTGAATTTCAAAGTAAACCTTAATCTATTCTTGACCATAAAGTAAAAAGCAAATAGATAAACGCTCCTGAGCCACTGTCAGAAAACTCTTCCCATTCGTCTTCTTCACCATCAGGATCATGAAAGGAGTCGTAACCTCTGCAGCTGCGTTGTACCGGCAGCTCATGTGTACATTTGTCACAATATCTGAGAAGCGTGGGAGTGTTTACAGTAAATACAAGCTGGTAGCAGTGGTGGAGCGGGACAGAGTAACCCGGCTCAGTCTGGATCAGCTGAAGAATGACTGCCTCTGATCCTGTCTGATCGTGTGTTTTAGGAATGTGTAAAGCCCTCTCATGAGCAGGAGAGAGAGAGGGAAAGACAGTGATGAAAGACAGGAAAATAGATCCGAGGCGTGACGTATTCATCCATTTTAGACTAACAAGGCTGTGTCTGTTTTGTTATCCTGTCGCTGCTATTCTTGGCCTTTTAGTTGTCAGCACATTCCGCTGTGAAGAGTTACACTTAGCCCAATGTGTGTTTATGGCAGGTCCACAGCACACAAATACACCCGTATACACTCTCCCCCCTCAAACTTATTAGATTCAACGCGCAGCTCGCCAACAGTTGTGATGATGCCACAGAAACGTTGCTTTCCATCGTCTAATCTTGTGCCAATGACCCAGGTTAATCCACAATTACTATGGGCCCTCTGTGACAGCACCAGCGGGTCAGTTAGCTTGACCTGAGCAATCTCTTTAATGCCCACCTGTCTTCTGGAGGGCAGCTTTTCAGGAAAACTTCACCAAACCTTCACATCTAGCCTAAAGTAAACGACAAAAATTAAATATAGTAGAAAAACAACATGATTTTAGCCTTAAGCATGTTTTTAGGTTTGTACAGAGGGCTTGAATCACCTAAAGTTAAGAGTTTGTGAGGCCCATAACAAGTATGTTTATAGCTACATGCAATAAACAGACATGCATACAATCAAATCCCAACATTTTTAAACTTATCTTATCATGTGCTTTGTAATTGTCAATGATTGTAAAATAAGCTTCATAACAGTTGCGCTGGATGCCTTTAAGTTTAGCAAAGTCTAAATTCTAACCAACTGCTTTGATCAGAATAGAAACACGTTTTTAGAATTATAGCTCCAAAAATATTGGCGTACCTAAACCAATACAAGGACAAAAGGGGTAAAAAGTGTGTTAAAAAGCACAATTTAACAGCTTTATAGGCCCGTCATGATAATTACTAAATCGACTTAACGTACAATATCAAATAGATGGAACTTGGAATGGAATTTATTGCGTGTGTCTTTTCCTTGAACTAGGGAACTTATCTTATTTTTCCGGTCTTGAATGCATGTAGAGGATAATCTAATTAATGAGTCATAGATATGTTAATTATTTTGACTATATTATATCGACTATCCACAATAAAAAAGTATAATATTTATTATGAACTATACAGACTCACACACACACACACAAATTCCAGAGAGTTTTATTTGTGTATACAGGTATATATACAAAAACCTTTAGTAAGCATGTTTTTTAAACCTTTATTTGGTTAAAAATGTATTTAAAAAGTATAAAACAGTTTCAACATTATTATTTATTAAGATATATTTTCATTTGTAATAATTGTTAGGCAGGCCTAAAACTATATGCCATTGTGTAAAATGAAACTCGTTCAGAAATTGTCACACACGCGCTCCACAAATATATAATGCCCTAAAAATACTCGATGTATGGAAGCAGTGTGTGCTCAGAGGTGTATAGGGTGTTAGCGGGAGGTGTCAAGTGGCAAATAATACCCACCAAGAGCCTCTTTCTGACTGGAGTGCTCTTATAGATCTATTGAGCGCCACTATGGCAATTTACACCCCGCACACACACACACACGCACACGCACACGCACGCACACAGGTAACTCGAAACCACTATTGAAGACTTCAGAGTCAGAGAGACATGTTTCCTTTACAAGCATTAATGGTATTCTCTTGAGCAAACGGCGCTCTCTTAAACGTCCTGGGCTGCGCTGATCCGGCTGTCCTCGGACTTGTTAGGATGAGCAGTTGTCATCAGCTGCTCCTAAAGTTGTGCAGCTTGTGTTACAGGTGTGTTGTCGATGTGACCGCGTAGCTTTGGGCTCCTCGGGCCCCTCGGCGCATTCCTCTGAGCCTGGAGGGACGATTATTGAGCAACATTGAGCTGCTAAGCCGTTGTTTGCCTTCATCGTTGATTATTTGTGTTTTATTTTTGGGTGAATATCTTTTAGAGAAATTTGTTTGCTGCATTTGACCCATAAAAGTGAGCTAGTTGGTTATTCTAAACATTTCTTAGAAATGCAATATGTCAACATTTAGATAACATTGTGAATGTTGTTTGGAAGATGATACTCTATTTGAATATCAAGTTTATTGGTTATATTTTTTTTTAAAGCTGAAAAAAGCGCTCATTACATAATAGATCCATGGCTCATAATATAAAAAAATGCTATGCTGTAAACTTCCAAGTTAGGGAATAAGGTGATATTTCTATACTTTTGTAATATTTTTCTTACAGATCTTTAACGCTTGTCTGATCATTTAAACTTACAATACGTTATATAAGACATGTTCAAACACATTTCTGCAGAATATTGTCTATAGTTAAAACCATAAAACCCTAAATAAATATCAACATTTGTCAATATTGCCACTAACCCAAGTCCATGTATATAGCACATACGCAATCAAATCCAAACCGCAATTTGAACGGTTGCAATTAGTAAATTGCAAATACTGCAATGATTTCCTTTGCAAAGAAATGTCCTTGTCGGCCTTATTTCGCAAAACCCTGTTGTTTAGACTTTTCCTTGATCTATGTCAGAGCTCGTATACTGAGACCACATGTTAATATTAAAGAAACTGCCATTATTATGTGTTTAAATTGACAGCATGTGTGGTATCCGAATCAGTATTGTGTAGCAAACCTTTGTTGAGTTTGAAATGCCAGTATTGTGACAGCAGCAGTTACATGTGACTTGACTCTGTGTTCTGGCAGGTGTTCGTCTGGATCGGGTTCGCGGAGGCCGACAGAAGTACAAGAGGAGGATAGACGCAGAGAACAGCCCGTACCTGCATCCACAGAACGCCTTGCCCCAAAAGAAAACATGTAAGCACGCACTCTGCATCTCCAGTGGACTGTGACGTGCAGCGAGAAGAACATGACGGAGGAAATGACTCTGCTCATTCTAATGTTAACGCCTCAACAATTGTAAGAAACCTGAATAATGTGTTTACAGGAAAAAACACAAGTTATGCCAAATGCTCCAGCAACATTACTGGAAATCTGAACATCGAAACATAATTGGAGGAAATCGGCATTTGGTTTCGAGTTACAATATTGGTTTCCTCTGAATGACAATATCAGATTTACATAGGCCTATAGTTAAATAGATACCGAATCTATATAACAGAAGTATGGTTTGCCACTGCAGAGATATAGGTGAGTTTAGACCCTTTAAATTCCGAAATGGAGGCAAAAGTGAAGTAGAACATGATGTGATTTCAAAGGAGAAACTGCGGATTAGCCTCAGAATATAATACATGTTAAAGAAAGTGGTTTAGACAAGTGAAAACCGCTCAGATACATGTGAGGGACATCAGAGCCTGCTTTAAAGACATTTTTAGACACACTGAGCATATTTGATGAAGGCAAAAATTTAGTTTTAGGTTTTACTGGACAATTCTTACAGAAATGTTGATGATACAATAGTTTTTCCTTTCATCTACAGATATATAACATAACAAATGATGTAATGAATTTTGTTTGAAGCTTTTGTACCAGAAAAGAAAATAGTATTCAACATTTCTATGCTGAAATTTCTAAATTGCTGCTTTTTTTTTCTTCTTTTTTTTGATTATATAGAGATCTGAAGTTAGTAAAACATTGAAAACATTACAATACTTAGTCTTGCCTTCTGTTGTCTCAATTAATGAACGATTCAGGAACCGCAATAATATTCCTTTTCACTACTTTTTACCTTTATTCTAATTCTAATTCTAATCCCTTTTACATTTTCTACTTGCAGTTGGTAGTGTGACCGAAAACAAAGTGGTGTCTCTCCTGCTGGTGGCTGAGCCTGAGAGCATCTTCGCCATGCCCGACCCGACTGTCCCAGAGAGCGACATCAAGGCTCTGACCACTCTGTGCGACCTGGCCGACCGCGAGCTCGTCGTCAACATCGGCTGGGCCAAACACATCCCAGGTACACGCGCCTCCGTTCAAAGTCTGCATGCCCGTTACATAGAATACAATGTTTAATTTTGTGGGGGAAGTAGAGAGACTTTTAACTGTAGTTTGATAGAGGGATGAATAGTTGACTTATGAATGATTCTAATAAGCAATTTCAAGTAGTTTTTGGTGTTGTTGTTTGTAATTCTGTTACAGCCCATGTGTTATTTAAGGTTTGGTTACATTTAAGGGAATGTTGTGGCTTAGTGGTTAGACTGTTCATCCATTAAAGGCTGGCATATTTAAAACCTTGCTTGGACCACTGCATTACACTTAATCATAAAGATGATATCAGCAATTCACAAAAAGATGTTCAGTAATTCCAGGTTTGTGGTGCGTTCTCTCTTATCTAATCATGTCGCTTAAACACGTTCCAAGAGCCAAAAGTGAGCCAGACTGCACTACTACACCCCAGAGTCTGCCTCGGCCCCTTTAAACGGGTCGGTATGGTTCAATTAAAGGCGCAATGGACGATTTTTCGGCGATTTGAGAACGCGGGCGGAAGTGCGCATGCGCACTCCCCCGTGTGGACTGATACAACACACACGTGCGTTTGTTTATTAGCGCAACGGAGCGCATCGCATCGCTCGTCTCCCGTAGATTTCTGTCCACTTCTGCGTCAGCTCGAACTGTCTTTCTCCGTCTTCATTTTGCCCCGTACACTGAGGGAACTATATTATGATAGATCCATGCGCTTAGGCACGCGGAAACGTGGGGACGAGCCTGACGCGGCTGCAGGTGAGCGGTAGGTGCGTTTTATGATTGATACGTGGCAGGACAAATGATTTATCCATGCCACGAGGAAATATGATAAAAAATTTGCTGAAAAAATCGTCCATTCCACCTTTAAAACAGTAGAGACACTTTCGGAGCGTCCCGATTCGCTCCAATGTGAACCAGTGGAAACTAGCCACATGTTTTGGGGCTGATGGTGCAATTGTAGCATAGTTTTCACCAGGTATGGAGTGAATACACACAATTGATAAGCTAGAAAAATCTGTTTAAGTCTAAAGCATTTTGATCATTTTGTAAAGATTTTGGGGTTGAAATATTTGGGGGTTTAAGTATAAAATAGCCAGTTGTCGCAATATTTTCTGCAGCAATATCTCACTGCAAAATGCGATGGGGCCCACCGATGCCCTCGATGCTCCACACTTTAAGTCCCTAATCAGATCACAGATGGATTGTTGTGGCCGTGGATGCCAAGACGCCTGTTGGTACTGGCACCGGCGACACGTTCAGTCCGTCTCCCTGCACTCGACGCCCTCGGCCACCAGATGACCGCTGCCTCCTGAAGTTAGGTCTCATTTCTTAAGTTGCCTTAGGTAGATGTCCCGCTGACACGGAGGATGAGAAAGGACATCCTGGGTTTTCTGTTTTGGATGGGCGAGTGGAAAACATGGGAAGTGCATTGTGCGGGTTTATCGGGATTAAAATGCCAGTATACGGTTACGTTGACAGCTCTAACTGAGGATGGTCTGGCCAAGCAACAGAGATGAAAGTATGTGTTCTAACGGTAGAGAGAAAGAAAACAAATGACTGAATCTATGAATCTAAAAGTTTATTCAAGCACTAAGCGGCTATCCACTGTAATAAATGTTTGTGTCCAGTTTCTAATTGAAAAAGCCCTTGTGGAACTTAAATATAGCCTTATTGTTTGCTCTTGGATGAAAAAAAATCTCTAACAAACACGATTTGATCTATACAAGGGACTACAAGTTCATGTTAAACGAAAGCTATTTTGAACTAAAATGGTTTATAATAAATACATTTGACTAAATCCTTACCCTAATGAACCTACATTTTAACACATTCTTGTACGTTAAATGCTTTAGCTTTCGCAAATAGATTTTAAAGGACATTTTTGAGTGAGCTTTAACGCTTCGCTTTCACGTCAATACAGGCTAGAGTTTCGAATATTGTTCACTCCTAGAATTATTTTTGTTTTCGTTTCTTTATCTGCCATTGTTAGCCTCGCCCGAAACATCACCTAGGAAACACCTGTGTTCTTTTGTGGATGCGTGATCTCGGGAATGCTTACAAAACAAACGCAGCAGCTGTGGCAGGTCCGGCATCTTAATTTGTCTCTGCATTTCCTCAAATGCATCATTTCCCCCCCCCCCAGTTTCTCATCAGCATTTCTATTGTTATGAAAAGCATGGTAACGTCTCTCCTGTCAGAACTCACCCTCTGGCTCCAGCTGTCCACTTCTTTTCCACTGTTGTCGTCATAAAAAGTCAGACTGATGGGAAGTATTTGTAGCATTTTTGCCAGCAGAACAGCAGTGCCACGGATGGAGCAGATTTACCCCAGAGGCTGCAAAACACACAAACACGGAGACAAAGAGACCAAATGTTTACTATCGCTGCAATAGCATCTTTTCAATATTCAAAATTAAAGCTTGCGAAGTTGTAAGATTGATTCCTGACTAATACAAATTGCTGAATGCCCTCCTTGCTCTTCTACCACATTACACGCTATACTGTCCAATAAAGCCTACTGGGCAAAAACTCCTCTCAAAAACTGCAATGCTGAGCTAAATTACATATTGTCCATGACCACACACAACATGCTAAAGTTGAAAAAAAGACTACCGTGCCTAAAATGTTAAAACTAGCACACATAGCTAACACATTATTACAGTTCACACATTGGACAGACATTTCACCTCTTATAGATCCCCTAGATAAAAGGGGATCTGTCCTCAAGATGATGCAAAATAGCAGCACAGAACAATAATGGCCATCTGAAAAAATGACAGCGACAAAAACAGATCTTAAAGATGGTGCCGCCCTAGAAGCGTAATGGCTGTGTCATATCAGCTCTGGGTGAGTGGCATGCTACACCGCCCTGTGCGCTGAGACGACCAGAGTCCTGGGCAAAGAAACCCCGGCCATCTGAGTTCTTTGCCCCGGGGGAGGTGAGTGTGAGCGGGCCACTGTTAGGGCCGCTCTCCCTTTGCCTCTACGTCAGCTCGTATCAGGCAGATTGACAGTGACGTGCGCTGGAGTCTGAAGGGCAGACTGGCAGATGAGCTGGCTAAAGACCAACTGCCCGTTCGCGTGTGGCCTTTTGAGTCCGCTGTGAGCTGGCATTCGGACCTGAGCGTGAAAGCAGCCGCCGCCGATCTGTGACGCCGTGATAATACAGAGGCAATTGTTTTCTAAACGTCAGATGTTCCTGTTTATTTTGCTGAAAGAAAATGTAAGTGGTTGTGTCAGGAAGGGCTGTAATAATGTTCATGCAAAACACCACTACTTGAATGTAAAGATGTGACCCCAAAGAGAAAGGAAAAACGTAAAGACAATGATTGAGTGAATGAGTGAGAAACTGCTATGTTATTTTAAGATATTCAAATAGGTCAAAATGTAATCTAATATATTCCATCCCATCATTTGCCGACATACCTCATTATCCTATTATAGTTGTAAATATTGAAAAGTATAATTTAGATTCCGCTTGTGTTTGACAATACATTTGACTGGAAACTGTATCTATTGGCATTGTACCAATATTGCGACATTTCCATTGTTAAGCCGGCTCGTCAGGTCCCTTGTACCTAATCAATGTTCAAGTGCCACAATACGGATCCCTATTGGCCAATGAAACCCCGTAAAGACGCGTTTCAAATCAATCGGGGAGTGACGGTGGACAAATTGGCGCCACACACACCTCCCTGTGATGGCCGTAAAGAGCGGTGGATCCTGATAACTGTCACTGATGGTGTCAAATATAAAAACAGCCCACGCGCCATCCCCTCAGCCTTGTAAAATCATCTGTTTAATTACAGCGGGAGAGAGATGCCTTTATGAAGCGGACGTGCTGGTGTTTAATGTGCTCATGTGGGGTGTAATTGTTAATCAAAGTGGGTGTGTCCCCTGGAGATTAATTAAATTCACAACCTATTCAATCCCTCTGTCCTTTGTTTGCCCTTTACACAATGTCACAATCCTCTGAGAAAAACATTATTAGTGATACAGGGGCTAATTTGATCCAAAATCTTAATTAGTATAGTGGACCTTGGTTTACCTCTTGGGCTGTAGTTGACTAAAGAAAGTCGTGCTCGACTAAAGACCCCGTGTATTATTAATAGACTGAAAGGTGGGGGGGCGGGGCGTGGCACTGGCAAAAGCTCTCAAAATCCAGCAAAGAAAATAGCACCTTGAGCAAAAACAACATCAAGTACTCGTGAACAGCAAGTGAAGAAGGCAGATTAAACTGTCCAGTCACAACCCAAAACTCCAGCGAACTCACTACATGTCTTCTCCTTTCTAAAGATCTGCACATAAATCTATATTATCCAAATAAAAGAATTAGCAAACTAAAAAAAAGACAAAAAATCTGGTTGACAAAGACACCATCAGCCGATGAATCGACTTAAAGACTAAAGAACTACAAAAGCTCACCATTCTTACATATTCTGCTTTTTGGTGATATTTAGAATTTAACTATAACATAAGTAGAATGTATAATTTTTAATTTTGTTCATTGTAAACTTAAATATTGATTTAAAAAGGCTCAATAATAGAAACTGGTTTATTGATTTTCTGTTCAAAACTGCAGATCTGAGAAGCCCTGTTCCCTTTAATAAGGCTACTTTAAACTGGTTCAAGCCTCATTACCCTTGTGTTTTGGTGGTGGCTTTTTGAACACAAACAAGTCATGCATCCGTAGATGAGCTTATGTTTATTCTTTGGACTCTTCTGACTAAATTCTGACTGTTATTTTTACTGTAAATAGTTACTGTTGTCTTTGCAATGTCTGTATACAGTGAGGAAAGTAAGTAAGTGAACAAAGTTCTCCCACTTAGAAATTATGGAGGGTCTGAAATTTTCATTGTCTGTGCATTTCCACTGTGAGAGACACAATCTAAATTAAAAAAAAATCATTCAATCATCAATCATCAGAAATCACATAGTTTAAAATAATTTATGTTATTGCTGCAAATAAGTATTTTAAAACCTGAGAAACTCAATGTTAATATTTGGTACAGAAGCCTTTGTTTACAATTACAGAGGTCAAACGTTTCCTGCTGTTCTTGAACAGGTTTGCACACAGCAGGGATTTTGGCAAACTCCTCCATGCAGATCTACTCTAGATCTGTCAGGTTTCAGGGCTGTTGCCGAGTTTGAACTCCCTCCAAATATTTTCTATTGGATTTAGATCTGGAGACTGGCTAGGCCACTCCAGAACCTTGATATGCTTCTTACGGAGCCACTCATTGGTTATCCTGGCTGTGTGCTTCAGGTCATCGTCATGTTGGGAAACCCAGCCATGACCAATCTTCAATGTTCTGACTGAGGGAAGGAGGTTGTTACCCAAAATCTCATAATACATGGCCCCATTCATTCTCTCCTTAACACAGTGAAGTCCTGTCCCCTGTGCAAAAAGCACCCAAAAGCATGATGTTTCCACCCCCATGCTTCACAGTAAGGATGGTGTTGTTGGGATGGTACTTATCTTCCTCAAAGCATGACAAGTGGAGTTTATAATCTGATACTCTGGATCATCCAGACAGTCATTGACAAACTTCAGATGGGCCTGGACGTGTGCTGACTTAAGCAGGGGAACCTTCTGTGCAATGCATGATTTAAAACCATGACGACGTAGTGTATTACCGATAGTAACCTTTGAAACTGTGGAACCAGCTCTCTTCAGGTCATTGACCAGCTCCTCCCGTAGTTCTGGGCTGAATCCTCACTTTTCTAATCATCATTGATCCACCACGAGGTGAGATCTTGCATGGAGCCCCAGTTCAAGGGAGATTGACAGTCATCTCTAGCCTTTTCTATGTTCTAACAATTGCTCTAACAGTTGATCGTTTTTCCCAAAGCTGCTTGCCAAATGCCCTGTAGCCCTTTCCAGCCTTGTGGAGGTCTACAATTTTGTCTCTGGTGTCTTCTGACAGTCTCTTTGGTCTGGTCCATGGTAGTTGGAGTGTGACTGATTATGGGATGGACTTTATGCAGCTAACGAGCTCAAACAAGTGCTGCTAATTCAGATTAACAAGTGGAGAAGAGGTGGACTTTTTAAAGGCAGACTAATTTTTGCTGATTTAAATACTTATTTGCAGTAATAACACACTAATACATTATTTTAAAATCATATTTGATTTCCAGATTTATTTTCAAAGATTCTGTCTCTCACAGTGGAACTGCACCTACAGGGAAATTTTCAGAACCCTCCATAATATCTGAGTGGGAGAACTTGCAAAATTGTAGGTGTTCAAATACTTGTGTTCCTCACTGTATGTAGTCATGTTATGTGCCTGTCTGCTGGTCTGTCTGTCTACAAGGTTAATGTTTAATTCCGTGTAATGCTTTGTAATGTGACTGCTGATGTCTAGTAGAATGTTTATGTTTTTTTGGCTAAGGACAACGGATGAAGTGTAGTTATTGTGCTAAATACGATATATTTATGTTATAGCTGCTGCTGACACATCGATTCATGTGTACCGTCATAATTCAAATAAAATAAATAAACAAAACAAAGTATTATGTTAATTCTGGGACCATTGCCATATGAAAAGAAGTTACCTCTTCAAGCTAACCTAATAATAATCATATGTTGTGTTGTGAAGTAGCTGCCTGGTCTATAAGCAGTTCTGTTTCATGTGTTTCCCTTAGGCTTCCCGTCCTTGTCTCTTGCTGACCAGATGAGCCTCCTGCAGAGTGCCTGGATGGAGATTTTAATTCTGAGGGTGGTGTTTCGCTCGTTGACCCTTGAGGATAAGCTGGTGTACGCCGAGGACTACATCATGGACGAGGAACAGTCCAAACTGGCCGGACTGCTGGACCTCAACAACGCCATCCTGCAGCTGGTGAAGAAGTACAAGAGCATGAGCATGGAAAAGGAGGAGTTTGTGATTTTGAAGGCAATTGCACTCGCCAATTCAGGTACATGAAGTTTGATTTTATTATCAATTATTTATTCCTGTCTGTGTTGAAAGGGAGTGCAATCTGTTCAAGCAGCTATTATCAAAATAGCGGTTCACCCTGGGCAGTTCTTGTAAGTTGCAGGTCTATTATGAGCTCACTATGTGTCCACCAGAAGTGATCAATATAATAATTAATTATTCACTCTTACTCTCACAAAACCATACGCGTGTAAAACCCGCTCCATACAGGCCTAACACTACTCTATTCAAACAGAGAGAGATTGTGGAATTTAATAATGTTAATAATTTTACTTAAACTATTAAAGGATGCATTAGTTTGTGTTTTTCTGGGTTTATGATTTATGATCATGTGTTGTACCTGTGATCATGTGCGGTACCTGTGATCGTGTGCGGTACCTGTGATCGTGTGCGGTACCTGTGATCGTGTGCTGTACCTGTGATCAAGTGCTGTACCTGTGATCAAGTGCTGTACCTGTGATCAAGTGCGGTACCTGTGATCGTGTGCGGTACCTGTGATCGTGTGCTGTACCTGTGATCGTGTGCGGTACCTGTGATCAAGTGCTGTACCTGTGATCAAGTGCTGTACCTGTGATCAAGTGCGGTACCTGTGATCGTGTGCGGTACCTGTGATCGTGTGCGGTACCTGTGATCGTGTGCTGTACCTGTGATCGTGTGCTGTACCTGTGATCGTGTGCTGTACCTGTGATCGTGTGCTGTACCTGTGATCGTGTGCGGTACCTGTGATCGTGTGCGGTACCTGTGATCATGTGCGGTACCTGTGATCAAGTGCTGTACCTGTGATCAAGTGCGGTACCTGTGATCATGTGCGGTACCTGTGATCATGTGCTGTACCTGTGATCATGTGCGGTACCTGTGATCATGTGCGGTACCTGTGATCGTGTGCTGTACCTGTGATCAAGTGCTGTACCTGTGATCGTGTGCTGTACCTGTGATCGTGTGCGGTACCTGTGATCATGTGCTTTACCTGTGATCATGTGCTGTACCTGTGATCGTGTGCTGTACCTGTGATCAAGTGCTGTACCTGTGATCAAGTGCTGTACCTGTGATCAAGTGCGGTACCTGTGATCATGTGCGGTACCTGTGATCATGTGCGGTACCTGTGATCGTGTGCGGTACCTGTGATCATGTGCGGTACCTGTGATCATGTGCTGTACCTGTGATCGTGTGCTGTACCTGTGATCGTGTGCTGTACCTGTGATCGTGTGCTGTACCTGTGATCGTGTGCGGTACCTGTGATCGTGTGCGGTACCTGTGATCATGTGCGGTACCTGTGATCAAGTGCTGTACCTGTGATCATGTGCGGTACCTGTGATCGTGTGCGGTACCTGTGATCGTGTGCGGTACCTGTGATCATGTGCGGTACCTGTGATCGTGTGCGGTACCTGTGATCGTGTGCGGTACCTGTGATCGTGTGCTGTACCTGTGATCGTGTGCTGTACCTGTGATCATGTGCGGTACCTATGATCGCGTGCGGTACCTGTGATCGCGTGCTGTACCTGTGATCGTGTGCTGTACCTGTGATCGTGTGCTGTACCTGTGATCGTGTGCGGTACCTGTGATCGTGTGCGGTACCTGTGATCGTGTGCGGTACCTGTGATCGTGTGCGGTACCTGTGATCGTGTGCTGTACCTGTGATCGTGTGCGGTACCTGTGATCATGTGCGGTACCTGTGATCAAGTGCTGTACCTGTGATCAAGTGCGGTACCTGTGATCGTGTGCGGTACCTGTGATCGTGTGCGGTACCTGTGATCGTGTGCTGTACCTGTGATCGTGTGCTGTACCTGTGATCATGTGCGGTACCTATGATCGTGTGCGGTACCTGTGATCGCGTGCTGTACCTGTGATCGTGTGCGGTACCTGTGATCAAGTGCTGTACCTGTGATCAAGTGCGGTACCTGTGATCATGTGCGGTACCTGTGATCATGTGTAGTACGTATGATCATGTATAAAACAAAGAAAATAAATCTTATTTTCACCAACAATAAGGTCAAACTAACGTTACCGTTCTGACAGACTCCATGCAGATTGAAGACACAGAGGCGGTGCAGAGACTCCAGGATGTCCTACACGGAGCTCTCCAGGACTATGAGGGCATACATCACCCAGAGGACCCTCGGAGAGCAGGCAAACTGATCATGACGCTGCCCCTCCTGAGGCAGACCTCTGCACGGGCCGTACAGCACTTCTGCAGCATCAAACAGGACGGGCGTGTGCCGATGCACAAACTGTTCCTTGAACTGCTGGAGGCAAAAGCCTAACACAGACATCCCACCATTAGCGTCAGCATAAACTCAATGAAGAATTGAAGGTCTATTAATTTTGCCTGCATTCAAATCTGCTCAGACCTGGAAGTCAAAAATAATGGAAAGCTGCTGGATTATTTTTGTGCCCCTTTGTCCCAGTGTCCTATAATTTTTCTCTTTTCTGAATGAAGACTGCAAATACAGATATTACACTAACTGTGTACTGGCCTGCAGCTGGGTCAGAGAGAAATTAGGGACTTTGAAAAACTGAAGGCTCACCTTCTCGAGACATCAACATTTTTATGCCAAAAGAAGAGCTTCTTTGTCAAGAGACTTCTCTTATACTTGAAAATTATGGATTATTTCTTCCATCTTGAAGCTTGTTAATACATCCTAGTGCATTTAGAGAGCCTTTTAATGGTTTAATTTTATTTGTCAATTTTGTACAGACAAAATAAATGTGTCCTAAGAGGCAAGTTTTGCCAAAGATTAAAATACTGCACTGCATACTATTAAAAACACCAGCAACTGTCCACTATAAAACGATGTGGCCTGTGAGACATTCACATTGCAGTGTATTGCAACATTTAGGTCCATCTCAGAAAAAGCAGATGAATAACGGGAATAGCTAATGTAATCCACTCAAACAATGAAAGCCTCTTTGGTTTTAGCAGAAATGTTCAGGGAAAGTAATGTCAGAAAATGACTCAGTGACAGCATGTATTTATTTAAAAGTGGCTGTTTCTTTTATTGTTGCTTTGGCATTTATGGAGTGTAGAAGAAAGAAATGACATTCAATGATTTTTTAACATATTTTTAAATTGTAACATAATTTTATATACTTGCTTATGCCACTATAGCACTGATTAATAGCATATCATGAAAATCAAGTATACATTAAATAGAAGTGTACTTAATATGTTGTAGACACGATAATAAATAACTAACAAAAACTGTAAGGAAGAGATTAATGTCAAGATATAACTGTATGTATAGGATGAAGTTTGTGCACTACTTTGCCTTTTAGCCATAACGTTTGGGGAAATTGGTGGTGGCCCTCTTTTACTGTCTGTGTCTTGTGTGAAGAATAGTTAAACTTGGAAATGGTCTTTTACGCACATCTAAAATGAAGGGAAGGAATCTATACTCAGAAGAAGTGTGTTTTTATTAGGGTACTGTGACACTATCTGTATATTATTTGAATAGGAGAGCAATATTAAATGTATACTGTACCTTTTGCTGTATATAAACGTTATGTCTTATGCCAAGAGAGATGTTCAAAGATGCAAATAAGCTTTTGTTAGGCTGTTGTGCTGTGCTATCATTCTCAGGTGGATTCTTGGGCAATAAAGATGATCCCTTAATGCGGAGCTTGCATCTAAGTGTCATCTTTCTGTAGCAACTGAAACACTTCATAACCAATTCATTACGGCCTAGTAAGTGGATTTGCTGTGCTGTCTGACGATGGACTGTCATCTCCAAGTCAGGCCCATTATGGCACTTGGAGCCCTTTCATAGCTCAGTTGGATGGAGATTTATAATTAACAGCCATAATGTAATGAAGTCTAGCAGTGGCTCCAGGGACGGTCGTCATCACAATACTGAAGGCTGATACAGAAGCTAAGACAAAATGTCCCCTTGTCCATTCCCCCAGCCATATAGTGGGCGGGCCCTGCATGTTAGAGTTTTAAGCATTATAAAATAGACCATTTTTCAGAAAGGAATTGAGTAAGGAAGTCTTCTTGAATTGTTTTGAGTTTGATTATTGAGGAATAATAATTAATTTTCATCATTATTTTTTGATGATACAAATTGAATAGCCTACATAGTGAATTATTAAATTGATTAAATTGGACATAACACAATTCTGTTGAAATCGGCTTTGTTATTTTCTTTAAACTAAACCAGTAATAGTAGTTTTCTTGATCTTAAATCTATATTAAAACATGGTCTTAATTGCAGCCCACCAGGAGAGGTAGGTAACATTTTTTCTGTAGTAACATTTTTGCTCAAATCCTCATTTATGTTTTTGACAGAAAACATACAAAATATATTTATAGAAGCCAGTTTTTGCATTTATCTAGACATGATATTCATTGATATGAACTTACATTAAACGTGCGTGCTAGGTAGGCTAACTAGCCGCCTAGCCATGGGAGACTCATAATAGATCCATGGGGAAACTAGCCTAGAAGATGCTAATTGCTTCTCATTCTAATTAAAAAGCAAACCAGCAAAATTACATTGTGGTTTATTTTGTAAAACTGTGGCAATGCAATCAAAATAAAAGAAGACAATGCCATCAAACAAGATGACTAGAAGATCAGTAGTGCAGTGGAAATAAACAACAGGGAATTATAGTAGGCTAACTAAAATCTAATTAGTCTTTCATTAAAAAGAAGGACAATGAGTAGAATCAAGACTCTTAAATTGGGATTTTATGCCTATTTAATGGCAAACGTGCTACATACAATTGTGTATATTGACAACATGATAGGAGCCTTGTGTTATTAGTTGTTGGGTGTGACAACGATTAATTCATTATGAAATTTCCCCATGTGGGACAATAAAGGAATATCTTATTCATTTTGGCGGTTAATTTTAATCATCTCTTTTTGCCGCATTTTGAGATTTTTTATCAACCTACAGATATTCCCAATATTAAAATGTTGCATATTTTCTTAGCAACATTCATAATAATTTAGATTTTGACATATTTATCTTATTCATATAAGATAGAGTTGTCTTAATTGTTGTCATATTGCTGCCCAGGAAACACAGCCCTGACCAGGGGCAGAATGAGAAGAGTCCTAAGAAGGATCCCTGAGGTGCCCCACAGTGAAGCCTTTCAGGACATTTGGACAAAGTGCAGTTTTTCAGCACATCAGTCTGAGGTAAGTGAGTTAGAATTCTGAGTGAAACGTCTGCCTAAATGAGTTAGTATGTGTCTGGTGCGTCGGAGGGCCACAGACAGCAAGTGATGGATGGGGCCCTGCGGCGATAAGCTGTGAAAATGGCTGATTCTGGCACTCAAGGGTGAGATCACTTCCTCAATAAAAACACATTGTTCTGAATCATCAAGGCTAGATATGAATGTTGATTAGGTAATTATTAGACAAATGGGAGTTGTCTGTAATGATTAAAAAGAGGGCATCTAGTAACAATGAAAAACCATGACCCTTTTGAACATTGAAGGTTCAACATTTTATCAGCCATCCTCACATATATTTAAACTGAGGATATATTTTGGTCATTAGTAATATGGTAGAAAAAGATTCAGTTGTTGTCATCTAGACTGTTTTTTTGGAAAAATGATTAGTAATATGTATGTAATGTATGTAGTGGTAAGTTGTCTAGCACTGGGCTAATTGTTGTTGTATATAAATATTTGTAATTATAATATAATTAGTTATAGCATTAATGTACTACTAATGTCAAAAAACATTAATTAAATGTAAAAAAATTAATCAAACGTATACTACTTTAGAATAGTCTCTAATTTGCTAAAAACTATCCAAAAACTCCCTTGATGTAGAAACAAAAAGCACTCTTTTGTGTCGCCCATTGAGGCAACTGCTGTTGTGATTTTGGGCATTACAAAAATAAATTGAATAGAGTGTATTATGTATGTACTTCTCCATTAGTTGTTCAAAGTATAAAAGTTGTATTGCATCCTGCAGCAGTTGCACTGACACAAATGATTACTGAATCTGCTGCTGTTCCTCTGGTCTGTCCTCTCCACCGAGCTGACGTACAACTGTGAGATGAACAGTTAGAGGCGACCTGGAAAAGAGCATTTGGCACCATCTTCTGTCTCTCGCTGAGCGTAATTCCATTTAATCAATTAATTAAAATTAAAATATACATATACATATCCTGAGGCTTAAAAATGTAAAAATTAAGAAAAAAAATGGAATTAGACATTCTAGCGGCTCACATTTTTCACATATTGGTACCACCTAGATAAATATTTTACCCTCTGGGTGCCACCTGTTGTAAGGTGTGAAACAGGACTTTTCCTACTTTAAAATAGGGCTAAACCAGGTCTCAAGAAGGATTAGATCGTTTCTGCTGTAGCTCTAATCAAGGTCTATAAGAAATGAAAAATAAATAATAAAATATTTTTTAAATCCTTTTCATTAAGCAAACTGTAGACTTTCAGAGGAAAAAACACAGTTTCAGAAACACTAGGTCATTATCGGGTCAATCAAATGAAGATGTGACTCAGGAATGCCAGAGAAACAATACTCACAGTGTTACTGTTACCAAGGCAATACGCTGCAAAAGTCTATTACTGGTAAAATATGTTTGAAGCATTAATATTTGGTCTCCAGCTTTTACAATACAATATAGTTGTTGTCTACTGCCCTCTTGTGGAAAAGCTGCACGGTAACGTACCAATATTCAGGCCATGGCAAAATAATGGTCTGCACAGAAAAATATAAATGTTGTTAATGCTTTGTGTTGATACATAAAAACGTTATGTGAAAAGCACAGTCAACTGGGTAAAAGAGACACATTTCATTTAGAAATGGCTCTGTTCCAGTATTTAAAACCACTTTACTTTAAAGGCCAACATTATGTTCATTAACTACATCTGTTATTATTTCCATCATTGTCCTGTTTCAGCAATTAAAGGTGCTATGATAGCATATGCAAAAAGGATAGGGCCTCTCCAGGTGAAGTGAAATGGGACACCTGGCTGTTACCATGGCACTGCTGCGGACAGGCAAAGGCTCACGGGACGTCAGATGGTCAGATAATTCCACAGAACAGCGAGTGGTGAACTATTTTACATCTTCACTTTCGAGGAACATATTTTATTAACCCAACAAAAAGCTATTATATCAGATATTTTTGGAACTTGTGGACATTAGTGATCAGGTGTAAAATATTGATGGTGCGACAGGTGTGACCTTCTGATCCATGTATCACACAACGAGGGGCTGCCAGCACCCCCATCCCCGGCCCAACCACGGACCTCAGCACTGGTGAGTCTTTCTGTTGGGACCAGGCCAACAACCAAGAATGTATTCATGTCTCTCTGTGTTAGCTTCTTGTCCAGGTTTAGATCAGCCCTTTACTATTCCAAAATACCTTAGAAAGC
The DNA here is from genome assembly GCF_026437365.1 of Eucyclogobius newberryi. Taxonomy (NCBI): domain Eukaryota; kingdom Metazoa; phylum Chordata; class Actinopteri; order Gobiiformes; family Gobiidae; genus Eucyclogobius; species Eucyclogobius newberryi. Next base: position 25,870,233 of record NW_027315723.1, on the reverse strand, counting down.
CACAGAAATAATATGAATTGTTAATAAGACATTGCATTCCGTTACTGTTTTACGCTCTACATTGTTGTGATCCACTTTCTCTCCTGCTTCATAGACTTGTACAAGTTGCAAAAGACACACAGTTATCCTCTACAGTCGCCTGCAATATTAATGTTATCACTTGTGTCCCACAGATGCAGCAGGTGCCACTCCTCCGGGGGCAGAAGGAGGGGAGCGTGGGGCGGATGGGGCACAGGCTGACACGCCGGTCCACAAGGAGCTGTGGTTCATTGTTGTTATGGCAGCCATCGCCCTGCTGGTGCTGGCCATTATCGTTGCTATTGTGCTGAATAAGGTGTGTTCAGACACATATATCACAATGAATGTTGATGGTGACGTAAAGAAACGCAGTTACTGAGTCTTTCATTGTGGCACCAGGCCCTGAACAAGCCCCCCTTCAACAGAGAGAGGCCCCCGCTGGTGGCAATAACCATGGAGAAAAGGAGCCCCATGGCTGTGTACCCGCCCAGCAACTCTATGTTGGTGAGCAGCAAACACACACCCAACAGACCAGGGCATAAGTACTACAGACCAGGGCATAAGTACTACAGACCAGGGCATAAGTACTACAGACCAGGGCATAAGTACTACAGACCAGGGCATAAGTACTACAGACCAGGGCATAAGTACTACAGCATAAGTACTACAGACCAGGGCATAAGTACTACAGACCAGGGCATAAGTACTACAGACCAGGGCATAGGTACTACAGCATAAGTACTACAGACCAGGGCATAAGTACTACAGACCAGGGCATAAGTACTACAACATAAGTACTACAGACCAGGGCATAAGTACTACAGACCAGGGCATAAGTACTACAGCATAAGTACTACAGACCAGGACATAAGTACTACAGACCAGGGCATAAGTACTACAGACTAGGGCATAAGTACTACAGACCAGGGCATGAGTACTACAGACCAGGGCATAAGTACTACAGACCAGGGCATAGGTACTACAGCATAAGTACTACAGACTGTAGTGCACTCATGTGTCCAGTGTTATTAGGACCACCACTGTAATCTTATCTTAACTCAATAAATATTGACCTCCATGCCAGCTGTGTATGTATTTCACAAAGGTCAAATGATATTCATACTTCTTGTGCAAAGACTTACAAATGTAAACGTTCCCCCCAGTTTGACACAGTTCCAGACACAATTGGCTTCTCCAACAGTGTTACACTCAAAGGCTTCACCCTAAAGATTGAGGTACAAAACACCACAGAATGATAGTGTCTGACTCAAACGTGTCACTGATAGTACCGTGTTTGTCCACCAGGAGGAGGTAGAAGGCAAATGTGAGGAGGACCTTGGGGACGAGCTGGGGATATTGAGCGTTAACTCTTTGAGGCGCAGTGTGAGCCAAGTGATGGACGGGAAGTCTCTGACAGGAGACAGTGAGATTTGGGACCCCAACATCTCCGGCCATGACAGTGGGATGGTGAGGGACCCAAAAAATGTATGCCACATGCATGCAAAAGCTTGGGGGCTTTGTTCGTCTTTCATTGTTCATTTTATGGTTTTATTTTTCAGTTTATGGACGATGAGCAGTTTGTTGACTCCATCAAAGGCTTCAGTACAGTGAAGAAACAGCACACCATGTTCACTGATACTAACCTGTGACCTGAGGATGACCTTTGACCTGAAGGGATTAGCTTTACTGTAAATGTCTTAATCTCTGTTTTTGTTGTTCGGAGACACAAAACCAAAGCTATGAACTAGAACTATGAACTTTGTACTATTATTTATACACGTGTTGTAGATGCCACTAGACACTACTGTAAAATATTATTGTATTAATAACACATTTATGGCGTTGCAAACATTTTTCCAACTAAAAAAACAAGTGTAAATCTTCACTGCAGAGGTCTTACTAATGTGCCATTTATCTGCGTTTGCCTTTTCCCATAGAACATCTTCAGTAACAAAGCCTAATGCAAATAATGTTTAGATACACAATAAAAGTACAGTTAATGCAGGGTCTTCACAGTTTTTTTTATTTGAAATAAGTCAAAATGTGGGCACAAACAATGGTACCATAACAGTCAATAATAAAAGGTTATAAAACAAACATGTACATTATAAATTAATGTCCTGCGGTACCACATGATGAGACAGTAAACATAAAACCCCTTCATTGGGGAATGACAAGTATTAAAAACAAAAGGTTGTCCGTTCAATGTACAAAATGATCAGGCATTTTAAAAGGAGGCCTCATCTCCTGGCTTGTTATGATAAAAATAGAAATCTCTAATTGTCAAGACTCTTGTTGATATGTTACATGCTAAACACCTTTCAATGACATCAACGGCCTGAACCCCAACAGTAAGATATGTACAGTTAGTGTCATCCATTTCCATTGATTGACTTTTTCCCTTCTTTTTTTTTTTACTGATTTGTGTCCATCACTGCGACATGCGTTTCTCCCTTTTTTGGTTGCGTCAAACACTCATTTTGCTTTCGATCTGTAAAGTGCATGCGGCTCATGCTAGTTTTCAATGCTCTGCGCTGGCAACATGAGAAAGAGCTGCTACATAGAGTCTAACGAGAATAACAAAATTGATTGGAACCACCTCTGTAATTCCACATCCAGCATCTTTCTTATTCTCTCTTTCCGTAACTTCCAAATCAATGTACGATTAAATAGCTAATGATTGAATAAATGTTACGTCTAGTGTCACTGCAAAACAACAAATGATTCAAGTTTTGAGGCGTTTCCATCTCTGTGCTATTGCCATTATTCTACCACCACAACAACTAGAGTGCATTTCACTTGATAACAAAGTTCAAAATCAGCATAATTTTCAGTCTACGTAGGAAGCTAGTACGTATATTTCCTGCTAAAACAATGATATTGCAGTTGTTTTTGACACTATAACCACTGAGGGAGGAACCTGAGAGCTACTCTAGACCTGACTTTGGGAGGAGCACCTGTGTTCGCTGGCGAGCTTTTAAGTTGGACACGTTTGTTATAGTCACTGCTGTATATTTAAGGATTTTTTTATGCAGTGACGTTAAAGCAAACCGTGCAGGGGAAGCTCTTAAGTCTGGAAACCTTCTAAACCAGCCACACTGACGAAGACTAGCAAGATGTACGAGCGTCGAGGGCTTCACTACATGAGAGAAACATCAGCTAAAACTAATACTAATCATGTGCACGATATAAGAGAAAGCAGTAAAGGCGAGCAATTCTGCCATAAAATGAGGTGGATTTAGCGTCTAAAACATGAGGTATGACATGTAAAAAGCGGGAGTGAGGGAACAGCCTCTAGGCAGCAAATACAAAGGACTCATGAAAGCGGTTACTGAACGATACCAACGAAACCATTTTCAAAAATATATGGTGTGTTCATTCAGCAAGTCCTTCGGTTTAGTTTCCTTTTTTTCGAAAACTACAAACAGTGCAAGTTCTTATTTGTGTACAAAATATTTCATCGGTTAGAACATTCCATCCAAAAGCGAAGATCAAGTGTCATTCTCCGATTGCCGTGCGACTAAAGCGCTCGTCGTCGGTCCTTAGCGAGCGAAGGTTTCATTCCCTTTTCTTAAAAATGACGTGCCAAAGCCATCAAGAATCCAGGCAGGGGTTACCAAGATGCATTTGTTCAATTTAAAAAAAACAGACCTGCCGCTTAGCCAGAAAAGCTTGCTCAAATTGCCTAAAAATAATGCTGGACTTAAAATTCTTTAGGGAAAATATTCTAGCTAATACTGAGTACTGGCATCATTGTGCAGGCTGTACGTATACATCAACCAGGCGTTAAAAAGTTAAAAGGTTATCAACTACAATAAGTAAATTAAGTTAAAACTAAATGCGATAAGTCAGTTTAAAAGTGGAAGGCTCGGGTTCATTTTGGGTAAAGCCAGAACCTTCCGCGACGTTCCTGAAGGCTCTGGAAGCGGGAGGCGGGGCCGAGGCTTCACGTCGGACACAGAACTGCAGAGACACAAAGCGTGACGTCGTTGGAGACAGCGGTTTATTCATGATTTCATCGACAATGTGACGACTGCGGAGGAGATGAGGAGCGGTGCGAGCTACGGGGTGAAAAGTGAGCGGCTACGAGCTGGACATGGTCGAAAACGTACAAACACGTGTCGATGAAGTGCCTCGGTTTCCACGGCAAAAGGAAATGGAATTGTGTCGACTGGACAAAGGGTTTGAGAGTAAGAAGGTTTCCACGCTTCTTTAAGATGGAGAAACGTCTTAAAACCTTTGTGCACTCAACAGAATCCAATTTTCTTTAGCCATTTCTTCCATCTATCTAAAATGATCTGAAAAAGTCCAATTTACGGCCATTTCTGTTTTCCATCCATGGGTTTCAGAATGATAAGTAAATTAACACTGGTACCATAGCGATCGGGACGTCAAGAAAATTTGGTTGATCGATAATTCGAGTCGCATTATAAATCGTAAAAACAACCAAAAAATAATAATCGACACAATTTTAGAAGATAAATTTGCTATAGTCCAAAAAATAAACCTAAATGTAATAGCTTTTAATCACTTTTTTTGTCTTTCGGAAAGTTAAAATGTCACAAACTTGAGGAACAGTAATATGTTAGACCACGGGAATGGATTTCACAGCCTTAATGCTCGTGAATAACTGTTAAATCGTGATGTTTTTCCTCACAATAATCGCAACGCTACGATTTGATACCGTTACATCACGACATGGCGATTAACACAAATATTTGATCTTTTTAATGGGGGGAAAAAGTCCTCAAACGCTGCATTAAACAGGAAGCTGAAACCCATGAATAGCAAAATTGGTAGAACAACAAGAAGTAACTTATCGACATGCGTCTGTACAGCGCCACGCCAGATTAACATGTTTTATGAGGAGAAAGAGTTTGGACAGAACGGCACAAAAGCTACAGAGAAGAAGAGAGAGTGAGGGAGGAAGAGCCCCTGCTGTGAAGGTGCTTCTATGGAGGAAAATGAAAAAGGGACAAAGATGTTTTTTTCAGACAGGGCTGAAAGAGAAAGCAGCGTGTCGTGTTATATGCATCAGAGCCTCACAAACCTGTTTCCACCGCTCTCAAACCAGAGCTACCAGAGGACGGCACAGACGGGAGACAAAGGGGGGACAGGTCAGATGTGGGAAAAAAAGACCCATTATTTATCACGACGGAGTGAGCGGAGGAAGACATTTGCGAAGGCTCAACTTTGAGACGCGCTCTTGATCTGAGGCCATTTACCTTTGAGGATGTAGTCCGTCAGTAGAGCCGGGACCTTTTCACTGTCGTTTCTCATGGCCTGAAGAACTGGAGAAGGATTCAAGTCAAATTAGAGACAATACGGTGTGAAACGGCTAAAGCGGCGCACTACGAAGAGTCACCGTTAGAAGGCGGGCAACATATGGAAATGGAGATGATATCGTGACTGTCGTTTAGAAGATATGCAAATTTGAATATCGAGTGTGTCGTTTATAGTAAAGAAATGTTGAAAAAATGAATTACCCTATTTTCTGGACTATAAGTCGCTATAAGTCGTTTTCATAGTTTTGGCCGGGGTGCGACTTATACTTATACTACTTATGTGATATTATTTGTTATTTTCACACTTGCAACCACATTTCATACTCCAGTGCAACTTATATAGTTTTTTTTTCTTCTCTATTATGCATTTTTTGGCTGGTGCGACTTATACTCGGGTGCGACATATAGTCCGGGAAATACGGTAAATAAAAACGTTATGTGGTAAATTTTAGGGTAAAAGGAGTCATTTTACAGGCATTTCATATTTGTCTGATGATTAAACCTCAACGAACACATTTTAAAGACATGTTTTAGCACATTTCTGTTGGATTGACATAACATCGTTTGACCATCGTTACCTGGATACTCCAAACACATTTTTGCATGATATTTAGCCTTTCCATTGACTCACTTTTCGTCAGAATTTGAAGGTCTTCCACATTCCGTGAACCGGCGTTCTGCTCGTACGGGATCACGGTCGTCAGATACTAAAGAAGAAAGGATCGTGTAAGTAAGCGAATTGCAAACTTGCTTTTGGGTCAGTTCATTTGCAAATGAGATCCATGCAAAACAAACACTAAATATCAATGAGAAATAAAGTAAACGTGATGGTTAGAATTCAATCAACGGTAAGAAAAATCAAACAAAATAGTAACAATGCTGCGTGAATCAAAGCAAAAATCAGACACGTTTTTGGCGCCGAATGTATCTGTAAAGACATGTTTTTTTTAATGTGATGAAAGAGGGTTTAAAAAAAGAAAAGAATTGGTGGAGAAACGTGAATGCACCTGCTTGTCCCCTCCTGTGCTGCCAAAAGTTTGACGGATGCCATTGTGAATAGCACTGGAGAGTCCTTCTATGGTGAGAAGCTACAAGGAGTGAAAGGAGGCAGAGGCAAAGAGTAGAGACAGTTTTAAAAAAGCGTTTTTAAAGACGGAGAGTAAATCTGAGAGCCGGATCCGAAGTCTGTGGAAGCGTGCGTTGGTCATGCATTACTCTACTGCGCTCTACATCCTGTTCCCGAGGTTTGTGTCGGGACGGGGGGTTTTGTTGACGCGTCTCACCGTGCCGGGGATATGCGTGCTGGTGATCCTCTGTCCGTTCGGTCCCGTGGTGACCGTGCTTCGAATCTTCTTCCTTTTCCGCAGCAGATCCCGGTGCTCCTTTTGTCGGTTCTGGACGTCGATCAGCAGCGAAATGAAGCTGTTCTTCACCTGGTTTACAATAAAACGTGGGTGAATTACATATTATAGAGAGTTACACATTAGAATGATGGGATATGAAGGCTGATCTTAAATGAGGTAATTTATGGGATATTTTGTAAGACATAATACATTTTATTACTGAACTAGTCAAACGATCATTTTATTGTACATTGAGACTTATTAAATACATTTCTAACCAAATTAATGGTGACTGAATGCTTCTAGTTAGAGAAATGTTTTGAATACAGTGTGATTGAGTGTTTATTCTGTTTTTAACATTGTGGTTTAATAAGGCCACAGTCATTGTGATAAAGGGTCTTTTTGTATGAGTTTTAGATTCCATTTAGTCCAGAAAACAATGTTCAAAATAGAAATACAATAATTGTTTAATAGTTGATTAATTGTAGAAGGCCAAAAATATACAGCAGATTATATCTTAAAACCTTTTAACAATAAAACAGACAAATGGCAGGATTATTTTGTTGTCATTTTTTTCTCTAAAACTGCAGCTTAAATTGGTGTCAAGACCAATTAATTCTACGGTTTCTCTGTCTTTCTGTGCATCGACTAGTTGTTACTCGTCCACTATAAAAATGTATAATTGTAATCAATGGCTGGACTATACAGATTCTTAAGACACATTTTATATATGAAGACAGTCGCATTATTCAATTAAAACGTCAAAAAGAATTTCGGATGGTCATCAATACATTTCATTCATAAATATTCTTTATTTAGGAGCCTTCAGTCACTATATTGCAACATTAGTTTGGTTAAACATGTTTTTAAAAACTTTTGATGTTCAATAGAAATAATACAAAGATACCAAACTAATAGTACGTTTCAGCCCTACAGTAGTGTTACTAAAATACCTCTTTGTTAGATGCACAACACTGCATGATATATTGCCCTCCAGAGACGCTTCTACCTCTTTCTCGTAGTCCAGCTCGTCTCGAAGGGCCAGGGCCTGGATGAGCTCCTCACTGAAGCGGCGGATGGTCGACTCCACCTCCTCCAGAGTCACCGTCAGCTCCGCCACCGACAGCTGCCGCAGCCCTGACCGTGTGTGAGCACAGGACGAGCACGAATGACACGGTGCGTTTGGCTTATCAACAACACTCATATTCATCACGCTAATACAGGAAGTGCTGGTGCCAGTTTCCAAACACATGTTAATTCTGCTCCAGTTTGCATCATGTTTGAATTAATATTGATGGATGTTGTTGAATGTGAACCAGGAAATCCCTAAAATGATTTATTGTATTTGAAAGATTTAGTGTTTGTTTGCCACATAAAGACTCAAATTAACAGTTTTGAAACGGGTTCGATTGAGGGTGCGAGATATGGAGTGCATTGCAATATCTAAAACCACATAACCAACCACAGAAGGATCACTCTGAGTGTTTGCAGTGTTTAGTGTGTCTGCAGTTGTTTGTTTCTCATTCAGATTACAGTCTGAAGGTGACCCCTGGCTGTCTGAAGGTGAACCAACGGCTAAAACATATAAACATTTGCATGCGGTTGATTATGTAACACGTGAGACCAAAGCACGAGCTGTCAGGTTTTTATAACACATATTCTGTGTTGTATAACAATTTAAGTCTAGTCATGTGCAAATTGTGTGTGTCTTTTATCACGTTCTGGCCCCTGTGGCCTTTTACACTTCACTGACTGATTTAGTGGAGTCGCAGTGGAGTGGAAAAAGAACAATGACATTCACGTGCACCGAAAGAGCAGGTTTATAAAAACATGGCAAGTAAAAAGTGCAGGGATTAAAAATAAATAAAAAATCTGGAACAATATAGTTTTGTTTCTAAAACGGAAACAAAAACTATATTAAACTATGACCGAGGGAGATAGATTTTATTGGCAACACAATCGACCGGTACATCTTTAGGTTTTGTGTCCAATGGCCTAAATGGCTTCAGGTCCAACTACCGTATTTTCCAGACTACAAGTCGCACCTTTTTTCATAGTTTTGGCCGAGGGGCGACTTATACTTATACTCTGGAGCGACATGTATGTGATATTATTTGTCATTTTCACACTTCCAACCGCATTTCATACTACTTCAGACTTATATGTTTTTTTTTGTCTCTATTATGCATTTTTTGGCTGGTGAGACTTGTACTCTGGTGCAACTAATAGTCTGGAAAATATGGTACATGCTGATGTTATGTGTCGATTGTAACTCACGGTCCTCGTGGCTGGAGTTGGAGCCCGAGCGCCGGAGCCCTTGGAGGTTCTGTGAGAGCATGGACAGGTCTGAGTGGGACGGACTCTCATCATCCTCCGGGTCGGGAGACTCCTGCATCATCTCCTCTATCTCCTCGATCACCTGAACAAAAGAGAGGCACAAAAGTTAAACTTTCTCAAATTAAAGATGAATAAATAATACATTCAGCCCTGGTTTCCTGTCTTTTCACTGCTTCAGACAATAAGCGTTGGATGTGGTAATGGTGCGCAACGGCCGCCGCCCACCACTTGGTTAAAGAAGTGAAGTAATTGTATGACATTGTGGACATTGGTCACCGCGTAGCCTCCGTTGTGCCTTTAAACTGTTTACATTTGACTTTTTATTTTATTTTTATTGTATGGCAAATTAACTTCTGGAATCTGGACTCAACTTGAACCAAACAAATCTTGATCCGTCTATGCAATTAGTTTTTAGCATCGCCATCTCTTAAAATTCTTCAGCCCAGAAAAATCCTGTGTACAACCAGTTTCCCCAGTCCCACAGTTTGAGAGACATTGGTTTTGTCCATAAGCACCTGTTCTGCTGTGAAGAGGGGCTCGACGCTGATGCTGGGGACAATAATGGAGTGCATGTCCATCTGCTCCCTCAGGTCCTCATCGTCAGACAAGTCCAGAGACTGGTTATCTAGTTTCTGCTCATTTAGGGGGAGAAAGATAAGAGGAAGGTGGTTTAACAGATTGAACAGAAGAACAAACCGTAAACTATTAATGCATCTGATGTAGTGTGAATGCATTGAATGTAACTGCAATCAGAGGACGCTTGGAGACAAAGCAGTTCAGCCCTACTCGAGAATGTTCTTGTGCGTTACCTCTGGCTCGATGAGGTTGAGGGTGGGTAGATGCAGCGAGCGAGTGTGCGAGGTCTTCCAGTCCACTGGCATCACGTTGCCGTAGTTATCTGTGAGCGCGTTCCACACCCTAAAAACGAGGAGACGTGCCATGAGTTATATAAAACACATCGACCGAGCAGAAGCTGCCATGTATCTGGAGCTAAGACCAAACCAGTTTCCTTCCCATTTAATTTAACAAAGCATTACAACACACATCCTGTTCTTTGTCGACCGGCTTTTCACCGTTATTTGGTCATGGTGTCAAATTCAATAATCGGGAAATTGCTAGTTTTCTTTACATTTTGTAACACTAGAATTTGATATTGTGAAAATGCTTGCTGAAAAACTGAACAAGATCTTCAGACAAAGAAGTCCCTATGTCCAGTTTTAGTTTTATATTTTTAATCTGAGAAGAAGAAACTGTCATTCTCGACACCACAAGCAAAAAACAAACCGTAAAATACTTAATTTCCTTTGATTCACGTCATCTATACATTTCTAAAGTATGTGACCAGCTCCCGGCATGAAGAAATGTAACTTTGTAAATGAAAAGCTTAATAATGAGACACAAAAAGACAGATAAAAGGCACTGTACACATTAAGGTTCACTTCAGTCATAATAAACTGCATCTCTTCAGTTCCAAGTGTTAACACGTGTCGTTCCTGGCTCTGATCAGCGAGCCGAGGAGGGATGCTGTGAACCCATGTGTCACATCCACTCTGCACTGTGATCTTAGGCACACACACAGTCACAGTAATGTTTATGTAACCTCCATGTTTCTCCCTGAAGGGGTCACATGCGGCTTGCCTGAGCTAAAAAGGGCAACAATGACTGGCAAAGAATAATATATGTTGAGCTCCGAGCTGACACGGTCCAAGGCACGTGAGCGGCTGCCAAAAACACAATTTAATCTTGGCTTCACTTAAAGATTTACAGATTTAAAAGCAAAGCTGAAAATGAATTCAAAACAAGTATTGACTTTGGTTTAGGGTTGTCACGTTTATTTGCCTGTGTGATAATATGTGTGATCATGTCATGACTGTTTGAACATTCCAAAAGACTAGTTTTTCTTGTCAATGATGCTTTTTACTTCACGACAACTTGTTAAACATCAAGGCACGTTGAATTAAGTGTAGTCAGTCAGAAAATTCAGCCAGTCCAATTATTTAGTTCTGTTTTCTCAGCTTTTCTACCTAATCATTTAGTTCTTCAGCTTTTATAAATGTGTATGACAGTGTGGTCTATGTATAGTAGAAGAAGAAGACCATATTAAGCAGGAGGAAGGTGAATCACGCACTGCGATATTCTAAAAGAGATTAATTCGGTCTTTAACACTAGGTACTTTTGTTTCTTTTATCAGACCAAAAGAATGCAGGAAACATGCAGCCGAGTCACGTCAAGGTATGACATCGGAAACACAAACAATCACTGGTCTGAATGAGGAAATAAATGTACATGTAGTGTAATGTAAATTGGGGTTTGGAAAGAAACCAAGTGTTGCAATAATGGCTACATAATTGTGTAATGTGGCAGACGGCCATGACGACCAAGTTTTATCTCAGAAAACAGGTCAACCACATCTTGTCCCCCAAAATAGAGCTAAGATATATATATTGAAAATGTATATTATCACATAGCATCACGTTTTGGAGGTAAACATGCAAAAAGAAATATCAAGACGGCCTGTATAGTCTATATATTAAAAATGTATTGAAAAAGAGAAAAAACAAGGGTACAAAGTGATGTCTCTGCACGCTAGAGGTTAATTTCACTTGTCTATTCAGGTTTTGTGCTAAACTTGAACCACAAAGTCATTTACAGGCATATTGATGAAATGTTATAATGTTATAATTGTTAAAATATGATTGTTTGGAAATATCGCTCACACCTACCCCAAACACATTAAAATAGTAAAAAAAAAAATTAAAAAACAACTTGTAGACACAGCAACAAAACACTTGTAAATCAATATCAGCACTCAGGAACTTGTATGCAACATTTTGGTAACGTGGCAAGACAGGACCCACCTACAAACCAGGATCATGTCTATTAACCCCCCAAAACATCAACCTAAACTGAAAGTATACTCTAATTTATAAACCACTGCAACAACACGAGTATTTTAATCACTAGCAGTAACCTTGACATTACGATTTACACATTAAAAGCTGCAAAACACAGCGAGACAACACGAATTAGACTAGAACAACCGTCTAAAAAAGGTAAACAGGACTAGCTTTGGCTAACTTGACATGCTACTATGACAAGCTAACGAATATATCCATGCTAAAAAAGTTACAGCTAGCTTAGCATGATGTCAAAATAACAACACTACTCACTCGTCATCTTTCAGATAGTTGTCCTCCGTGATGGGTTTGATGGGCGCGATGTTTTCTGTCGCAGTGCTGTAGTTTCGGAAACACACGGTCAGCTTCTCGTCAAAATCGTGGACGAGGTCTTCCATGGACTTGAAGCTGCAGATGTCCCCGCAGAAGCTGTTGTCCAGGTCGGAGAAGTCGTCCAGGCCCGAGGTGATCGTTGCGGAATCGGTCACATTGGAGTTGAGCTGGTCCTCGTCGCACTCCTGGGACGACGCCGGCTTGAACTCGTTGAAATCTTGCCAGTCCTCGTCGAAGTGGGCCAACGGAGCCGCCATGCCTGCCGAAGGGAGCCGGGGCAACCAGTGTGCCCCTCTCGTCTCCTCTGGATGGCCGCCGGTGTAGCTCTGTTTACGGCTTCCACACACAGACAGTCACTGGGCGAGACGGAGCGGAGGAGGAAAAGGGAATAGCGCCTGGGGAGGGGCCATGCGTCATACGTAACACTAGGCCACGCCTCCTTCAGATTAGGATATAGCTGTGGATGTTAGTTGTTCATTACCGATGACCTTTAGACGACTGTGACTCTGACCAAAGTCATTCTTTTTCTAGACTTTACTTCCACCTCCTCCACAATGATCTGGTCATGTTGTATCTGGTCATGTTGCAGAGCTCGTTCAGCAATTTCCAGGCTGCTCCACTGAAAGTCACAGGAAATCACTGTAATATTCAGATCATTTGTAAAATTGTACATGGACATATGTTGTGAGGGTGGTATATGTTATAGCCAAAGTTAAGTAATTTATATATATATATATATATATATATATATATATATATATATATATATATATATATATATATATATTTTTTTTTTAATACCATGGTTTAAAGGCCACGATGATTTTTTTGCCGATTTGAAACTCAATCAGAAGTGCGCATGCGCACTCTCCCCGTGCGGATGCACAAAAAACACACGTGCGTTTGTTTATTAGAGCGATGGATCACTTCGCATCCCTTGTCTCCCATAGATTTCCGTCTCTTCTGAGACAGCTCGAACTGTCTTTCTCTGTCTTAATTTGGTCCTGTACACTGAAGGAACTATATTATGATAGATCAATGCGCTTAGACGCGGGAAACATGCTGCTCTCCTGGGGACGAGCCCCGCATGGCTGCAGGTGAGCAGTAGGTGGGTTCTATGATTGATAAGTGGCAGGACTAATCGGCAGTCCACGCCACGAGGAAATGTAGTATATTTTTCTTACAGCGATACTGACATTTAATTTTAGTTTCTTAAATTCAATAACTCTATTTCTTTGGCTGCAAGTTTGTAACAAAATGAAAATAATTCTGACTGATGTTATTTAGAGCAGGGGTTACTAAACTTTTCAGGCCAGGACCCCCAAAATAATCATGACACAGATTCAGGACAGCATAATTAAATAAAGTAATTTAATTTCAAGACGTTCAAAGTAATTTCACCTCTGCTAACCCAACCCCAGTCCCCACATTCAGAAATCCAACCCAGAAAAGCTGCTGGACCAGACGTGTCGCCCCCTCAACCCTGTGACACTGTGCAGCTGAGCTGACTCCGTGTCTTCACTGACATTTTAAACACCTCCCTGAGTCATGCCATGTCCCAGCTGACTTCAAGTTGTCCATCACTGTCCCTATCCCCAAAAAGCCCCGGATCACTGGCCTTAATAACTACAGGCCTGTGGCGCTGAGGTCTGTAGTCATGAAGTAATTTAAGTGCCTGGTCTTGTCCCACCTCAAGTCCTTCAGCTCCTCCCTGCTGGACCCCCTGCAGTTCGCCTACAGAGCTAACAAGTCTGTAGATGACGCCATCAACTTGACACTCCACTTCATCCTGCAGTATCTGAACTCCCCGGCAACCTATGCTAGGATCCTGTTTGTGGACATTTCTGCATTCAACACCATCTAAATATCATCAGAACAGAACTGCTCTGCTCCAGGACAAGCTCTCCCAGCTCAACGTGCCTGACTCCACCTGCAGGTGGATCACTGACTTCCTGACGAATTGGAAGCAGTGCGTGCAGCTGGGAAAGAATGTCTCAGACACTTGGACAATCAGCACAGGGTCTCCTCGGGGATGTGTACTTTCTCCTCTGCTCTTCTCCCTTTACACAAACTGCTGCACCTCCAGCCACACGTAAAACTAATCAAGTTTGCGGACGACACCACCCTCATCGGGCTCATCTCGGATGGGGATGAGTCTGCCTCCAGGAGAGCTATGGACCGGCTGGTGTCTTTGTGCAGCGGTAACAACCTGGTGTTCAACGTCCAGAAGACAGTGGATATGATCGTGGACTTTAGAATCACAGCCTCCCAGCCCCCCCTTACTATCACAGACTCCCCCATCACCACTGTAGTCTCCTTCTGCTTCCTCGGCACCACCATCACCCAGGACCTCAAGTGGGAGCCCACCATCAGCTCCATCATCAAGAAGGTCCAACAGAAGATGTACTTCCTGTGGCAGCTGAGGAAAGCCAAGCTGCCAGTGCAGATGATGGTGCAGTTCTACACAGCCATCATTTAGTCCATCCTCACCTCCTCCATCACCGTGTGGTACGCTGGAGCCACAGCCAGGGACAAACAGAGACTAAAGTGCACTGTGCCTCTGCTGAGAAGGTGATCAGCTACAGACTTCCATCTCTGCAGGACCTGTACGTCTCTAGCGCTTGGGGACGAGACTATTTGAGCCACTCCCCTCAGGCAGGAGGCTACGGTCCATCTGGACCAGAACCTCCTGCCACAAGAACACTGCCATTGGACTCATGAACACTTCATAGCACCTTAATAATACCTGTGACTTTATTTGTTTCCCCTATTTATACATTTTTTAAACACACGGAAAGAAAACTTACATGAAACAAACAAACTTAAATAACTTAAATAAATATATACACATGTATCCACGTATGTATACGTGGATACATGTTCTCTCTTATGCATATATATATCTATATATTATATTAATGATAATAACAACAATAATAATAATAATAATAATGATAATAATAATGATAATAAATAAAGATACAAATAATTTAAAATAAATAAATAACAATTAAAAAAAGAAAAGAAATAAAAAGGCAGGGCTGGGCAGGACCATAGGGACTCAGAATAACTCAGAATAAGTAAAGAACAAGGTTAGCAGGTAGTGAGGTAGCATCTAATGTAAAGAGTTGTTAAATACGGTACCTGTGACTTTAATCATTGATGTAAACACCTCCTATCCACTGTTTTGCACAACCAGTTTGCCCTATCATTCTGATCTTGTTGTACATATACAATATCTAAATTGCATGTTTTATTTTGCATGCCATTATTCGATTTGATCATATTTTAGAATAGTCCTAATACAGTGTCCTAATTTTAACTTCCACTTGGGAACCACTGATTAAGAGTGTCATGATTGATTAAAATATTAGTCAAATATTAGTAGTTTAATATTCAAGCCTCCCACATCCCATTACTCAGTATGTTACCCAAGTTTGATTGAATTGTATATTTCCAATTAAAACAATTTATATATTCAATACATTAAGCTTTATCTAATATTTGTAGGGAACTCAGGTACTAAATCTGTTTACTTTTCATAGGTTTCAGGTTTCTTTAGCTTACATTTTGAAAACCTTTTTGAATATATATTTAAAATTGTTAATTGCCATGCCAACGGTACACATTTTTCATCAATCTGAAACCCATTGAAAGTTGTAGTAGAGACTCCAATACACTTTAAAAGATGTTTTAATGAAAATGTACATGATTATTATTAACATTCCACAACAATTAAATTTTACTTTCTTTAAAATCTTTGTTGCTAATAAATCAGCATAAATACACACAATCTGAATAAAATTGCTGCACTTATTTGAGAGAAATAGGTCTCTTGTCCTTGCTGTGACTTTCCTACTATGAGATTATGCATGTATGTGCATTGGACGAAATAAAAAAGGGTAATGTTTTGAAGGCTATCCACATCTGTTAGAGAAAAGTTGCATGATAAAATGTATAGTCAACAACACAGGTTAATTAAAATATTATTTTATTGGCAATTTGTGTCATTTTTAATTTTGGCATCGGAGATTCTACCAGTTGTGAATGCTTTCAAGCTTTTAAAATATAATCGAATAATTCAGAGCAGTTTGTTTTTTAGACATTTTGGGGAACCTTTTTTAACATAAAATGTTATAATTTTCTTGCTCTATGAAATGTCCATGGACCATTGTTAAAACCCTGAATGATTTATTGAAAATATGCATACATAACACTTCCTACACAATACAAAACAGTACAATCACTTGTAATTAACACATTGTGAACGCAAAGCCCACACAGGCCCTCCCTCACCCCAGAAACTTAGAGATGCTACAGTCAGCCCTTGTAATCCCAAACACCAACCCTACCCACATCACATCCTCAGAGAAAATAAGACATTTAAATCAGAAAGTCAAAAGAACATCTTTGAAACCAGCTTGCATACAGACAAAGCATTTGCCACCAAAAGATGTCTGAGGGGCCAAATCAAAGAGCTTGTCTGACTTCCGTTTGATTAACCAGTTCACTGACATGTTGTACGGCATGGAAAGAGTCCATTCAGCTCTCCAGACATGGAAATGCAGTGTGTATTTTCAGAGTGAAAAAAGTAACAGATAGGAGAAAGCACTATATGCCTCAATGCTTTGGCTTTGATACGTTTGAAATGTAGCAACTGCCAATCAATAAAGACCCAGCAAAGTATTTCATTCAGGTACACAGACATGCAAAAAGTACATCTTCACATGAAGGGAACTCTTAAAGGCGAGGGGTAGATAGTTTAGACCTGATTGTACACAACACACTTTTCAAAACTCACACTGCACACCTTTTGGCATGGTGGTGACTGTGCATATTTATTTAGTTACTAATTGCAGTGGATAGGACATAAGTTAACATAAAAAAAGAGGGTTTTAAAATAATTAAAATGAAGAGTCCAAATGCCTGGTTATATTTTAATATGATTATACAGGGAAAGACATCAACCAAAAAAAAAAAAGATATAATGTCAACAAAAAAATAAAATAATTAAGTAACAAAAATTCAATAACAGACAGAAAAGCACAGTTTTAACATTTTACTGTTTATCAGTCTGTAGCAAATAGTTATGACATACCCTGAAATAGGGAGGAAGAAAGCTTTAAATGGTTCACTGACCACGAGTAACGTGGCTGCACAGCAAGGGTTGTACTGCTGAGTCTCTAAGCTCCGAGAGGCAGCTGCGCGACATGTACAAGGATTTGAATGTACAGTCATGATGAATGTTGACTTCTGCCCTGGTGCATAGAAGTATGGTGAGGGTTCAGCTCCGACTGATCACCTGTCTGGTAATATGTCTTGCCAATACAAGCTTTAAAGCCATCAGAATGGCCAGAGTGGCAACCATAGGTCTGCAAGGCATTGAACCTTGTGGTCGATTTTTGCAGCAGGTGCGAGAGCGATAGTTCACTCAAAGTGCAGAGGGGGTGTCAAATATAACAATGGTTTGTGTTCAATCTTATGAACAGAAAGGCAGTCAGTGTGTATTTTTGAATTGCAATGACACTCCCAGAACATGGTGGGTTCAGAGTATGGTTCTGACTATTGGTACCGCTCCTTTTTTCAAGGGCTTGCGCTAACTATTTATTCAATTATTACAATCCTCAAATCCTCATATGAAATGACCCTTTGCAAATAAAACAACACTCCACGTCTTGTTCAAACATGCCTCACTCAAACTGCTTTCAGAAGCCACCACTTCCAACTTCCCACAACAATTATTAATTATTATGTACTTTCGAGGCTGAGTGCTTGTATTTTGTGGAGAAAAGTCCTAGTACATGTTCTGACAGCGGTTACCTCTGCAACACAGGAGCCTGTCAATGTTGATATGTGGAACTGTCAATCACTCTTCTCCTCATAGGCAGATGTAATGAGTTGTGCGGGGGCTAGCTCAACACAGGGACCGGGGGCTGTAACTTTACAGCAACGTCCTTGGAAATTAAATAAGGGAATAAAAAGTTCCTAATCATGAGAAACAGAAAGTGGAATATCCACGCTAAAGGTTTCCATGGGCACTACTTGAGCTAAGATTCACCTTAAAAATTAAAATAATGCTATGATAAGTATTATAAAAAATACCAACATTTAGCATAGCCATTTTGTGGTTGTCAGTTGGTCGGTCGGTTTCTTTTTATGGAGTATGCCTCCCACAGATCAAAAGCGAAGAAGAAAGGGGGAATAGTAAAACATACATAGAAGAGTTGCTATAACCCCCTTTGCCCCACTCCCCCCAAAACACCCCACCCATGTCAATGGAGACATTATACAGGTACGTGCAGGACACACAGGCAGACAGATGAGTCCAATCACAGGAGGACTGGCCTGCAGTGTCTGTCTGGAGGCATCACTCAATGTGCTCCAAGGTCAAGGTGGATGTGAGTTTTTCAGGGATTTTCACAAGGATGACACTCGGTTGTAGCCATACAACAAGACGAGAGAAAAGTGATAACTTGAAGGACTGCCAGTGCCTGATGACTGGTTTTCCATTTCTCCAGCTCAGAAGAACACATCACCTCTGCTGTTTGATGTAGGCGCTCCTCGATTATGCTATTCTGTTGTATCCTTGTGTTTGCGTTTGTCTTCGCTAGATTTGGGATGGTAGAAGATTTTGCTTGCTCAGGTAGGTTTCCTTTCTATTGCAGGATTCTTGAATCTGTAGTTGTTGTTGTCTGCTTTGTTAGTGACCATCAACTGTCCATATTACTGCAGTGTTCTGTGGAGGGACAGTGCCCGATAAGGTTAAAGCATTAAAAAAAAAAAAAAACAGATATCACATAAATTATCACATACATTTATGAAATTTCCCCATGTGGGACAATAAAGGAATATCTTATCTTATCTTATATGTATAATACAGACTGTGTAGGGATGAAAGTACTGCAAGTTAAATTACCGTTGAGTACGTCAGGTTCCTGTGTTTCGAGAAAGGGTGCGGGCCCCCAGACGCGCACTGTGCCGTCATCTGAGGCCGAAGCCATGAGTCCGGGCACGGCCGGGTTCCAGCTCACACAGTTAACGGTACGTGTGTGGCCTGTTAGCTCTGCAATGGGCAGTTCCCCACGTCTGTGCCAGATGTACACTTTGTGATCTAGTATAAAAAAAAATATCAAAACATGTGAAGTGGGCAACTCTGTAAATAAAATAATACACATACTGGTTGGTAAAACGTACCTTCACTGCCACTGGCAATGAAGTCTTCATTGTGTCCTCCAAAACAGGAGTGGATGGTATAGAAGCCCTGGGTGACGCCTTGGTATTTTCTCACCAAAACCCGGTCTTGCAGGTCCCACAGGTGCACTCCCTACAATATTATAGGATTATAAGATGTGTTTGTGTTAAATATGTTTTCTGTAACTAACACAAAAAACACCATATGCAGAGTGATTACCTGAGTTGCTACATTTAACAAAGCTAATCTTCCATTCTTTGAAACAGTAAAAGACATGATAGGGTGGTCCTCCTGCACTCTGTAAAGACACATACATGTGACCGGTGAGTTGAAAAACACAACATAGACAGTTAGAGCCTCTAATTTTCAGTAAAGCCAACATTTTGCAATGTGTAGTTGTATAGACTTGTCAAAGTTTGAACAATCCAACTAGTTCACACTATTGAATGCGTACCCCTGGTCCATTAGTATTCCCTTCCTTTACTCTTATCACACAAAAACAGAACTGTTCATGCACGCTTAACTTTGGGCTTTATCAGGCGCTTTGGCAAACAGTTCAAATTAAAACCATTGAAGAGTAAGTGGATTAAACGTACATATTTCGGTCTGTAAGGTCTTCGAAGTTGTATCCTCGGATGCGTTGGTGAGTATCTGAGGCCAGCACTGTCCTGCCGTCACCCAGACACCACAGGCACTGCACTCTCACTCCCTCCCAAGAGTCCAACAAGTTACCATCCAGGTCCTGGCAGAATGCATATGTTTAAATGCCATTGCTCGGACAGAACAAAGTGCAGAATCACTGTTTTCTAGTACATCATTTATCATGCATCAAACAGAAAGATCAAATTATATTGCAACATCTGGTACAGTATCGCCAGAATTCATTTTTGTGAATTAATCTTGCACTTACACACTGATAGAACTGTCCCCTCTGTCCTCCAGTGACAAAGCGTTTGCCGTCAGGGTTCCAGGCCACGCTGGTCAGACTGTCTTCATGGGACTGGGACATCTTGGTTCGTAGCTCCCCCGTCTGGTCACCAAACAGGTCAGCAGAAGGAAGAGGAAAAACATAACACGATGAGAATGGGGGAAGGGAAGAGAGGTGAAGTGAAGAAAATATGGGGGAGGGGAGATAAAGGAAGGGGAGGAGAGGTCATCGAGTGCCTCCCCATCACCAGTCAAATCTGTCAGGCTCGATATATCCTGACTGTGACTTCATTATAATGGAAAGTCTCTAAATAGAACTGAATGTCCCACCTGAACATTCCAGAGCCACAGCTCAGAGCAGTCGTCAGGTCCACAGGCGATCAGGTACGTGTCGTCTGGACTCCAGGCTAAATAGGACACACCGTATGCATGTCCTTCAAGAGTCCTCAGAAGCTTCAGTTGATGGCTCTCCTAAACACATTTTTAATACATTGTAAAAAAAGCAAACAACTGGCAAGTTCAAGTAGTTGTTATTTAACTTGTACGTTGTTACAAGTAGTAACAACGTACAAGTTAAATAACCCCAGGCAGCTCTCGTAGCAAGATTATGCTCAGTGTGCATGACAAAGTAATTTTCCAAAGAGAACATGAAAGGGGATAAATAAAACAGCCTCATTGGTGTATTCAAGTTAGATACAGTTTGAGTCTTATTAATTTGGAAAATAAAACCACATAGCAACAATAAAGAGTAAATAATAACTTACTGGGTCCACTTGCCAAATTATGACAGTGGTGTCTTTGGAGCCAGTTGCAAGTTTTGTGCCATCATTTGAGAATTTGCAGAACCATACTTCGTTACAATGTTCTGTAAGAATCTGTTGAGTGTAACAGGGAAACTGTTTTCTGTAAAACATAGAACACGTAAACAATAAGGAAATAAGGAAATGTTGGACTGATCAGCTTGTGTGTACAAAATGGGTACCAACCTGCTGCAAACATGATCTAAAAGGAGAGACACTGAGTCGAGGCTATTGTCCAGCTTGGTGTTGTGGTAGAGACATCGATCTCTCTGTAGCTCTACTGCTTGTTTCAAAAGAGTTTGAAGCCTCCGGGGAGGCAGCATCACAGAAGGTGGAAGGTAAGCTGGAAACAAATATAACAGTATGGTAAGAGTACAAACAAAGGCTTGTGAATCAAACACTTTGGCTAAGCATAGTCAAATAAGCCTAGCCAAATAATTCCATACAAGCTGTTAAAACAATAAGAGGAAGCTTTAATACAAACACAATACAATTATATTTGAAAATGTCTTACTTTGTAATTTGTCCAAGAGTCGAGACCGTGAGGCAGTGCCTTTGCCCTCCCATTCAGCCTTAGCCCGCAGATCCTCTGCGTGACTACACATGAGGTACCTGCAAGAAACATGTAAACTAACAGTCAACACAATGCAGATTTTGAACAAAACAATCCATATATAAAATATGGCAATGTAACATTCTTAACAGCCAGAAAGGGTTTTCATTGGGGAGACATTGGGCCCGTTGTCAATTTACAACAATATATTTTGAATGGGAAAAAACTGAAACCCATGAATAGTTTGGAACCTGAAGTACAGCATAACAATTTGACCTATTAGTTTATCATGAAACAAAAAGAGAAAATTTGCAATATCATTGATGCTAGACAAAATACTTAAATTCTGCTTTCACTCCTCAATAGTCATTATTCTGTGTTCAAAATGAGCAGTCTCCACCTCCATTCAGAATGACAAAGAAAATCAGCCGCAGTGTACACATAATTATATCACTATCAATATTCTATTGCCCCTAAAACAAATCAGAAACAATACAACATGGGTCAAATGCAGATGTTAACCTGGTTTATGGGTAATATACTTGTAATAAGTGGTTCAACCCAAATTAAACTCAAACTGGCAAAAGGGGAAATGCTCAAGAAACGTAATAGTAAAGTAAGTAATTTTAAAACAAGTGCCCGTGAAATGATTTATGGCAAGTTTGTAGAACCTATTCCAAAAAAAAGAAAAAATCCAGGTCAATATTTCTAAAATGTATTATTGGCAGTTTTTCGTTTTTGTTCAAATTGGCCAGGGAGTGACACAGGTCCTCCATTTGACATCATGACATCAAGCCAGGTACAGTATGTGTACGCACTACATTTCTTATCTTCTACACTGTGCATACAAATGGTTAGTGCATAGAAAGCAGAGTTTGTAACAACTGAAATGTTTGGGCTTAGTCTAGCCACAGTGCAGATGATATTAGGCCTGTAACCGTACCCGCTGAGTACGTGGATGCGGTCTGTGTTGTATTTGAGCGGTGTCAGCTCTCCTCTGAGAACCTGAAGAGCCTCTAGGACTTTACCATCTTCAAGATACTCCAGGTATTTCTGCTGCAGCAACAGGAACTTCATTCGCTAAAGGGAGATACAGACCAGACCAAGAGAATAATAGATGAATAAAAAACTTTTCCATGCAAATTTTAGCAGACAACCCAAACACACAGTATCAGGTTTTCATGTAACTTTGACAGCAAGCCAATGTAAGCCTTCACATATTCTGATTACAAAACAGCATGTTTGACTAATGTTGTGGGAGATACATATTTATAACAATTGCCATCTTCAACAATAATTGGCATTTACAACGATCATTGACAATTCCCGATGTCAGGCAAAGATTTTTAGAGTCAGTAAATGTAATTAGGAGTATATTCTACGAACAGCAGGAGCTCAGCATTATTCAGTATCATTCTAGAGTGTCCTAGAGTTTGACCTCTAGATCAGGCTATGACACAACTCTGTTTGTTTCAGAGAGCTTACCACAATAGCGTTTGGAGAATGCATCAGTGCTCTCAGTTCATTGAGATCATTCTCAGCCTGCACCAAAACAAAGGGGGGTGATAAAGGGGGGACACAAGAGACACAAATGATTAAGTCAGCAGTTCCTGCACAAAACAGAGCACATGAAGTACCATGCCATTACATTAACTTCAGAATTAGTTATATGACATTTCAACAGATATCAGATATAATGCAGTCTAACTGTAACTCATGGAGCATACTTAGCTAAATATTTCCAACATTAAACAAGTCATCATCCTGTTGAAATTAAGGGCAATGTGACCCATCCTTCAATGCTGCTGGGAAAGCTGCTGGTCAGGAGCAGTGGTTTTGTTCTGTATCAGACATTTTAATCACCATATGACCAAAGTACATCCCCCTTTCCCCAGGTTTTATCTGACAGAAGGTCTAAGATGATCATCCAATCTATCATCTTATTTTTGTTTGTGTTAACAAACACAGTCGTCATATTTGAGCCAACAGTACACACTTGAATCATCAAATTAGTCCTACTGTGCTGTAGCATATAAAACCTGCAACACTGAACAGTAAACTCACCTTGTCCCACTCCCCCTCCATGACATGATTGCGGAATTTAGTGGCAGATGGATGTTCGAGCCTGCAGCCTGACTCCTGCATCAGCAGGTCCACTGTCTGACTGCAAAGATACAGACAAGGGAACGTTAGATAGTTTGAATCTAATAAAACTGTTTCTTCAGTGACAATGCAGTTTATGTAAACTTTATCAATAAAGCCAATTTCAGGTAGCAAAAAAGGTCAGGTCAGTGACACATTCTGTTTAAAACTAAGCATGTTCAGGGTTCATTGATAATCTATTCAAACTGTATTAGGCCTTATTTACAGTGCATCACAACCTGAGCTTCCTCTGCAGCCACCATTAACCAGTTATGGATGAACTAACGATCTGTTCACAGAGAATCCCAGCTAAACACATTCTGGCACCATCACACAGGGTTCAAGGATAAAAGCAGAATAATCTTCAAGGAAAGAGTTGACACCTCTCCCATTATGACATCATGCTTGTGTATCAATGGAGTGGCGCAGCACCTTTGTGTTTGCCTCATCCAGCTGCACTGCCTCTGCCTTTCCCTCAGCTAAAACGGCAGAGGCCTTGTTTAATACGAGGCAAAATGGTCAAGAGCCCCCAGCTCACAGTGTGTAAACACAGCGCGGTTAAGCTGTCTTTCTAGTGTCTTCTAATGGCAGCTCTACATTCTCAGTGGGACACCAAAGGGTATCTAGCTTTAAGGCAGAAGCAACTGTCCTTTGGAAAAAAACTGTCTGCTACTTGAAAAGCTCACTGTGCTATAATTAGATTCAAATACAGAATTTCAATCTAAAACAGCTGGAGAAGACGCATTCCTCTGCCGCCATGAAACCACCATCCTGCTCACCACAACCGACATCATTATTTCAATGTTCAAGACACGCTTCCCTTAAAACACTGACGACTGTACTGATCATTGCAAACATAAGGAAAGATCAATAAAACACATTTAGTTGATTCAAATGACTGTAGAGAAGCAGAGAGCACTCGTGAACTAACCAGGTCGGTTTTCTTAACCACGCTTCTTATTATAACACTACAGCTGACATATCATGGTCCTCCTGCTTTATTCTGCACAAACCCTGCTTTTATTGAGGCTGTCATGATGGAAAGCTACAAAAACAACAGGAATCAGTCAGTTTGCATATTACGTTTTGACGCATGTTTTTGACCCATATATCCGATCATTTCAAACATCGATATAATAATTGTCAAACATGTTAATTCTTATATGAATGAAGTAGTCCTATTTTTTCGTGATTATGCATCTTTGATCTACAGATGATGTAATGGTTTTATAAAGGTTTTATAAAAATCTCTTAACATGGCATCAGTTAAAGCGATGTTATAACGTTGAGTAAAGCTACAACATGCATTTGTTGTTGGTGACGGTTTTAATAAAACATATTTGTTTTATATGAGGACAAATAGCCACATCGTAGACTTGTGCTGTTAGCTCTTAGGCTAAGTGTTATTGTGCAAGATGGACCCCTTCTTTCTACCAAAGCCGAGCTCACAGGCTAAAACTACCCCATCCCCCCATGTTTGTGTCTGTCAAGCATACTAACTGCCTTTTACTAGCTGCCATTTCCAACTTCCCTTCGAAATAACCCTGTTTTTAACATAATCCTCGCGTTTAGTGCCAATAAAGTGTTCGGTGCTGGGGGTTTCCTCGGGTGACACAGAGAATAAACTTACTTTAGCCCTAATCCGTGGAGATGTTGTCCTATTAACCGAATGACATCTTCCTCCGCCTGTGTCAAGCGTTTCTTCTTTTTAAGTTCTGAATTTGAAGCCGTGGTCCCCGCCAAAGAGCCCGAGCCGGGTCCCGTGGAAGACCCGTTGCTGGTACCGACGCTGTTCCCGTTGTCTGTGCTGGAGAGGAGCCCGTTGGAGTGGCCAGCGGAGGAAGACTCCCCGTTTTGTGCGCTATTTAGGCAGGAAAGCTCTCCGGATTCCTGTCCCTGTCCTGCCCCGTTTGCCTGCATACTGCTGCTAAGGTTGTTGACGATGCTTCGGTTAAAGTGGATGGCAGAGGTGGCTTGAGAGTGAGTAGCAAGTCCTAAAACAACTCCAGTTAGGCCTGGTACAAGTGCTGAAGCCCCGGGCTCTCCTGCTCCCTCCGCCGCCGAGGCTCGGTGCTTCTTCCGCGGGGGCGGTGACGCTCCACCGGTGTCCGAGTCGGAGGAGGAGGAAGCGGAGGCCAGAGTTTCCTCACCGAGAGCGGCCGTGGTTAGCAGCCGACGGAGCTCCGGGTGGGAAAAGGACGTTTAGCTTCCAGATTGACGGTTTGGTTGTCGGACTCAGTACGAACTGTCAGTTATTGCCCGTTTTTGTTGTTGTTTCTCTAAACAGCTGCAGCTCTAATGGAGTCCTGACGCACTGACGTAACCGGAAATTCCTACACTACCTAGCTTCCGGGTAGAGTTATAATCCGTAGGCGGTGCATTAACGTGCACTTTGCAAAAAAAAATTAAGTCTGTAATCAGTGACATTTGCATAATCGGTCTTATTTTGTATGGCCTAGGTATAAAATAAATTCATGTTTCACTGAGGTTATATGTTTTTGCAGTACCTTTCTACAGTAACTCACAATCTCACATTTATCTCATTAACTAAAGATTAAAGTCACTCCACAGAAAATCACCATTATAATGACCAGTTTATTGTATTGAAAAACATTGCTGACCTCTATAGAAAATATATTGTATTTTGAATTATATTGTTTGCAGTCTATACTTTGACAAAAGGAATATAAGTAAACAAAAATGTGTCCACATATTGTTAAAATTAAATCAAGAACCATCTACCACTTGGTGAGGCAGAGCAGTAGAAACAGGAGCATTGGTTTGAACAGGCTTGTCTCTACCTTTCATGAAAAAAGTAAGTAGTTCTCCTTTTCCTTTGACAAAAATTGATCCTCTTCGTATGAACCGAAAATCATATTCGTTAAGTATTTTATAGCAATCTTCCACCACCTAAGGAAAACAAAAACATAAATTAAACATGACACAAAATTATAAAATATTCTATTTCTATTTACTTTACCTGGATGTTTCCCATGACTCCAGTGGACTCCATTCTACTGGCTACATTCACCGTGTTCCCCCAGATGTCATAGTGGGGTTTGCGTGCCCCAATCACACCAGCCAGCACTCCACCCTTATTGAGTCCTACGATAGGTGAACAGACAAATTTGAGCAAATCTCCAATTTTGCATCTACTTTTGCCTTTCACTGAGATAAACTGACCTATTCGAAGCATGAAGTTGTTAAATGACTGTTTGTTAAGGTTGTTGAGTGTGACTTTCATTGCCAGAGCAAATTCAGCCAGGTCAGCGAGATGCTGCCAGCGCTGAATCAATGAGGTCTCTTCAGTCTGTGAAACAGTAGCTTTTAATGTTCGCATTTCATTCTTAGATCAAGGATGTAATGGGGTTTTTTTTAGATTCTGACGCACCTTGAGATTGTTGTACCCATTGGAGATACTTTCTGTAGTGAGACCTGAAGCTGCCATGTAGGTGCTGCCTATGGTCTTGATCTTAGTTATCCAGCGAAATTCATCTCTGTCTAACAACTATAACATACAATAACAGCGAGTCTACAAGAAAAATGGTATGAGCATATACAATACAAAGGAGCCGACTTACACTGTCAAAGTCTGAGATTATCTCATTGAGAATCCGAAGGCACTCAAGGCCTCCGTTGTTAATGCTCTCTTCTGTGTAGAAGTCTGAAAAGTTGGGGATAGAAGCAAACATCACACCAACTTCTTCATAAGACTGGCTGTACAGCTCCTACATGTGGAAAACAAAGCCATACATAATTAAAATGTACGGTACATACTTTACATATGTACAAAATATATTTGAAAGGGCCAACATGTAAATATTAAGGTCGCCACAGGGTGACACTGTTGAGAAGAGATATGTTGAGCCTAATAAATATTATGAAACGTGAACACTGCTATACATACTACATATTATGAAACGTGAACACTGCTATACATGCCTCATCTCTTTTCTTTGTGCCGAGGAAGTGTTTGGCTACGTGCTCTGGCAGCATGTTGGTGACCAGTGCTTCATTCCAACGTCTCATTTCAAAGACCTTTTCCTTCTGGTCATGAACACCAATTTTCCACAGGAACAGTTTCCTAGACTGATGCTCCAACTACAAAAACAGCAAAGCACTCCTATTATACCACATGTTTACTTTCCAATACGTCAGGTGAGTTTGTAATTAAAGTATAACATAAAACTTACATGACGGGCAAAAAAGTAAAAGGCAATCATCATAACTATAATCATCATAGTCATAAGGTACTTGGTCGGCACAATAGATGTTCTGTAAGACATGGACACACAAAACACAATTGTTTCCACCATAGAAAGCTAACTAGCTGAGATGAATTTGCAGACTATATCTTACCTGTAACTTTCAAACTGTATAAAATCATAAAGGTCGTAAAGTTCACTCCAGCTGTAGATATTCACCGCTCCTGTAGCCGTAACCACCAGCATCATGAGGCCTAGTTTGATCAGGTGGCTGACCTGCACTAACATCGTGGTGGCAATGAGTGACGTGACTGCCATGAAGCTGTAGTGTTTTGGATTTTTGGCACAGTCTCTGTCCCCCACAGCCTCCAATACCAAACCAGTAGAGCTGTTGAGAAGGCGGAGTGATGGAGGAGCACAACTGAGCTAAAACATCAAAGAAGATTGACCGGGTTAGACAAAAAATGTCTTGTATGCTGGCAAAAAAAGTTCTGTATCTGTATTAAACCTTCAGGAAAATAATTATGTGGCTTTCATCTTCTCTTTAAAACAAAAAACAAAAACATGCCAGGAATGGTCCACAGTATGGCTTTGAACTGATATGATTACATACTCCTACTGATTGGATTACGGGTGTTTTTTAAATAGATGAAAGACATGCAATCTTACTGTGAAGGCCTCTCCATAAATCTGATGAGTAATTTGACCCATGGCGTCAGCTGCTCGTCTCCAAAATCAATACCTTACATGCCAAAATCGATACCTTACATGACATATGGAGAGTACCCTCCGCCAGGAAAGTTACATAGTGCAACTTTGATGCAACCATCTGAGCTTCAAGTCAAAAGCAGCAACATTTTGATTGACAGTGAACATTGCAATTAAAACTGAAATAAATGCTAATTTATAATTTCATATTCTAGTTAGTGGTGAAAAGCAGCCACGTGTGTAACAGGTTTCTCTTAAGGGAACATAACAAATGAGCCAGCAGGCAGTGACACAGACAACTAATGGATCCCACTGGGAACAAGTAGTCAAACACTGATTGCTTGATGAGAACAAGTGGAAACATGCAGATGGAAATTAAAGTGTTTGGAAGGCCATAAACACTGCATTTTGATCCCATTGCTGATCATATAGTTTGCCAACAATTAGACAATTATGTGTGGGCATAGTACCACTCTCAAAAAGTGTGTCAATCATATCTCACAGCAGCAAACCCCAAACTTTACCATATCAGCAATCACAGTCATGGTCAGAACAAAGATGGCTGCAATAGCCCATATGTTCCTGGCCCAGCGCGTTCGATCAATCCACAAAGAGAAAGACACCAGCCTCTTTGAGAACATCTGTGGTACACAACAAAAAGCTGTTTAACTTTCCTGGTTAAATAAGTGAAATTAATCAAATAAAATGAATGGATAGAACTGATAAAACACTGAAGTATGATTTATTGTCCTATGCATTTTGTCCATAATTTGATGGTGCTTTAGGGGCGATGGATGCACCCAGGTGCCCTTCTCCACATCTGGAGCTGGGTTTATATTTAGGAATAGCTTGCTAGCTGTTTTAAGTTACAGATCAAGTTTTAGATAGTAGATAAACAAAGCCTTGATTCTTTGACTGCAAGCCAGGATGACTAACTTCCTCTCAGTTGGCTAAAAGGGTTAAAATGTGTCTATTTGAGTCTCAAACACTTGGTCAAATTCTTACCCTGGGAAAGACAGCAGCAAGGGAGCAGACAGTAAGTATGAGCAGTAAAACCTCTCCAACTGCAAAAGTGACATAGTTTACACCCAACCTGAAACAAGGGCACATAGAGAATCAGCATGGCAGACTTTACTTTTTTTCAACTGGTTTTAAACAACCACACACACTCACTGAGGGTCTATGAAAACCTGCATGGCTGTGATGAAGAAGAGCACTATGGCGCAGCAGGAGAAGGCCGCTCCACTCCTTTTCTCTTTCTCCGACACGTAGTGTTCCTCCAGCGTCCGGTCCACAAAACCCAATGACAGAGGGTTGATCTTTTTTTCTTTCATTCTTTCAGGGATGCGCACAACCAGAAATGTAAGACTGTGTTGGCAAAGTGACAACATTTTAGTGTGCTTGTCCATTCTTACATTTGCTGTGTTTCCCTCTCTATGAGCTCCTGCTGCAAACGCATGTTTATCACTTGCTCCTCCACAAACTTAACCTTCTGAGACTGTCAAAACAAAATAGTGTTATTGAAATACATATTATATGCCTTTAGAGCATCTACTTTTATTACAATGTTATGCAATATTTAAGCAACTAATAGCTAGAGGGCAGTGGTTCTCAAACGGCAGTTCTGGAACAATGGTCACAATGGTCAATGGTCAATGGTCACATTTATATAGCTTTTCGACATTCAAGGAACCAGTCACCCAGATTACAACCAATTTCACCTCGAGTTTCATTTCTGGTGTTGTCTGGGGAGATGCTGTTGTCCCATTGGATGATGTAGTGTTAATCAGCTGTCTTGAATTTTGGTTTGATAGTGTTCCTGGATTCTAGAAAAACAAAACAACAACAGGCATAGGGCATATGATACAGTTGTTGTTATATATATATATATATATATATATATATATATATATATATATATATATATATATATTTAGTTATAGCACTTACGTTTCCCTTCAGTCCATTTGCTTTGTTGTTTGACACTATGACCAGGTACGTTTCAATGCCTTTTTCCATCAGATACTCACACCTCTCGCCACCGTTACCGGGCTCCAGCTCATACTCTCCGTGCAAACTGTCCCTGGTGCTCTGGGATATGTGCACTCTGCTGTAAAAACACACATTAATGGTGGATAGTATTGACAAATATTAAATATCTTCTGCATTTTTTCGATGACCTCAATGAGATTACTCCATCAGAAATATGCTAAAACATGCCAGAAACCAGACGTTTTCCTAGCAGGTTGTTCCATGCAGACACGGATATGTATTTTACTGTGCTTTTTTCCATTTTTGTATTTTTCTTATATATGAAAATGGAAAATAAAACGTTCTTACCCAGGAATACCCCCGGACTCCATCTTATTGGCCACAGTGACGTCAGTGGACCAGACATCAAACTGCCATCGCTTCTGCCCCAAGACTCCGCCCAGCACAGTGCCACTGTGGACTCCCACTCGCATGTCTACTTCTGTTTGGGTCTTTTCTCGCACATACCTGAAGAATATAGTGTCTTTGTTTTTGGGAACACGTACTGAAATAGAGTTCTTCAAACCTCTGCAGTACGTACGATATCGCCTCTACCATGGAAAGGCCCATGCTGATGGAGCAGGCAGCATGGTCCTCTCTGAAGTCTGGAAGACCACAGATGCAGTAGTAACAGTCGCCAAGAATCTTAATCCTTAATTGGTGATGTTGCTGTTAGATAAATAAAGCCAGCCATTAGTTTGGAAAATCTAGTAATATTTACACTATAATACTCAACTGGGGCTGCACAAATGACAAGAAAAGTATTGCAATAGATCCTCAAATGTGCACTATGTAACTTTTCTACTGAGGGATCCACCACCACCTGCTTGTCTCCATGGAGATGTTACTGTTTTTCCTTGGATTTTCCGTAGTATATTGCATTTATTAAATTACGGGTCTTTTATAGCTATAACATACCTTGAAAAATGCACACATCTGTCCTGTATCTTGGCCTGGTGCTGTCAACTGCTTTTATCCACAAATATAGATATGTTTAATGCCATACTCTGGAACATTTCAGGCAATGCAAGAACATCTCCACGGATACAAGCAGGTGGCAGACCTACACCAGAAAAGTAACATAGTCTAAATTGAACAGAAAATGAAAAGTGTAAAACATGCATTTGATGACGTAAGTACACAGACTCAATATCAATTTGAAAACACTCTTCTTTGGCCAATTGAATGTCATTTTCAACACAAAAATAATAGTAGTTTCTTTAATAATACTTAGACTGTGACCATTCTGAAGCTTTCCAGGGAACATCAAGGTTTCAATACTACTTTTAGTATAGATTACTATCTGGATACCTTTGACAACCCCTCCTGCAAAATGGTTTGGTGTGATTTTCTCTCGTGGTACAGCCCTACAATAGAACAGAAACTTACTGCTGCCAGTTTGTCAAAGCTAGCAAACAGTTCATTGAGCAGCTTAACAAGCTCATGGGCACTGCAGGTGGAGGAGAGCTGGGTGAAGCCTACAATATCAGCAAACAGGATACTGAAAGACAAAAGTGACAAGTGTTACGATCCCTCACGTGACAAATGCATTTTTAAAAACGTGTGGGTCTAACCTGACGTTTTCATGGCGGTACATGTACATAGTGTTAAACTGCTGCTGCCGCTGCACCTCGTTCTGATCAGCCTGGTTCTTCATGCCCTCCAGCATCTCATCAGCAATGTGTTTAGGCAGAATAGACAACAATAACTCCTCCTGCAAGAGGCGCAGAGCAACACAGGTGTCAAAGATAAGCCTGGTGAAGCATGCGAAGATGAAATGACTGATGACAAAAAACAATGGCCATCGTATCACTGTTGGCTGCATATCAAGACAAAATGATTTGATATGTACCACGTCACAATATATAATGCATGAATAGTTTGATCTGAACTGTATGTTTAAGTAAATAACACAAAGGGCACGTTCACTGCAATAGTCTGAACAGAAGCTTTCAGTAAAATTAATAATAATAATACGCCTCTAATAATTATGATAATATTGAGCTCATGAAACATTAGCCAATGTAACAATGAATAGAGTGAATAGAGTGTTGTGAAAAAATAAAATTAAGTGTATCTTTTGTAACATACAGGTATCAAGACTTTCTCTTGCTAGGATTGCACATAATGCTTTACACTAATTATTACATCTGGAAAATTAAATAAAATTAGGGCTGCATGGGCAATTATTTTTAATCGTAAATGAGAATGAGAATTGTCTCCTCAACAACGCCGGAAAACGATCTGTTGTTTTTTGGTCGGGACAGTGCATGTTATTATGCATGAATATGAGATTTTAAATTCCATCTAGATTTTATTTTTTGTTTGTATTGAAGTTATTAAGATTTAAATGCTTATTTTGCTTTTTAGTAAGACAGAATTTGTATTTATCGGTCAATATGAAAATGTATTTTTTTTGTTTTGACATTGCGCCCAGCCATACTTAAAAATGTGTATCTTTTTTCATGTAGTTCATCAACCGCACAAACGTTTTAGGAGTGAGTTTTGGAACTCATCATCCAAGTAGCTTCTTCAGTTCATCTGACAACTTTTGTGGGACATTCCTAGACGACTGAGGGATTAAAGACAATTTCATAAAAAAGTCTCCTAATTGACATCACAAAATATTTTTTTTTAAAAAGGTTATACTGATTGATTAATAGTACTAAAAGTAATTTGAGGATTGTGGCTTGCAGTGCTAATAAATTATGTCAAGAAGTTAATTGTGTTTTGTATCTATTTGTGCATAGTGTCATCC
Source organism: Eucyclogobius newberryi (assembly GCF_026437365.1). Taxonomy (NCBI): domain Eukaryota; kingdom Metazoa; phylum Chordata; class Actinopteri; order Gobiiformes; family Gobiidae; genus Eucyclogobius; species Eucyclogobius newberryi. The sequence goes on along the minus strand of NW_027315723.1, from coordinate 25,836,704 downwards.
CTGTGTAAGAACAGAGATAGTGCTGGCCTAACTATAATGGGAAACAGGTCCCTGAGGGTGACGCCGCTAACAACAACAAACACTCCAATCCACCTATTAAGTCTTTAATGAAAGCAAACACACTTCTCATTAGGAGTTGGTGAGAAACATAATGATCCTGACAGAGCATGGTTATGTCACCTGCTGAGTGCTCTGGTCCTCCAGTGTGAGTTTGACCTCCAGTGATTGACGTGCCTCCAAAAAGGCTGTCCTGTACTTCCTGTCTGCCATGTAGTATGACATCACCCCCACTGTGGCCGCACACAGGTACAGCATCACATCAGCGAGAAGCTACAGGGGCAGAAGTACAGTTGACTTTATTTGATTATGGGTATACAGGATATACAATATCATGCCATCTATTTTTTTTTTATCATTTATTTATTTTTAGTTTATTTTTCTGGGTTTGGAGTTAAGAGTCAATATGACTGAAAACAAGTTGATTATAAATGTTCTTTTTATAGTTTTTAATCAGCTGGTGGACAAAATGGAATTGGCTACATGACATGTCTATAAGAGGTGTTAAATAAAAAGTTTAACTTTCACAAATTACTTCTGTGATCATTTTATGAGTAACTGACTTTCTTTCATTTTGACCACAACAATTAACCTACAACTTCATTAAACAAGTTGATCCAAGCTTTTTCCATTTGGGCTTCAGATGGTTGTGGGTTGACCTCATTGAACTCCAATGACTTTGCCTGAAAGTCATGTCCACAGATAACCTTTTGTTTTAAGCACAATGCAGTGTAAAAAGCAAACCTTTTATATAGAATCTATATAAATGATGTTGCATATATCGCAGTACATATATTAAATTGGCCACAGCACTTTACTGTGCAGTAGTATCCTGTATGTACCTGTCTGACCAGCAGTGGCCCCTCAAGGCTGTCGTTGAACCTCTGGGCCACAGTGACCCCCTGCACCAGCACGTGCACCCCGCAGGAGATGACGCTGAGCAGGAGCAGCGGCACGAGCTTCAGCGGCAGCGTCAGGAAGGTGCAGAAGGTGAAGAAAGTCTGCCATCCCACCGAGTTACTGGCGTGGGGGCCCGGCTCATGGTACAGCCCCAGGTAACACAGGACGTGCACACTTAACATAAGCCACAGTATGTATGGCACTGCCCCGCGTAACACGGGTGAAGAGGGAAGTTTTTGAAAGTAACACAACATGTAAAGCACTAAGTCAGCGGCTAAACCCACCGCCGCGACCACGATCATCGCCACTTTGTCTCGAGTAAAGACAACCGCGCACATAATGACGATGAAGCTGTTGAAAAGCGCAGCGAACATGACCAGGACCAGCAGACTTTTCTGTCGCTGGCGGCGGAAGTAGCTCTGGTAAAGTCTCTCCAGTGAGTCGGGCGTAAAGGTGAGACGCACCGCGCGCGGGACGCAGTGGCAGCACCGGGTCTCGGACACGGTGACCCCCGCGGCCCGGGCCCCGCCACGTGCATCGGGATCCCCGGGAATCTGGACTGAATACTCGGCAGAGAAGTCCACAGACTGGCCCCGGTTTACTTCCATGGTGTGTTCAAGTCCTCCGCAGGTGGGCTAATACTGCTTTACAACACTTTGGAAAAAAAAGTAAAGTTCCACACGTGCTTCATCCTCGAAATAAACGGAGTGAAAGGTGCAATATGTCACTCACACAAGCATCCTCAAAAATCCACGTGACTTTGAATATTTATTTCTTCAAAAAGATGAATGAAATGGTGAGAAGTCTCCATGAGACGCTCTTCCCAAGCCTCCAAACCTTTGTCCAAAATTGTGGATCCATCCTGCCGCCTTAACAAGCAATAACTCTAATTGAAATAATTGTTGAAACATTTACACTAGTCCGATCATGATGAGTCTCTCCTGTCTTCTGATGTTATGGCTCTCCTTTCCTCCCACTCATCCCTGTCTGTCTGTGCTCTGTTACTGTTGCTAAGATGAAACCAAAGAAACAGCCACCCTGCAGTCACATCTTGGGAACAGAGGCAAACAGACTCATGAGATGAGAGGAAGGCCAATTACCACTCTTAAAAGCCACTTATGCAAAATAAAACTCATTTTATTGAGCAAAGCTTAGTACAGCAATTAAAGACAATATGGTGTTTACATATTCCAGAAAAATCATACATTATTGTTTGGAGTTTACATGAACATATTAGACATGATCATTAAAACAAGACTTAAACGTAAAGAGCTAATGCAAACAAATTCAATATTGGAAAAAAATCAAAACAAAACATTATTTTCCTCAAGGGAAAATGACAAAGCAATCAAATAAAACACACCATAGGCTAGCTAAAACAATAGAAAAAAAGGTAATCAAAATCTTTTATAAAAATAAAATATTTTTTTAAAGCATTAGATCTCCAATACATGGGTCCATGAAGTTAAAGCTTTAGGACAAATTCAAAATCACAACAGCAGTTTCCGGGCGACAGTGAAATAGAGAAGTACTAACTCAGGTACAAATAATCTGTCAGTGTTTACAAAAGTATATTTTACAGTAGAGCTGAAACAAGTTAATCAAAAATCACAACTAATTGACTATTGAAATAATCAACTAGGTAATCAAATATTCATTACACAATATACACAAACTCCAAAACATTCCATGCGCAGAGAAGAGGTTTTATGACTCAACAAGAGCAGCAATTACTCCAAAATAACACATGATGCGTGTGAAATTACTGCTTCCTCACACAATAATGTTTTCATTAAAAGCAGTGAAATGAAAACATTATTGTGTAAGGACAATGTTGTCACGTAACATCTCTTTATCTTCATTACGGTCAAATCCTTTAATATTTCTCATTAACGGGCCTTTTGCAAACTATACCACTAATCAAATAACCAAAAGAATAATCACAACATTTATCGATTACCCAAACAATAGTTAGTCGCAGCCCTATATTACAGTACTACTATTAGAATTTCACATTTTAATGATGTTGATAGCCAAAATTCTCTAATACATACTTCAGGATGGAAAGTTTACTACTGACCACATTCCTTTTTTAAAATAATACTATAATCTTCTTTTGAAACCTGAACTCACTCACCAAGCTTTTAGCGAACGTAAGAACAGACACATGCAATTACAATTTTAATCATCGCAACAGTTACATTTCGTCTGTTTACTCATCATACTTATATTTGTGAGACGCAGTCAATGCCCGCCTTCACTTTCAGCAGGAGCGGGTAGAGATCTCCCTAACATACCAGACAGAGTGCCTCCCAACGCCAGCGCTAAGGCCAGCAGCACTCCCGCGGTCCCCAGCTTCCCCAGAGCGGCTGTGCCCAACGCTGCCACTCCCAGCACCCCGGCTCCGATGGGCGCTGCTGCTGCGGTGACCGTTTCCATGCCGATCTCTCGAAGTAGCTCCGGCCCCGTGAGAAGCCCCTGGCGGAGTTTCATTCTGGTGTTGAAAGGGCTTTTTGGTGCTCCTAGGACATAGGACCCCATTGCAACGAGGATGACTGTAGTGAGTTGCGACAGCCCCATAAAAGGAGAATGTATTACTTGAGTAGCTGCAATTACTCCGACAGCGACTGACGCAATAGTTATTAAAAATGAGAGTCTTGAATTATACACTTCTTTGGCCCCGACGCTTGCAGCCGAAAGTGATACCGCTGCAACTGCAGTGACTCCCAATATCCCCCCAGTGCTGCTTCTGGCCCCTAAACTTGGCACATTGTTCAGGATGACTCTCAGTGCAAATGCTGACAAAACTGAAGTCCCAATTGCTATTTTTCCAGCCATCTCTGTCCCCACATCAACCATAGCCACCGTCCCCAGGCCTGCTCCTAATATACCTGACGACAGAAAGGAAACCCAAAGGACAGACTCTAACATAATTACCATTTCCGTTTCGGAACCGTCGTCCTGTGCGCCTGCACCTAACCCCACACCAAACCCAAGTATCCCCACAACTACTGAATAAAAAAATACTCTCTCCAGTAACTTGCATTCAGTCACGCATTTGGGTTTTGGAGTCATTCTTTCGGTCAGGGTTTTCCGAAGAGCGTAAAGGGAAATTATGGTTATTATGGAAAGAAGAAGTCCAAGTATGACGCCCATTCTTCCATAATAGATACTAACATAGAGGGTGACAAAGATTATCGACAATGCCTGTGTCAGTTGATTTATATTAGAGTAGAAGAAAACCGCAGCTACTAAAATCAATTGAGCAATGAGGTACACCCCCAGTGGGAGTAAACCCCATGATATCCCTGTAATGGCAGCTCCTAATATTAAAGACATGGATGTTGCCAGTGCTGTAAGCCACGGTATTTCAGATCCAGTATGTTTTGGTAGCTTCGTCACCATGGCAGCAAGTAGAAAGCCACTCCCCAGAGAGATGAGCATCGAGGTGCATACAAGGCAGGAGGTAATCACCCCAACTCCAGTGGATCCAGCTCGACTGGCGGCCTGAACTGCAATCGGGAGCAGTGTGGGGTCTTCACTTAGGACTGGCTTCAGGGCAAATGAGGAGGCTTCTGCAAAGGCAAACCCTGTAGCTGTGCCTTTAAGAATGGCCCCCAGCAAACCAGAGACACCTAGAGGAGACATTTGAGAGAAAAGTGAGTGAACGAGACTATTTTTGAAGCTTGTAAATTATACAATGCCATTCATGCACAGCAATAACATGTTTTTTAACATGAAATGGAGTAATGGATATGACAATATGCGGAGTGCCGTTTGCATGTTTCAACACATTCTGCTGTCACTTTAAGAGAAAATGAAAGTGGTGAATGACTCCACGATGAAATGTGAAACTTGGAAGAACAACTAAAAACAGAAAAAACTAAAATCATGGTCTGAATCACAAACATCTGATGAAACTAATGCTGAATTAATGCATTATATCTGCTTCACACTAATTTAAATGTAAAGCCAAAACAGCCTCTTGTAACATGTTTACAGCATGTTTCAACACATGCATGTTGTTAAGGACTAACACCAAACAATACTGGCTGTAGCCAGTGGCAGTTTAACCACAAGTCAAATATATCAACATTTAGGCCCATTTATGCAGTGTTTTTAAAATTACATACCTATTGGCGTCTCCATTGTCCCTCACTGCACCTGGTCCCTTGACTTCCGCTCTAAGCTCCACCCTTTCCTGTTCAGAGGACTAAACGTGTTGATTACATGGATCTATTATAATGGTTGATTACAGGTTGATCATAAATTGCATTGTCAGACACTGGGCCAAAAGTAAAATATAATAAGTTATAATTTTCATTCACTCATATCTAGATGTTAATCTGTCGTGTCTGTGCCTAAAATTCCGGAAATATGTAGGACCAAATAAACATAACTGAAAAAAATAGTCTGTCAATTTATACTTGATACCAAACTAATATTATAAGGCTGCAGTCATGGCTTGACTTATAGGCTTAAATTATATAATTATTTTATATGTAGCATATGCATGCGTATTGTAAAGGTTTAATAAAGGTACTTACTTTATATACTGGTTTCTAAAGTAACTCAGCACTGTTTTAGACAATAAACAAGTTTGACATTTCCGGCTTCGTGGTCAGCTGACAGTGACGTTGCGTCATATGACCGCTGCTTCTATAAACATCGCATGGAGTGGAAGAGTTTATTTCCTGTTCACGGCATGGTTCATGGTCTGTCCGCCGTCTGATGAGAAGGTTTTGGACACTTTCACTGCAGCGAATGTCCTTTGCGCGTTTATAGTGAGTATGGACTCATTTATCTGTTTATTTCTGTTTATTTCTGTCTTCTGAGTCTAGAAGTCTACCCACAGTCTAGGCTATTTTTTTTAATAGTTACTGGTTTTATTTTTTTTTATCTACCCATTATTAGAATATTAGGCAAAAGTCATTTTTCTATATGTCCACTAATGCACAACAATTGCACCTTTTTAAGCTACATTTTAGATACAACTACTTAAAACACTTTTCTGTGATGTGTAAGCTGTTCTGTGTGCAGTCATGTGACGTTTTTGGAGAACTAGGCAGAAGTCACCCAGCAAGTTGTAGACATGTCAGCTGTTTGACCTATGGGTGACAATTTAAGAACAATAGCTGAATTGGCATGTGCAGTTATTACATTGTCTGTTTTTAAAGGGAAGATGGAGAAGAACAGAAATCCCCCTTTGCTTTGCCACAGTGCATATTTACTGATTTACTCACAAAGGGAAATTATTCAGAGCACTCAACACTTTAGTTGTATTAATTTCATACACACCTTAATAGAATATACCTCTCTGTTTATTTGTTTAGGAATGAATCAACCCGTGATCATTTTGGCGTTGGCCCTGTGTGCATCAGCTCTTGACAATGGCCTGATGTCGACTCCACCCATGGGCTGGTTGGCATGGGAACGATACCGCTGCGACATTGACTGCGAAAACGATCCTAAAAACTGTATCAGGTAAGACGACTTTTCAAATGTGGGTTAACCCTAAATGTGCAGTTTTGTTGATGGGATTTAATTTAACACTGTCCTTTCCTACCTGTCGTTTAAATTATTGTCAAATTATATTCTGTGATCGTTTTGTGTTTTTAGTGAGAAACTCTTCATGGACATGGCCGACAGACTCTCTGAGGACGGCTGGAGGGAACTGGGATACGTTTATGTCAACATTGATGATTGCTGGTCGTCGAAGCAGCGAGACAAAGATGGACGACTTCAGGCGGATCCCAAAAGGTACAACACCATATTGTTCAAGACGAAATGGGCTTATTTAGTTCACTCGTCAAGCTCTTAAGTTATAAAAGTTCAGCGTGACAGCAATAAACTAGAATCTATAATGTTTGGTTCAGGTTCACGTGCAGAATCAGCAGGGACGTAAATGAACGGCCAGAAATGCAGTTTTATGTTCGTTTATCTTGAGTCAAAAGTTGTCAAAGAAACCCATTAAATATACTCTGGGAAATACATATTGCATTGTGTGTAATATTGACAAAAACGACTACCGCATCTATCTCAATATATTTTTTAGAGTACCCCAATAACATTATTCAGACAATATTATGTCAATCCCAACTGAAATGTGTTAAAACATGTCTTTAAATGTATTAGCTGAGACCAGACAATTGTGAAATGTCTTGAAAAACTAATCCCAAAAGTGCTGAAACATTACATTTTTATTATGAATCTGCTCGTTTTGTAGCATGTTTCACTATAAATGATATACTCTTTATTAAAATGTAACTTTATTATCGACATCTGCTTAACTTTTGTCAGGTGAACTTTATTTATTGTACAATGAAGAACGTTTTCAGGCGCTGAGTGCAAAGTGTAAAGTCTATTTTTTTTTCTCAATGATTTTGTTGTGTGTGGACTTTATCAGACAGGAAAGGACAGAGTGAAATGGGAGCTGAGAGAGGAGGGAGGACATGCAGCAAATTGTCAGGACGTGCTTAAGTCTAACAATGAATGCAGACCAACAATTCCCCTTTGGTCCTCATAGTAGAGCTGCACAAAACACGCTGGACATGTTGGATTTCAAAGTACTTTTTGTGCAAATATATATAATCTTCACAACCTCCACTTGTTCAGGTTTCCAGGGGGTATCAAAAAGTTGGCCGACTATTTGCACATCAGAGGCCTCAAGCTGGGGATCTACGGCGACATGGGCACTCACACCTGCGGAGGATATCCCGGCACGACACTGGACAAAATCGAACTAGACGCCAACACGTTTGCCGAATGGGAGGTCGACATGTTCAAGTTTGATGGCTGCTACTCCAACGCTACAGTGCAGGCGCAGGGTAAGGACTATTTATGTGCGCATTACTGTCAGGGCGCGTTTGAGTTGGGTTTTCTGACGTCTCCTCTCTCGTTCATGTAGGTTATCCCCTCATGACAAAAGCACTAAATGCAACCGGTCGCCCCATCGCTTACTCCTGCAGTTGGCCAGCTTATCAAGGTGGTCTGCCCCCCAAGGTCTGTTGTTTTTAAAATATTCCCCACATTTGCTACTAGCGATTTGCATTTCAGTTGTTACGATTATTATTACGGTATTGACATTGTAAACCAAACCATGTGGAAATCTTTAATCTTCCGTCATTGCCGTTGTCCAATTTGTATCAATTCTTCAAATACGTCATCAGCATATAAAATAAAATGAAGTAAAAATGTTAATGAGAGTTAAATAATCTGACATAACTGGCCAGATTAAAAAGAGTTTACATTTACAACTTTTGGAGTATAGATTGAATTGACATGACTTGTTTTTCCTGCTACAAAAAGTCACTATTATAATTTTTTGTTTTGTTTTTTACAATTGTCAGTGAACTTACAATTGTCAGTGAAATGATCTTGACATCCCGTCTGTCTCCATGTAGCTTATTGACCTTTTTAAAACTCATTTCAGGTGAACTACACGCAGCTGGGCGAGCTCTGCAACTTGTGGCGTAACTACGGTGACATCCAGGACTCTTGGGACAGCGTGATGTCAATTGTGGACTGGTTCTTCGAAAACCAGGACGTTTTAATACCTTTCGCCGAACCGGGAAAATGGAATGACCCCGATATGGTCCGAAATGTTCTTAAGCATCGATCCTTGTGTATATAATGTCTGATCCATTTTGAGGCGTATGCATGTTTCCTAACGCTCTGAAATTGTCCTTCACAGTTGATTATTGGAGACTTTGGCCTCAGCATGGAGCAGTCTCGCTCTCAGATGGCTTTGTGGGCTATAATGGCCGCTCCTCTGTTTATGTCCAATGACCTGCGCACCCTCAGCAGCGGCGCCCGTGTCATCCTGCAGAACAAAATGATCATCAGCATCAACCAGGACCCGCTGGGCATTCAGGGGCGACGCATTCTCAAGGTGTGTAAAGCTTTCATTTAGGGCTGCAACTAACAATTATTTTGCTAATCGATTATCTGATTAGTAGTTTAGATGCCTAAGGCCCAAAGTCACTGGGATAGGCTCCAGTCACCCGCGACCCCAAAAGGGAACAAGCGGTAGAAAATGGATGGATAGTTTAGATGATCAGATTTGACAAAAGTGGACCCAGTAACGCAGCTTTTGGACAACAAAAACCCCAAATTTAATTGATTCCTGTGTCTTTTTGATGTAATTCCTGCTTTGTCAGAGTCATAAAACCTCTTCTGCCAGAACCTGGCACGTTGCACACTATTGCTGCTCCATATCTATCATTAACTATTAACATTGAGTGTCTTGTGAACTAGGAAAAGAGTGGCATCCAAATCTTCCAACGACCCCTCTCGAAAAACACCAGCGCATTGTTGTTCTTCAGTCGCCGCGCCGACATGCCGTATCGCTACAAGACGTCACTCGCCAAACTCAATTACACCACGGGAAGTTACAAGGTTCGTCCGCTTCAACAGAAATACGATTTATTGCGCTGTACGTTGACCGGGTCTCGTCCCGCAGGTCATTGACGTCTACACGTTCAAGTCGCTCGAGCTGAAGGACTCCACCGAGTTCGTGGTGTCCGTGAATCCCAGCGGCGTCGTCATGTGGTACGTCACCGCGCCCGCTAAGCTGAACACGCGTCTCTACTTCAGGGATGGCCTCGATCAAGCACCTGTCCGCGAGCAGGTCCAAAATGACATACCAGTTTTACTATAACTTTTTGAATACACTTTTTTAACATTTGAGGATTTAACCCAGCACATGATTTCTAAATTGCGGTTTGCTCAGGGATATGTGATGCTTTCCACTTCTCCAATTTTATTTTTAAGCCTCAAGTTTGTACATCCAGCATTTTAATCAGTTTGTTGTGCCATATTGATTTTTATCGTACGTTTTACTATAGAAATCATTGTAAATACTACATATTTTTTATTATTGCCTCATAAATAAATCAGATTTTATAATGCAAAAATGTGAAAGTTTCCATTTCTACTCTTATCTGTATGGTGTATTTATTTAGTTTCTTCTATTTTTTTAATATATATTTTTTAACCATGGCACATTTCTGAAAACATAAACCTGGCAGATTTATTTTTGCACAAATTGCAAAAGAACTCAAGTCACACGTTTTAGAATGTTTAACAAATCAAATTGACTTTGTGTACCTGGTACAGACTCTGTTTCCACTACAGAAATCATTTACATTTAGTTTCTATGAATGAATAATTAAATGTGCTCACATTCTGATTGCACGCACATCCATAGATCTAAGCAGTCTTTTAATGGACAGTGCTTAGCCTGATTACCATTGCAAACTATGTGTCATGAGTTAAAGGTGCACTATATAGGGTGCTGCCCTACGCCTGCTTGTCTCCATGGAGATGTAATTGCTTTGCCTTCAACATTCCACAGTATGTCGGTGTAATCCCTCATTCGTCCAGGCGTATTCCATAGTAAAAAAAAGCTTCAGTTGTAGTCAGGGCCGGCCTAGCCTATAAGCGAACTAAGCAGCCGCGTAGGGCCCCGAGGCGTTAATAGGGCCCCCAATCTGGCAACCCGTCTTATGCGAAGTGCAAGCGCAGCGTGCGCCACTAGTGTAGTAGCGCTGCTGGCGCGGCAGCGCACACAGCGGTAGCATAAAACGCACAAACCACATTTATTTGTAATGACAATCTGGCAACCAATACACCAGACCTGCGCTGATTGGGCAACTTCATTGTGCGCGAGCAGAACGAGAGCAAAACATAAACACAACAGAACGTGGTCCCTGCGTGGTCCTCATGTCCAGAGGAATATATCCCCCCGATGCCGAAAAACGACGATGTAAAGAAAACTGCAAACTCAACAACACTCTCCAGGTATTGAACTTCTCTTACAAAGAGACGGTTAATGCTGCTGTTTGAAACAACACGATTCTGTCACGTTAGTTCGCTCAGGCTGGAGGCGACGAGAGCTCTGCCCCGCGCACAATAATATGTCTGAAATATAGCCGCAAGCGGCAATGATCGGCCCTCGCCACGCCGCCGCCACACCGCCGCCACGCCGCAAGAGGAGGGGGCGCTAACGCGCCCCAATTGTCCTTTTATCACGCCTACTGCTGAATCTGTGACGCTGTCACATGTTCTCCCCTTTGTTTTACCATCAAAAAGCAATTTTATTTTGAATTCTTGGCAAAATGTGCGGCTTTGCCGCACAGACACCGTGACTCTTTGAATGAAAATGTGGATAACTTTTGATGGTCCTGAAGATGAGTCTCACCAAATTTCAGGTTAATAGGGCTGACGCCCTGGGAGGAGTTTGTGAAAGTCTAAAGTGTAAACATGTTCTGGCCCCATTGGAATAACATGGGAGGTTTCGGTCATCGTTACGGCAACGCCATAACAATTATGACATGGGTCTCATTGACTTTTTTGATGGGGATGCTAAAATTGAGTTGTGTGTCAAATTTCATATAATTTCGCAAAACTAAACATTTAACCTCCATATAAAATCTGTAGGGGGCGCTGTGGCGCCAAATGAATTTATTTCACTTCAAGTAGGTTTAGGGCAAAGAGTTTAACAACTGATTCTAATTTGACGCAATTCGGACTTTATCTGCGCAAACGGCAGAAATTTTAAATATGGGAGATTTCTGAAATTTTAGTTACAGTTTGCGGCTTCGCCGCACAGAGACCGTGAGAGGTATCAATGTAATTTGGATAACTTTTGATGTCCCACTCCTCAGTAGCATTTTCACCAAATTTCAGCTTTTTAGGGCCAACGCCCTGGGAGGAGTTCGTAAAAGTACGACGTTTGGAAAGACTCCGAAGTCATGTTTAGCCATTTTTGAAGCAATATGGCCGACATTTGGTTCGGGGGACGGCGTTGCCGTAATAATATTTTTTACTTCTCTTGTCACCATCTACCTCTGCGCCAAATTTCATGATTCTACGATCAGATTTTTTTTGGGTCATTTCCCATCTCTCAATGCATTTTTGGTACATTTGGTGGCGCTGACGCGCCAATTTTTTTTATTTTAGAAAAGGGAAATAGCCAGAATGTAGAGAGGCACGATTTTTAGAGGTGTGCAAATTTTTGTGACTTTTCGTCAATGTTCACTGGGTGAAAAATAGGGGGGTTGGTCCCGAGAAGAAGAAGAAAGAAAGAAAGAAAGAAAGAAAGAATAATATTCCGATGCGAAAACAATGTTTCCCATTTTTCAAATATCATAAACTATACATTTTCGGAAAGCGCTCGCGCTTTCCTACCTCATGGTGTGGGTCCCTGGTCACTGACGGGTACTTTCGATAATTTTGAGTGGGCTCCGCCCACTTTGTGTTTTTGGCCCTCTATACAGTAATAATGTTCAATTTTTGCATTACATGCTTATATGCACGGAACATGCAAGAGATGGGGAACGTATTCGTGAGCTACTTAGCGCAAATGAGTGCTTTATATGGGGATCCCAATGTAAAGTGCTCGTTTAGTGCGAACTTTTGCACGGGCTTCGCCCGTTTACAACGGTAATGTTCCATTTTCCTACAACTAATTAGTATGCACGGGGCGTGCATGAGTGGAGGAGTGCGTTAGTGAGTGTTTGGAAGTGGGCGAGCGCTTCGCGCTCGATTTCGTGCGCACTACGTGCGCACTTTCGCAGCCGTGCTTCGCACGGCCTTACGAGATTAATAGGCCTCTCGCCAGCTTGTGGCGCTCGGGCCTAATGAAAGATAATAAGCTTCACATTTACACCAGCCCGGGAGTGTTAGCTGCAGGTGAGGCCGGGGAGGGGCGTCTATGCCCCGGGTCACTAAGAGGCGGAGATCCGGTCCGGACGAGCGCCGTCTCGTCCAGAACCTCTGACGTGAGACTTTGGAGTGAAAAGTGTGCGGCCCCTGTGCAGCCTCACTTAGAGACGAGCGGGTTCGAGTTTGCGTCTCTCTCTCTCACATCACCATGTGTGAGATCAATCGTGACTCGTTGTGTCTGTTTTACTTTGACTTCTTAACGTGCAATGAGAGGAACGTAAAGGTTTATGCACGTAAGGTCCATCAGCCAATCACATCGCAGCATTGTTTCACGCAGGAGTCCAGTGTGTGATGTTCTGATCAGAACAAACATTCATATTGTAATTCACTTTTAATAGAGCATTAAAACATTTCAATTTATTTAAAAAGCATCATTAGACTATTTGTTATAAATTATAATAAATTGATTGTGAAAAATAACCAGACATATTATGATTACGTCTGTTATAGAATAATACTATATATTTTTATATAAAAGTGGCAAAGTCTCTTCACAATAGCGAGGTTTGGACCTTCACTTCTCGTTCTGTTCATTCTCTGGGAATAACATTTTTGCACTGTCTAGTTTTATCAGTGTTAATTGTTAATCAAGCAATGCTTATGCCATTTGTTTAATTTAATATAACTTGTTTTGTCACTTTAGCAAGAAGGAAAAGTTGGAAGCTGTAAAAGATAAATTAGTAAGGATAACTATTAATTTTACATTTTCAGTTAAAATTAATCAATTTGATCATAATTATTTTTCATAGCCAATATTGTATTGAGTAATTAAGTACACTAATGTATTAATAACTGGCTTTAGTCATTTTCTCCTGGCACAGTTTCATCACAGGGAGAAAAGATGGTTTGAAAGAGGAGTCAAGGAAGCTATTTTTGTTAAAAAAGAAAGACCTTCTTTAAACAGGAATGGAGGGCTAAGATTCAATCTCCCTGGTATCTATAATGGAATACTGAACCCCTGGAAAGGTAGAGGACCAGGACCAGGACATTCAGATGTTAATCAGGTACTCAGGGTGGTTGAGCCAGGGTCTCACAAAGACAAAGAGGATTCTAATAGCCCATTAAGATTCTGAATAGGCTAGCTCGGTAGATACAAGGGGGGAGTTTCTGTTGAAACAAACAACTCTTTCTACTTCAGGAAGGCTCCTCCCAATGGGCGGGTCTTACCACAGAACAGTATTAATATCGGAGTTCTCGATCTAAATTCTGTTATTGACAATGACTCTTGGATGAGAGTCGAAACGTCTATTTTTTCTAACTGAGTCCAGATGACTACAACTGAAGCTTTTTCTACTATTCCACAGTATGGCATTAAACTTGTTTAATCTTGCATTTTTTAAAGTATTTTATGGGTAAAGAAAATAACCATGTGTTGTAAATGACATGCAACTGCCTGGTTCCAAGGAGATGGATATGTTTAATGCTATACTGTGGATCATTGCAGGCAAAGCATCAAAATCTCCATGGAGACGAGCAATTATTATTCTTTTTTTAATAAAAACTTAAAATGCACTGTTTCAAATGGTTATGCAGCGTATTATTGTAACTGAAAATGGTAATTTGTTAAATTAGAAGCATTAGCAGGTCATATTTAATTAAATCAATCAAAGCATCTTAACAGGTAAGTTACATTTTAACATATTGATAGGAGCTTCACAATTCTTGCATCCATGGAACTTGTGAGTTTCTGCTTGAACGTCTTTGCAGGATGTCAGAATAGCCTCCCAGAGCTGCTGTTTCTCTTGAGGATGCTCCAAAGCTTCTCAATAGGGTCAGGGGAGAATGGGGGCCACATATCTTCTTTTATGCCCATCGCAGCCAATGATGCAGAGGTATTCTTTACAGCATTTTCATTCATGAAGATGATTTCTGTACAGAAAGTGTGGTTCTTCTTTTTGTACCATGGAAGAAAATGATCAGTCAGAAACTCTACATACTTTAAACAGGTCCTTTCCATTTTCCTTTTCTAGATTTTTTTGGCCCAAAGGCTTTATTGGACAGGAAAGGACAGTGTCAAATTGGGGATGAGACAGAACATGCAGTACACTGTCAAAGCCTTAACCACTCGACCACCAGGCAGCACACAGAGGTCCTCTCTTAATCTGATATATTTGTCTGACAGAAACCTTCCTCATTGTGCCTTTATCTGCACAAATCATTTTGTGCTCTGAATCAGCTACTCTTCTCTTGATAGTACGATGATCACGCTTAAGTTTTCATGAAATATCTAAGGTTTTCAGATCTTGTCCAAGTCATTCAATTATTTCATGCTTTTCGGCACTAGAGAGATCCTTTTTCTTTCCTATATTGCTTGAAAATGGTGGTCTGCTTAATAATGTGGAATGTCCTTTTTATGTAGTTATTCTTGTAATTGGACCTACCTGGCAAAGTAATTAGCACAGGTGACTGAGATTTATAACACTGACCCAAAGAGCCCTGAGACACGATATCATCCATGAGTTTCACTGGAAAAATAATAATAATTACCTCTATGACACTTAAACACAATTTGCATAATACTTAGGAACACAGTGAAGTTAGTTAACACTGAAATTAAACCATGCACTATAATAAAAATAGGAAAACCGAATAGAAATAAGTAAATTAAACAAAAATAATTATAATAATAAATTAAATAAAACAATAAAGTAAATGGAATGGCTTAAATTAAATCAATGTTTGCTCCCTTTGTGGCTCGCAATTGTAAAAAGCCAATGAAGGTTTCAGACACTTCACTTCATATTTTGAACCACTAGAGGTCAGCGCTGCACCTCTATCCTCCCCTTTGTGTAGACTTTGTGCCAACAAATGCACCTGCTGAAGATCACAAGGTCACCCGGTGCACTCTATCTCTCTGTTATGATTCACACCGCTCTGACATCACCTTTTACTTTCACACACGCACAACTATGCACATATCAGCCTGCTTTGTCCTTGGGTCTGCGCTTCTGGTTTTGAAAAAAAGAAAAAAAAGTCATTGTACTCTCCTCCTGGTTACATCTTCTCTGACCTTGGCCTGCAAAGTATGTGTTCGTCTGCAGTCCGATCCCACCAGTCACAAGCACAAGCGCAGACTGGAGAAATGCGCAGTGACACTGAGACACTAACAAGTCTTTGAGGTCATTCCAGGCTAGATCCGAATCTGAACCAGTGTGTGAAAGAGGATCTAAGCCGTCCCTTCATTTCGCTTTCAGTACTCTCGGGTGACATTCACGCCTGCCAAGTCCACTGTTGAGGTCTTGGTCATTTGTTAACAAGATGTGGTTGAGAAGAGAGAGGCTGCTTGTCTTTCTCTCCAAGGTGGAAATGCGAAAAAGGAGACAGGAGTATTGGAACGAGGAAGGGAGGGGTTTTTGAGATGAGCTGGAGCGTTCCTGCCGATGCTCACGTAGGCTTCACAGCTGCAGAGGGAGGCTTTGCAACGCTCTTCTTTGTACCCCCGTCCCAAAAGATGGAAAAGTCCTCTTTCAGTTCTGCTCATCTGCTCTGACACCCCCCCAGCGCCCCCCTCATGGTCACAGGACAAGACATGCTGGAGCATTAACACATAGTCAAACAGGACACCTGATGGACAGCCGGCCTATTTGACGTGCATAATAATGTAATTAGGGGTTATGACTTCATTTTCACCCCTAAATCTAAGAAAATAGATTAAGAAGGATGTTCAGGAGTTCTGAATGTTTTGAGGCACATAAAAAGCGATGCAAAATGTAAAGGGAATGTTTTTCCATTAGGCCTGGGAATAACGGGGTCCCTTGTGATTTGGTACGATACACAATACGCAGCTCACGATATCACGATTTGGCGATACTTGATAAATTATTGTATGTGATAATCGGCGATCCATCACATTTAAAAAAAAAATAACTAAATACATTTTAACAGCAATTCTTTCATAAACCACAACATGCCCAAACCCATACACCCATTCTAATCAGTAAAACAGTAAACATGTCAAACGATTCGCATAAGGAAGTTTAATTAAAAAAAATACTCTTGGCAATATGTCGATACAGCAGCTGACAATATTGATACTTTGATCGATATTTGTATTTTGATTGGTATTTTAGCGTACTATATTTTTTCGATACAGTATTAACATCACACTAAAATAATTGTAATTTCTTTATCATTACCATTTGGTCCTGATCTGGATTAGGCAATTCTACAACTGATCAGGAAAGGTCCAAGTGTGTCCTATTTTTCAGTATCGATCTGTGTTTAAATTAGTATCTAGTTTCGATGCTATAGCTTTTGAAACAATCAGTATTTGGGTATTGCTGCTTTTGACAACCCTACTGACAGAAGTAGCCTCACACTGTACAATATACTGCAATACACCCAAAAAAGCTATTTGGTTCATGTGATAGCCGACACCCTTCTGCTCCTCAGTCCGTCCATGAGATCACTACTGAGTCTTGAGATATGATGTGTTTTCATTAATTGATACAAGACTGCATAGATGTTGGACGGCACTGATTAAGATCTTTTACAAGGGAGAGGACATCTTATTACTTGGTGCAGCGTTCATAACTTTGTAATCTCCTCAATGTTCCTTTAACAGTAATATTTCCAAGCCTAACTTCTCTAGAAATCCCTGCCGTAGATGACTGTACTTCTCCTGCCCGCCCACTCATACGTTGTGAGTGGAGATTTCCAGTATGGGTTTCATTTTAGGCGAATGTGGAAAGTGTGGGAGGTATTACTTAACAAGCACTTCTCGGTTACTCTGCTGTGCACCTGTGACGTCTTTCCCCTCCTTCCTTTGCCCGCACTTGGATTAGACACACTGACCTCCTGCCCGTGTCCCCAGTGCATGTGTTTGTATTAGCCTATATGCGATTACATAAAGAGTCCCGCTGACACTTATATACAGCGTGTTGTTGCAGCTGGAGTGAAGATGTGCCACTAAATTAACAACACATGTGACAATGTGAGTACGGATTTAGCCTGAAGATGGGACCTGTGTATGAGATGGGACCTGTGTATGAGATGGGACCTGTGTATGAGATGGGACCTGTGTATGAGATGGGACCTGTGTATGAGATGGGACCCGTGTATGAGATGGGACCCGTGTATGAGATGGGACCCGTGTATGAGATGGGACCCGTGTATGAGATGGGACCCGTGTATGAGATGGGACCCGTGTATGAGATGGGACCCGTGTATGAGATGGGACCCGTGTATGAGATGGGACCCGTGTATGGGATGGGACCCGTGTATGGGATGGGACCCGTGTATGAGATGGGACCCGTGTATGAGATGGGACCCGTGTATGGGATGGGACCCGTGTATGGGATGGGACCTGTGTATGGGATGGGACCTGTGTATGAGATGGGACCCGTGTATGAGATGGGACCCGTGTATGAGATGGGACCCGTGTCTGAGATGGGACCCGTGTATGAGATGGGACCCGTGTATGAGATGGGACCCGTGTATGAGATGGGACCCGTGTATGAGATGGGACCCGTGTCTGAGATGGGACCCGTGTATGAGATGGGACCCGTGTCTGAGATGGGACCCGTGTATGAGATGGGACCCGTGTCTGAGATGGGACCTGTGTATGGGATGGGACCTGTGTATGGGATGGGACCTGTGTATGAGATGGGACCTGTGTATGAGATGGGACCCGTGTATGAGATGGGACCCGTGTATGAGATGGGACCTGTGTATGAGATGGGACCTGTGTATGAGATGGGACCTGTGTATGGGATGGGACCTGTGTATGAGATGGGACCTGTGTATGAGATGGGACCTGTGTATGAGATGGGACCTGTGTATGAGATGGGACCTGTGTATGAGATGGGACCTGTGTATGAGATGGGACCTGTGTATGAGATGGGACCCGTGTCTGAGATGGGACCCGTGTATGAGATGGGACCCGTGTATGAGATGGGACCCGTGTATGAGATGGGACCCGTGTATGAGATGGGACCCGTGTATGAGATGGGACCTGTGTCTGAGATGGGACCCGTGTATGAGATGGGACCCGTGTATAAGATGGGACCCGTGTCTGAGATGGGACCTGTGAATGAGATGAGACCTGTGTCTGAGATGGGACCAGAGTATGGGATGGGAGCTGTGAATGAGATGAGACCTGTGTCTGAGATGGGACCAGAGTATGGGATGGGAGCTGTGTATGGGATGGGAGCTGTGTATGGGATGGGACCTGCGTATGAGATGGGACCTGCGTATGAGATGGGACCTGTGTATGAGATGGGACCTGTGTCTGAGATGGGACCTGTGTGTGGGATGGGACCTGTGTGTGGGATGGGACCTGTGTATGAGATGGGACCTGTGTATAAGATGGGACCCGTGTCTGAGATGGGACCTGTGAATGAGATGGGACCAGCGTATGAGATGGGACCAGAGTATGGGATGGGAGCTGTGTCTGAGATGGGACCTGAGTATAAGATGGGACCTGTGTATGAGATGGGACCTGGGACCTCTGTCTGAGATGGGACCTGTCTCTGAGATGGGACCTGTGTATGAGATGGGACCTGTGTATGAGATGGGACCTGTGTATGAGATGGGACCCGTGTATGAGATGGGACCCGTGTCTGAGATGGGACCCGTGTATGAGATGGGACCCGTGTCTGAGATGGGACCCGTGTCTGAGATGGGACCCGTGTATGAGATGGGACCTGTCTCTGAGATGGGACCTGTGTATGAGATGGGACCTGTGTATGAGATGGGACCTGTGTATGAGATGGGACCTGAGGATAAGATGGGACCTGTGTATGAGATGGGACCTGGGACCTCTGTCTGAGATGGGACCTGTCTCTGAGATGGGACCTGTGTATGAGATGGGACCTGTGTATGAGATGGGACCTGTGAATGAGATGGGAGCTGTGTCTGAGATGGGACCTGAGTATAAGATGGGACCTCTGTCTGAGATGGGACCTGTCTCTGAGATGGGACCTCTGTCTGAGATGGGACCTGTCTCTGAGATGGGACCTCTGTCTGAGATGGGACCTGTCTCTGAGATGGGACCTGTGTATGAGATGGGACCTGTGAGAAGTTAAAGTAACATCCTCCTGGACATGGCTATATTTTGTAAGGGGACTCCTTGGAAGAGCAAATTATGTATTCTTAAGCAATTTGAGCAAGCGTGATCCTACCGGCATATTTTACTATGATACTGAGGAGATGCAGACAGTTTTGTAAAAATCTTAATGATAATAATAATAATGATAATAACCATAATAACTTTATTTCAGACACAGAGCTGGTCCATAAGTTAAAAAAATACCCCCAAAAATAAAAATGTATTATCAGTCCATACATTTCTGGATGATTATAGAGTCTCTTAGCCCAGTCCTTTTTCCGAGCAGAAGTGGAGCGTCATGAGTTTTTTTGAGGGTTGGGCAGGATCATTATATTCTATTAAATATTAATACTAAACTAAACTTTTTCCTTTTAAAATGCCTTGGCAAGCCTTTGGTGGGAATCATTATTCATATTCCAAATAATTAAGATTTAAAAGTGCTCAATACCTTAAATTCTTAAGTTTCTTCATGTTGTCTGCACTGAAATGGAGCAAATGATCATGGTCGATGTAGTTACTGCTGTTTTTTAGCTGCTACTGCAACAAGAAAATACTTGCATACAAAGAAGCTTGTAATTTGATATATTGTGACACCCAATGATATTATTGTGAGACTTTTGACGCTGCAATATCACGATATTTCGGTTATTGCTACATCCTTCAAACAACAACATCAACATCAAGCACGCTTGAGTCCTTGTACCACCTCAAATTTGAGGATATAATGCTTTGCTGCCAAATAAATTCCATCCAGTAACAGATGTCCTGACAAAGAGAGAACCTGGTAATTCCCCTCGTTTGCAGTCATCTCATAATTGGCAAGTATCAAATCATTCATTGCCTTTTCCTGTATTGTGTTGATCAGAATCAGAATTAACTTTATTGTCAAAGAGGGACATTCTTTTTGGACTGGAGAAGTTTTTTGGCAGTATTATAGTGGGGTATTACTTAACTTACTTAATTAATGGTTTTATTGTCTTCTAGTGTCCATGGCAGCGTCTAGTGTGAACAAGGGTGGTCTTGAAAATGTTTTCCTTCATGTTTGGACAAGGAATTCATCCTTTTTTATCTGCTATTTTAATGAATGAAAGTCCTAGCTCGTCCACCAGCGGCTGCTCTGCTCCCAGTTACAGATCCACGACTGTTTCCACCCTCCGCTGCGTATGAGGCAAGCTGCACGTTGCCGAGGCATTTGGGTTCGCATGGCAACGGGCCAGCTGTCAGCTGCCTGCTTACTGGCAGCCTGTGTGGGTCAGGGAGAGACTCAGCCAGTAATGTGTGGTTCTGTGCAGTCAAACCAACACACGACGCACAGAAACTCTGCCGTG